>NC_084812.1:5437042-5755250 GCF_963583255.1 Pyrus communis
GCCATCACTTTCTGATCACTGAGTGCCTTATAATATAAAACCTGCATAAAATGTACATAACAAACTGATGAGAGACGAAACAGAAAGCTAAACTGTGGAGCTAGCTAGCAGTATAAATATATATAAACTCACTTATAGGTTGTATATATACATTTATACATGAATTGGTTGCTTCATTAAAAAGTTTTATCAAGGATTTCAAATGGTAGAATCAACAGAATAACAGTTACACCCTCAAAACTAAAAATTTTACTCTACTATTACACTACGGCTAGTTGATCGTATCTTTCGAAGGAAAAAAAAGGTATGAATAAAGAATTGCATGCTGATACATCCTACCTCAAGGAACACTAAGCAGATTAGCGGCGCGCTGTGGTTTTTTCCGGAAGGATTTGATTAACTGAAGGCTGATCCAGATGATGAAAATGGAGTCTGTGGAAAGTGACCATTCCTCTCTTTATATATATATGTTTAACTGTTCTGCAACAAGTACAGATTCAACTAATTGGAGATAAGAACACAATTTTCGGGGAAAAATGGTGAATTAGGAAGTCCGCAAATTAGCTAAGATGCTACAACAAACGGATAACAGAAATCCACAAATTTTCACGAAACCTTAGTATTTGTTTTGGTTTCTTTGATTCGTTGAATCCCCATCACCACTCGTCATGCTCGTCACAGATTTTCATTTATTTTACTTTTGTTTCCTTGTTTGGTTAACTGCTTACTTCTTTAGTTTTACCCATTTAATTGTATTATTTGACTTTCAAAGTTACCTTTCTTAGTATGATTGCGGAAACAAGGGACTAAGTGAGTCCATTTTGCTCACACATGTGTGGCCTTATCCCCTTCTAAATTAAATATTGTCGTGTGTCTAAAAACTAATTTTGGGAAGTTATTCCTGATAAAAGGAGAGATTACTGAATTAATTTCGCGGATAATTACTTAAGTAATTGAGCTCGTTTGGATGTACTTTTAAAATAATTGAAAGTGCTTTTGATGAAAATGTTTTTAGAACTAATCCTTAATAAAAATGAAAGTAAATTATGAAAAAGCACTTGAAGTGCTTTCCGCAAGAAGCACCAGCTATGTGCTTTTGGAATCCAAAAACATTATTTTTTGTAAAAGCGCTTTCAGTTATTTTAAAAGCACATACAAACGAGCCATGATTCATAGAGTGTAATAGTATATCTTTTTCTTTGATTGTTTAAAAAATAACGAAAAAACATTCATTTTCGAACATCCACATCCAGTGATGTTCTCCACGAAACCATGTTATTATGGCTCGAATCCATGATTGAAGTTTACATTTTTTTGCATTCCAATTTCCATCCAATTCTTCTTATATGTTCAAATTTCGAAATTTAATAAACCGATATGGTGTTGCAATTGAATGAAATACAGGATGAAATCAAGTCGAAAACTAAAAGAAAACTCAGATGTGTAACTTTATTGATGAATACATGAAAGATTAATTACATATCAAATTGATATGTTGAATCATTAAAATACAGTGTAAACAGGTTTCATGGTAGGATAAAACAGTCCGAAATTTTGCTCCACACCAGCTGGTTTCTGATTCTCATTGAACAGGGCAAAGATAAAGCCTTCGATGTAATGACCAGGTCGTTTTGGTGTCCCTTTCAGGGAGGTTACGCGTTTCATGAAATTCCGGTTATATGTACCAGCAAGCTCCGGACTAGTGAAAATTCCGTTCCCGGCAGAAGGCCAGCCACTCTCCGATACCCCCACCTCGACACCAGTTCCCCCGACTCTCTCCATTGCTGAGATAAAAGCATCAACGGTGGCATCAAACAGGCTGTAATAGCTCAAGTTCCCGTCGTGTACGGGTGTTGATGAATTAAATAGAGCATATTGTAAGGGAGCTTTGGTAGGGTTTGATGCATAGGCAAAGTAAGGATACACATTGATCATAAGTGGCGATCCTCGAAAAAGTAAAAACCCACAAATGGAAGTCATTACACCGCTCGACTGTCCGTTGAATTCACCCTTTGAAGGTGGAAATGAAGTTTTTAAGGCAGTCCCTGGTATAACAGTGGAGACTTTAATACCACGGTAGCTCCTTTCGTCGAGGATGTTTTGTAGATACTGCATTACTTGCCAAACGTAGTTTCCTAAGGGACCGGGAATAACCTCGTTGCCAACGGTGATGAAGTAGATGTTAACGTCATTTAGGTAGGGCTCTATATTGTTATCAAACCAGTTGTTCACAGCACCTTGGCTTTCTGCCAAAGCTTTTAAGTTTTCATTAGGAACGCCTACCATGACATCAATGTTTTGCCCCCTCAGTGCCCAGAGTACATCTGGATCAGGATTGAACAGCCTTACCTTGCCAATACCATACGCCTTGAAGAGTTTAACCACTTCTCTAGGTTTAGGTAGGTCATCCCCCAACAATCCATAGTTAACACCAATGTCAACCGAATAACCATCCACAACACCTTGAATCGCTGCTAGAAACGACAGCATGAGCGCAATCCATTGCAAAACTGCCATCACCTTCTGATAACCGATCGAGTGCCTGTTATATATGTAAACCTTCATAAGTGTACATAATAAACTAATGAGAGATGGGACAGAAAGCAAAAACTGTGGAGCTAGCATCCTGTCCAAATGGACCGAAATAGTATAATACGAAACTATATATAGCTTAAACGGAGGACAACCTTCCATATACGTACAAATTCTCTTAGAAAGCATATACGTATAATATACATACATATACATCCATACATAAATTTGTTGCACTCTTTATGTGATTACTTTCATTGTAATCAAAATATTGATCCTCTCAAATTTCTTGCACTCCTTCCATACAAATTTTTAGATTATGCACAGGAATTTTTTCAGGAAACAGTTCTATCAAGAATATCCATCCAATGGTAAAATCAACAAAATAACAACCCTCAAGTACAGATCGTATTCTAGAAAAAAAAAATGAAATAAGGAATAGCAGGTTGATACTACCTCAAGATACACTGATCAGATTAGCGGCGTGCAGTGGTTTTTCTACAGGAAGGATTGGATTGCCTGATCCAGATGATGAAAGCCTAGTCTGTCTACGTTATCTAATTTGAGTCTCTGATAGGTGTCCATTCCTCTATATACACACACACACTAACAATTAGTGCTCTACAATTACAGATTCAACTGATTCGAGATAAGACGGTAATTTTATGGAAAAAGATGGTAAATTTGGAATTGGACAAATTAGCTAAGAATACAATTTTTTATTTTATTTGAATTGGTGATGAGGATGCATGCTATTGACTGCTCTAACAATTTGGGCTTAATGAAAATTTGAGAGACTTTAATAGATTTATAAATCTATGGATTTTTATGGAGTTTAATTGATTTGTAGAGATTTCATATAAAATTTTGATTCAATTCTCTCGAAATCTCATGGGAAGAGGTGAGATTTGTGGATGCTTAAAATACACTACGAAATCTCTCTAATTCCCTCTAATTCCTCAACTTTCTCAAATTCTTTAAAATCAATTTCTAATTGAATACACTTGGAATGTTATAAACTTCTTTAAAATCCTAATTGAATACATCCGGATTTCTAAGAATTTTAATAAACTACCTTCAAATTCTAATTGAATACACCTTGAATTTCAGAGAATTATTTAAAATCCCGATTGAATACCCTTAGATTCATTAAAAGAATTAAAATCCTTCAAAATCTCAATTACACCCCCTCAATTAACATTTTACTCTTTATAGCAAGTTTTCGTCATTTTATACTTTTTATTGACATTTTGACCAATATTTATCCATATTTCTCTGTTCGATGGGGAATTCTACTAAGGCTGTAAATTGATTTGAAACATTTCAAATTTGCACTAGGTTCGTAGATGGCGGTTTACAGCAGTGAGGAAAAGCAATCCTATCCTGACAACTAAAATTTAACCCATTAACGATATCCGTTGTCAAAAAGTAAAAAGTTGTGAGTTTCTGCATTTTTCATTTCTATGTTTCATTTTCGTATAGCTCTGAGTCTTAATTTGATACATTTTCATGCTGTCACCGGCGATTGCTCGCATGGATGCTGTTGACTCTGATCCACTTATTCTAGGTCTGACAGTGATCGAAAGGCTCAATAAGCTTCAACAAAACTGGCGCTCAAAACTGACCTATCTTCACGTGGCTCAAAACTGGTACATTTGTTGCTGGGTTCACTAGAGAGCATGGAATACAAGCTGTGGCTTCCCGGATGCTGATTCGGTGTCCTACGTATTGAGGAAATGAATTCTTTCTAAGAAAGAGATTAACGATCTTCAGTTTGAATTTTTTCTAAAAAAGAGACTGATATTATATCTCTCTGATCTTTTTGTTTCTGTGGATGTAAAAAAATCACGTATATGTTGAAAGACAATAGAACAAAGTTTGTGATCTCTAACTCAATGAATGAGCGAGTCTACTGATCATTGATATTTATACAGTACAAAGCTAATAGTAATCCGTGGAGGACAAAACTAATGTACAAGTGATAACATAATTACAATTCAAAGTAGATTAGAAATTGGACTCCTGATAGGACTATATCCAGTCGTGGAAGAAGATAGTAGTGGTTTATCATATGTGATAATCAAAGGCATTATGTTTGAAAGTGTTAAAAAAGATCTAGGAAATAGTAGACCCCAGAGTCTTAAATTATTTTTTTTGGAAATTACTAAAAAATAGTAGCCAATTATATATGAAGTGTGCTTATCGGTAAGCACACGTTCCATGAGTGAGCTGAAAATTTACAAAGGTTATTACCAGTAAGAACGCTTGTAAACTTTCAGATCTACTAATGAACGTGTTCTTACCTGTAAGAACACGTGTAAATTTTCAGCTCTATTAATGAACGTGTTTTTACCGGTAAGAACACGTTCATATATGACTAGCGTCCTGTTTTGTATTAATTTCTAAAAAATTAATTTTAAGCCCTAGGATCTACTTTTTCCTAGATCTTTTAAAAAAAATAAAAAATTATTCCGAAATAATAAGCAAAGTGCTAGAAAAATGCATGTCATAACAACCCTCACGAATTGTCAGCAGAATGCAGGGGATGACATGTCTTGACAAGCCATGACTTGTCTTGACATGCTAACCCTCCCATTGTGGCACGCCATAACAAGACTTGTGAATTGTAGACAGAATGCATGACATGTCATGACATGCATTATGTCGACAATTCACAACGCTTATCATGTCGGGACCAACATTGATGTTTTGGCGTGCCACGATGCAAGGGTTAGTGTGTCATGGTTATGCATTTTTCTAACATGCGCTAACCTTCGCATTGTGGCATGCTAAAACATCATTGTTGACATGCGATGACATGTCACAAGTCTTGACAAGCCATGACTTGTCTCAACACACTAACCCTCCCATCATGGCATGCCATAACAAGCCTCGCAAATTGTCGACATAATGCATGGTGTGTCGGGGCCAACATCGATGTTTTGGCGTGCCACGATGCGAAGGTTAGCTTGTCATGCCATGCATTTGTCTAACACTTTGACACGCTAACCCTCGCATCGTGGCACGCCAAAACATCACTGTTGACATGCATTTTGCCAACGTTTTGAGCGCTTGGCATGCGATGGGAATAATGTTTTAAAAAATTCGCCTCGGAGCATGCCAAGGCGGCCTTGGGGGGGGGGGGGGGGGGGGCGGCAGCAATTTCGCCTATGTTTTGTGGGAGTGGATGAAAAACTCGCCTAACTTCGTCGGGGCGCACCTCAGGGCGTTTGATTGGGCGTCGGCTTTGTTTAAAAGTTGACAAAACCTGGAAAAAAATCCAGTTGAAATCTGGGTTTTTTCTTGGGTTACAGGGAGTTTGGAGAAACGAAGAAGATGCAAGCTTTTGTGGCTGATTTTTCTCTTTCCTAACAATATTTTGTCAGCATATTCTTATAGTATTCTTTTTTGTAAGTTTTTGTTTTTATATTATTTTCTATATATTAAAAAACTAAAAGATAAGCACAAAGAATTTTTTTAATATTTTTTTATATATAGACCTAAAAATCTCAAAAGATATCCGTACTTTTTAGCATAATTTTGTTATATATTATTCTTTGTTTTTCTCTTTTAAGACTCTATATATATCTCATCGAGATATTATATGTGTGTGTATATAAATTTAGGTTTTGTGAGACTTCGCGCCTAGGTAAGACTATCCATGGAACGCCTCACCTACGCTTTCGCCTTTTAAAACATTGGATGAGAATGTTATGAGATTAGGATGCCGTGCCATGCATTACCAAGAAGTGTCTTCAGGGCTTGATATAGGGAAGCATCAACAAAATGATGCCGTGACATGCATTACCAAAAAGTGTCTTCAGGGCTGAATAGAGGGAAGCATCAACAGGATGATTACGTCGATAAACAGAATCAGAAACTGTTCTCTGTTTTGAAACTCTACTACGTTTTGTGTATCATATCTTTGTTTTGTCAATCAATAAAATCAGAGCTCCTATCGTATACTGGTTTGTCAATCAATAAAATCAAAGCTCCTACAGTGTACTGTCGAAAGGCGAAGAGAGCTCGAATGAGTGTCATCAATGCTTAATTTAAATTTTAGTCACAACTTATATAAATTTATATAATACCTGCAAAGTATGAGGTGCATCAAACCCAAAGTCAGTCGTGAAGCAGGGGCCTCTAGCAGAGCAAAGTAATTGGTACTACTCACTTATTATCTGCAATGATCCATGATTGTTTGCACCTTGGCTAGAGAAAGATGCCTCTTCCGTTTCTGTAAAATCAACATCACTCCTAAAATTTCTGTTCTCACTAGGAGAGCCCTGCAAGCTGCATAAAACGCTTGCAAATGAAATAAATACAGAAGGTTAGACCTTAAATGGGCCATGAATCAGTAAGAAACCAAAAAGATAATAACTGACGTACCTGGAGGAAGAATCAGAGCCTTCGTATTGATAGAAACGCAGGAGAGGTAGGACAGGATTTGGTAATTGCCTTTCTACAGTGTGCCTGTTTGTAAAGAAATCATCAACGTAGGCCTCACAAACTTCAGCATTTGCACCACCAGGTTCTCTTTTGAAACTAACCATCTTGGTTTCACGATCAACTGGAACAACAACATTTCCACTAACCCTTCTCGTCGTCAAGTTAAAATCCCCATCAAGCACTTGATTATCTAGGTGTAAATCTCCCTGATTGAGAAAACTCCACTGTTCCATTCCGCACGTGCTGCTCAGTTCTACTACTTAGTGATACACAATTTGTAGTTTCTTCTGTATTATCTTCCAAAATTTTACCATTGTCATAATCCTTTGGGTTTTCTAAATCTAAAAGATGCATGCCTTGCGTTAATCATACTAACCTTTTTCTTCTGTGCAGATGCTACATGGAAATAGCAATCCAGAGGGTTTCAGCAACCTTCAAACCAAGTACTGTACAAAATGAATCATCCGCGAAATGAAAAAACAAATTCACATTAAAACAAAATCATATACATTAGGGTCGAGCAGAAAGAATTAATTTCTTGTCACATAAATGAATTAAATCAGTAGAAGAATATAGGAAAGAAGGGCTTATCGTCTTAAATAATTTCTGTTAACTTGAATTGACAATCATAGTATATTTTTAAACATATATGAATCTATCAAATTTAAAGAGTTCAACCTGTTAAAGTTAATCATTTGCTTTAAAGTTAATCCTTTTATGTAATATGAAATGTTTTGAGTCTCTAATATAATGCCACATGTATGGCTAAGATCTTTTGTAAAAGGGCTGTCTAAATGCCTTATTAGATGTCCCATGTGCTAAAATCAAATTAAGAAAATATCTCTTTGTAAGAAAGATCTCTCTACTCTTTGTTTTTCCTGTATCCTCTCTGCCCTCTGTTTTCTTATTTTGCTGCTGCTACTGCCTCTTAAAAAGATTTCCATCTTTCTCATTTTTATTCAAGTTTTATTAATGATGAAGATGGTTTGAATACCAACATGGTATCAGAGCCAATTTGATCAAAGAGTGGGGCGTTTTTTTATTCTCAAAAGGGGGAAAATTCTAAGTGAAACCCTGGAGTCAAGATTTTCAAATTCATGGCTGGTTCAAGTAGCAGGGGAGAGATTCGAACTCTTATCTTCAGTGGAGTGAATTATGACTTATGGAGGACAAAGTTGAGAACAATTTTTGTATCTCATGATTTGTTGAGCTTGATTGAAGATGGCTATGTGGTACCTCTAAATACTGTGGTTTTGACAGAGTCTCAAATAAGGGAACTGAAGGAAAATATCAAGAGAGATGCAAAAGCTCTTGGGGTCATCCAAAATGCTATCTCAGATTAAATTTTTCCGAAAATTTCGAACGAGACAAATGCCAAATCAGCTTGGGATGTGCTAGAGAAAGTCCACAGAGACTCTACTAAGGTAAGGGCAGTCAAACTCCAATCTTTGAGAAGAGATTTTGAGTACATAAGAATGAAAGATGATGAATTGCTAGATGATTACCTGAGTGGATTGTCTGAGATTATTAATCAAATGAAAAGTTATGGTCAATCATAGAGGAGACTAAGGATTTGTCAACTTTGAGTGTTGAAGAATTGATTGGTTCACTCAAAGGTTTTGCTCAAAGACTATCCAGGCATGACAACAATGATGTAGAAAATGCTTTCCAAACACTTACAGTGAGTCCAAAAACTGAAGCTGGTACAAGTCAAAGCAAAGCCAAGTCCAACAAGAATTGGAAAGGCAAAAACAAAGTGTGGGAAGGAAAGGGTAATTTTGAAGAGAAGAAAAAGGTTGAGAAGAGTTCGTATGTTTCGAAGTGAAAAATTTGTGACAAAGCTCATTCTGGTGAATGTTGGTTCAAGGGAAAAGTGAAATACCACAAGTGTAGCAGATTCAGGCATATGCAAAAGGATTGTACCAACAAAGATAATCAGCTAGCTCACTACACCGAAACAGAAGGTGAAGAGACCAATATGTTTTATGTTGGTCATGATACAACCATCCAAGAAGAAGCTAAAGTTTGGTTTGTGGACAACGGCTGTAGTAATCATATGACGGTGAATAAGAACATTCTCCATAATATTGACACTACAAACCCAACCCGAGTGAAGATAGGAAATGGGCAGCTAGTCGATACATTGGGAAAAGGTACTATTTTCGTGCATACGAAGAATGGAAAGATGTTCATCAACGATGTCATGTTAGTTCCTGATTTAAAGCAAAATTTGCTAAGTCTTGGACAACTCATTGAGCATGGCTACTACTTGTATTTTGGAGACAATACTTGCAAGATATATGATGGGAGGAATCGTGAACAACTTTTGGCTAAGATTGAGATGAGGAAGAGTAGAAGCTTTCCTCTTACAATTGAGTAGGCAACTCAATTTGCACTCAAGATGGAAGTGCAAGAAGATTCAAAGCTATGGCATAAAAGGCTTGGCCACTTGAATTTTCAAAGTCTCAAGAAGCTACAAGAAAAAGAAATTGTGCATAGGTTGCCTATCCAAGAAAATGAAGAAATCTGTGAAGGTTGTGCACTTGGGAAACATCATAGAGATTCATTTCCACATGGTAAAGCTTGGAGAGTAAAAGCTCCGTTGGAATTGATTCATACAGATGTTTGCGAACCCATGAAGACCTTTACTCAAGTGGGAAACAAGTATTTCCTAATCTTTGTGGATGATGATTCCAAAATGACTTGGGTATACTTTCTAAGATAGAAATCAGAAGTGTTCTCAATCTTTAAGAAGTTTCCAGCTATGGTTGAGCGACAATCTGGTTATCTAAACAAAATTCTTAGAAGTGACAGAGGAGGAGAGTACACTTCCATATAATTTGATAAGTTTTGTAAAGATATTGGCTTAGAAAGGCAGCTTACTGTCAGCTACACTCCACAACAAAATGGAGTAGCTGAGAGAAAAAACAGAACCATAGACGAAATGGCTGAGGCAATGTTGCATGACAAGGGAATGCCTCAATATTTGTGGGATGAGGCAGTTAATACAGTGGTTTACTTGATGAATAAGCATCCGACAATGGCGGTTGAAGGAAAGACGCCATTTGAGGCATGGAGTTGAAGAAAGCCTTCCATGAATCACTTCAGAGTGTTTGGGTCAATCTGCTTTGCTTATGTTTCGAAAAAAACTAAGACAAAAACTTGATGAGTCAAGTGAAAGATGCATTTTCGTAGGCCATGCTTTACACACAAAAGGGTACAGACTCTACAATTTAAAAAAGAAGAAAGTTGTGGTTTGTATAGATGTTCTCTTTAGTGAGAAGTCTACGTGGGATTGGAATCAAGCAACCATTCGAGAGGAATCTGCATTAATCAGAATTGAAGAAGAAAATCAGCCAAATGAAGAGGAAATTGAGCTGGAAATTCCACAATTGTCACCTGAAAACAGTCCTCAAGTTCACTCTCTCATACCTTCGAGTCCAAGTTCAATGCCGGTTCGGTTAACTTAAATGAGGTCTATGAAAGCTGCAATTTATGTGTTGTAGAACTGGAAAACTTTGATGATGCAGTGAAAGAAGATACATGGAAGGTTGCAATGCAAAAGGAGATCAATGTTATTGTGAAAAACAAGACATGGGAACTAGTGGACAAACCTTGTGACAACTCCGTCATTGGAGTAAAATGGATTTATAAGACTAAGCTCAATGAAGATGGTTCCATTCAAAGGAAGAAAGCTAGATTGGTAGCAAAGGGTTATTATCAGAAACCTGGGATTGACTTCCAAGAAACCTTTGCACCGGTAGTGAGGCATGAAACAATCAGTGGCCTTATTTATATAGTTGCTCATAAGGTGTGGTTTCTACACCAACTTGATGTCAAGTCCGCGATGTCAAGTCCGCTTTCCTAAATGGAGTCCTAAAAGAAGAGTTGTTCGTTGATCAACCTTAAGGATTTGTTCTTGAAGGACAATAGCACAAGGTGTACAAGCTTAAGAAGGCACTTTATGGCCTGAAACAAGCTCCGAGAGCATGGTATGGAAAGATCGATTCATATTTCAATGAAATGGGATTTCAACGAAGTGAGAATGAACCTGCCCTCTTTGTCAAAACCGAAGGTATTTCAGATATCCTTATCGTTTCCTTATATGTTGATGATTTGGTTTATACTAGAAGTAGTGATAAAATGATCTTGAATTTCAAGAATGACATGATGAGGAAATATGAGATGAGTGATCTACGCATGTTGCATTATTTTTTGGGAATTAGTATCATTCAATCAAATGATGGTATCTTTATTACCCAAAAGAAATATGCAAAAACGCTTCTAGAAAAATTCAAAATGGTTGGTTGCAAGCCTGTTGCAACACCTCTAGTTGTGAATGAAAAGTTTCAAAGATATGATGGTAGTGGTGATGCTGATGAATCTATGTATAGAAGCCTAGTTGGGAGTTTGTTGTATTTGACAGCGACTAGACCAGATATTATGTATGCTGCAAGCTTGTTGTCCAGATTTATGCACAAGCCTACTTGCATTCACTATGGAGCTGCAAAGAGGATCCTAAGATACATACAAGGTACACTTGACTTTGGTATTATGTATGAAAGCAATGTTGAGTCAAAATTGTATGGGTTATGTGATAGTGATTGGGGAGGTAGTGTGGATGACTTGAAGAGCACATTTGGCTATACTTTTACACTAGGGACTGGTGTATTCTCTTGGCCATCTAAGAAGCAGAAATCAGTTGCACTATCAACGGCGGACGCTGAGTATGTTTCGGCTTTAATTGCAACTTCTCAAGCAGTGTGGCTGAGAAGAATTATGTAAGACTTTGGTGAGAAACAAGAATCAGCAACTCCTAACCTTTGTGACAACAAGTCAGCTATTGCCATGAGCAAGAATTATGTTTGTCATGGCAAATCAAAACATATTGCTTGAAGCATCACTACATCAGAGGTGTTGTGGAAGACAAGGATGTGGATGTGGTCTACTGTAAGATAAAAGATCAAGTTGCTGATATCTTCACCAAGGCATTACCAAATGACAGATTCATCTGCCTAAGAGATTTTTTGGGAGTGAAGTAGCAAAGCATTAAGAGGGAGTGTTAAAGTTAATCCTTTGCTTTAAAGTTAATCCTTTTATGTAATATGAAATGTTTTGGGTCTCTAATCTATTGCCACTTGTATGGCTTAGATCTTTTGTAAAAGGGCTGTCTAAATGCCTTTTTAGATGTCCTATGTGCTGAAATCAAATTAAGAAAATATCTCTTTGTGAGAAAGATCTCTCTGCTCTCTGTTTTTCCCGTGTCCTCTTTGCCCTCTGTTTTCTTATTTTGCTGTTGTTGCTACTGCCTCTTAAAACGATTTCTATCTTTCTCATTTTTATTCAAGTTTTATTAATGATGAAGATGGTTTGAATACCAACACAGCCCACAAATTTTCAGTTTAATATCGTTTTCTAGTATAAACATGAAAATAAGGTACAAAACCTTTTATATTATGCAATATATGAGTCAATTCAGCAATTGATTAATTTCCTAAACTCCCAAAAAAATTGAAATCAAACGAAAAAAACTGCAAAAATAGATTCATATCTTAGTTGAACGATTCAAAATCATCATCCGTCTGTCAAAAAGTGCTTGTTTTTCTCAATAAGAGCATTTTAGGATTTTAGAATAAAGATTGCGTGATGATAGGGTTTGATAATTGAGGGTGGGGTTTATTGATAAATTTTAATTTTATTGTTAATTTATAAGATTTAAACCAACCCTTCACTTCCAAGTAATGAATTATACTAAATCCATGTCCTAAGTGCCGGGTGAGTTCAATTGTTGAGTCTAGTAAATGGCCGCTCCTTTAGTCTTTAGGATTATATTAGAATGGATAAGCCCTCGAGATCATGCATTCATGAAGTCAGAGATCTGATATCCCTTACCCTTAGTTTGTTAAGTTCCTTTGGTTTGCATGGTGATCATTTTCATTTATGCTCACAAATTTGTTCTTGACATTGAGAGCCTGAACTCGATATTAAGAAATACTGAAAGATACATCGATATGATCTAAGGTTCATAGATTCGCGCCGAAAGGATAATTTCCCGACAAAGAGGGCACCTTGGTGACGCTAGACTTCTCACTATTACACTACAGATTTCGCAACAAAGGAGATGCCCACAAGGAATGAACGTGCATTGCGTTCTACTCGTATGACATACGACACACAACTGATGCATTGGAACATCATCCGCTCCATCCACTCTTACTTCAGCTTCAGTTTCAGCGTTGCTCTCAGGCCTCGCATTAGCAGGGACTGATTGCTGTCGCTGCCCTTGTTGCGGAAACAAATATTTGCAAATCAACAATTTCCATCTGTTCCAATTCCTGAAACAAATATTTGTCAACAAGAATTTAAGTTTCGGCAAGTTTTTAATCCTTGGTTGAATGCCGTTGAAGGAACAAGAGGAAACTACACGCGTATTAACCAAATTCAGTAGCACTACAAAAGGTTGACCTTTGGACGAGCCTATAAACATACAGTAGCTATAAAGATTGAACACTAACTTGAAAGACAAGAAATTAATTAACGTTTCAAGGAAAATTGTACCACCTGGCAACTGAATAGCCAAGGACTCCGATTGATATTGAACCAAGAACAATCCCACTCCAGAACAGTATTTTTGTGCGTAGTATAAGATCTACGACCATCTGATCCTTAGACATCTCAGAGCTGCAAAAGATACAACACCAGTTATAATGCACACATCAAAGTACAGAGAGCACTGAAGATTCAAAACAATGTGCTGAGAACAAAATCCACTTACAGAAAAAAAGGAAGATCCTTGCAGGGCTTGACTTTCGGCACTCCATTTTTGAAACTGTAGAGACCAACAACACTAATTTCCTTTCCTAAAGGAAGAATCTTCTCGTCATCGAGCGCACCAACCTACAAAACCAAAAGCAAATCAAAACAAGAAAAATATTATATTAAAAGAGTATCGAAAGCTAAAAACACTACCATCTCCAGTTACGGTCCAAACCCTGTCTCCAGCAAGCATGCTAAGGTGGGCTAAATCCTAGGATTGCAAAATACAGCAAGCTTGGGCTAATACATTGAAAAAAAAAAAAGAAAAAAAAAAAGAAAAAGAGTAATGCTAGAAAACTAAATTTGTAAACCAAATGACGTTTCACCATTAAGAAATCAGCACGTTAATCGATACTTAATTAATAATCCAATAATCAATAACCAGATTATTTGATTTATATAATTTAGTATAAAAATTTAGCTTCTTTAACATTATTAAAAAAACAATAAGAGCTAGAAGTTTGCAAAACTCACAGGGTACTTATCGCCAAAAAGTGTCTTCAGGGCTGAATAGAGAGAAGCGTCAACAGGACGATTACGTCGAAAAACAAAATCACAAATTGACTTTGGGCCAAAACCACGGTCAACAAGAATGAAATTATTATCAGACCGCCATCCGAAAAGGGCCATCCAATCCGTAAATACACACTTCACAAAAAAATCAATTTCCAATTCAGTATCATCCAAATAGACTAAAGAGAAGGGGGAACCAAAAATCAGATTACAAAAATCCCAATAAATTAAAAACCTCAAGACCAAATAAAATTTATTAATTTAACAATTAATTAATTAATTAAAGTATTCTTTATGAACTAAGTATTCTTTATTAACTGACAGTTTTATTTAAATCTAAACTACATATTAATAATAATAAAATTACTACTATACCCTTTTAATACAAAATTGAAAGAAGATATTAGAAAAGAAAACAATGTGGGCATTAAAGTAATTTTGTACAAACAAATTTTTACTTTTTTTTTTTTTTAATCTCATAGCTATGTCACTTTATTAATACCCTCTCAACTCATTCTCTGTCGTTCTCTCTATCTTTCATAACTGCCAACCCTTATTTTTTTGGGATGCCTGCCAACTTGTTAAAAACAAATAACTCATCTCATAAAAAATATATTTCTCAGCACACAAAGTGTGTGACCTTTGTTAGTTACATATTAATATAACCTTTTTTGTCAACAAAAAGAGGATGAAAAAACTATTTAGTCTTTTAGTACAACAAAAAAATTAAGGGCAGTGACGTAATTTTACAAAATAAAAATTTTCTTTTTTTAATCATTACCTACATTTGATTCTAATATCTCTAATTTTTTTACATAAAAAATAAATAAACCACTTCCCCTCTCTCCCCACTCCCACATTCTCTCCGGCTCTCTTCTTCTCTCCTTTAAATTTAAAATAAAAAATAAAAAATTTCAAACACATGAAGTGTGTGGGCATGTACTAGTATTTATTTAATCAATAAAATTTATAGATCTAATTATTCTTCTTAAAATTAGATTATAAAAATATTACATTATTTTATTTTTTTGACTATTTAAAAACTCTATTTAAATAAATATTATTATTTTATATGTTGCGTTAGATTTATATATATATTTTTAATGTTTTATTTTATAAATTTGGCGAATTATTCAACACATTCTCTCAACTTGGAACCGGACCAAGGTCATTAATTTATCGATATTAAATTACCGAAGTTTTATTGTACAATAATGCAAAAAACAAAACGCACAGGTTGGGTTCTCTGAACAAGTACGCCGGACTTGAAATTATTCCATTTGCCGTCGAAGGTAGACTTGGCTTCAACGGTGCCTCGTACGACGACGAGCTTTGCGTCGGACTGGTAGGATTTATCAGACGCTAGGACTGAACGGAGCTTGGAGACTTTGACGGAGGGAGCGCTACGGATCTTGCGTAGGGCTGAGGAGTAGGAACTGAATTTGTGGAGGATGAGCACTGCGATGGACGCTAGGGAGAAGCCCACAAAGCGGCTATTGAAGGAAGGGGCGAGTTCGGAGGCTAGGGAGTTTAAAATTTGACCGAGCGACGGCATTGCACGCGGTGGTTGTCGTCAGGGTTTGCTTATACAAGACAGGCGATGGATGAGAGAGCACGGAGAGTCGGAGAGAAATTGTGAAATCAGAGTGCTTATATATATTTTTCTCTTATTATCTCCCTTTATTTGTCTTTTTTTTTTTAGTACATCCATATTTTTTACAAAGATGAGAAGTTTGGTTAAGTCATACAACGGGCAACCTAAGTTGATATCGAATTCGCCATCTACGAAATTCAAACCTAAATCTCTCATTTCCAAATAAAGAGGATACTAGTACGAATGGCCTCCCTATTTGTTTTCTAAATTCTGATTGAGAAAGGAATCCTACTTTTGCGTTACATTACAGTTTACAGTTTTTCTTTTTTGACTTGAAAATCAGGAAAAGCTAGATGCCCTCCAACCCATTTAACCACCTCCAGCTGTCCAAATTTGCATGGGCAATTGGTGGCCCATGCAAAGTCGGTCCAAATGTCCGAGCAAGAAATGTTCGGTCTTGCGTCATTGGGCAAGATTGACATTAGCATGATGTTAGTCACGATTTTGTTTTTCTGTCAAGCGCGTGGGCCTCTAATGGCTCATTGCAGTAGTCCAACAGTAGACCCCTAATGGCTCACTAACGTGGTTTTGTGAGAGCCGATGGTTTTCTAGCTAAACAAAATCGAAAAAGTTAATGTTGTGCCACGTGGCATGTTCTGGATCGTCGAATTAAATAATAAAAAATTCAAAGGTCAAGATTAATTTAATCATTAAAATGGAAAAAAGAAAAGCAAAAATATTAGGAAAAAATTTAACTTTTTATTGTATAAATATCCAACCATCTTCTGTTACATCACATTCCAAATTTATTGTACCTTAACCATCCAAATTGTGAAACTACAAAAATGCCTGGCAGGCTAAATGAAAATCCTATGTGGACCTCTGAGCTATCCCTTAATTTGCCTATTTTCTTGTATTATTTAAATAGGACTCGTCCTTATGAGCATGTACGAGAGATTCTCAACTTTGTGTACCTGTTATCCCAAATTGACCTACGGGGTCTACAAGCCCATGAATCAATTAATGTCATAATCCATGAAGCATTTCTTAGCCCAACGTCATTGATTCTATGAATTAGAATTGTTAGGAAGTGAACGTATACTCTTTTAAAAGGATTGAAAGAGTGCAAAGCTCTACGAATATCACTTTAATTATGTAGTCCCAGATACCATAAGGAATCATATCACTTTAACTATAGGTGACATTTACTCATATATAGGTGACATTAAATAAGAATAGTCTGTAATATTTCTCTTGATAACAAGATATTAATGTCATTAAATGTATAAAACATAAGCCCTCGAACTTCAACAGACAACACACATTTTATCATAAGAATGGGTAAGTTGTGTGTTCAACTTTTGAATCAAACTCAACCGGTTGGCCTATTGAACCTAGACCATAAGATCTCCAATAAGCTAGGTTAGGTTTCCACCCAGTTCGATTCATTGAATTGGCTTGAGACCCATTCCTCTCGATGTAAATAATATTTGCTCTCTTGGTAGGCCTTTTGTCGATATTTTCCTTTGACTTTACATAATCAATGGATATTATTTCATTGAAGAGCAACTTCTTAAGAGTATTATTCCGACGCCTGACGTGTCGCAACTTTCCATTGTATACATGACTTTTTGCCCTTGATTGTGCGGCCATACTGTCACATTGTATACATATAGCAGTTACAGGCTTTGGCCACACTGGAATATCCTCCAGAAAATGTTTAAGCCACTCGGCTTCTTCGCCAGCCAAGTCTAAAGCTATAAACTCGGACTTCATAGTGGAACGAGCTATACATTTCTGTTTAGAGGATTTCCAAGATATTGATGCACCTCCCAAGGTAAAAACATATCCACTTGTCGACTTGGATTCTGTAGTGTCAGAAATCCAATTGGCATCACTGAAGCCTTCTACAACAGGTGGATACTTTGTGTAGTGTAATCCGTAGTTAAGTGTATTTTTCAAATACCTTAACACTCTTACTAAAGCATCCCAATGCTCTTATGCCGGATTACTTGTATATCTACTAAGCCTACTTACTGCATAAGCTAAGTCAGGCCTAGTTGAATTCATCACGTACATTAGACTGCCAATTACTTGAGAATATTCAAGTTGAGATATGGCATTGCCTTTATTTTTCTCCAACTTGCATCCAACATCAAAAGGAGTTGCAGCAGGTTTGCAGTCAAATTGACCAAACCTTCGTAATATTTTTTCTACATAATGGGATTGTGTAAGGACATACCCTTCACTATTTCTCTTAATTTGAATTCCTAAAATGACATCGGCTTGTCCTAAGTCTTTCATGTCAAAATTTGAATTCAACATTTTCTTTGTTTTGTTTATTACTTCTTTATTGCTTCCCATTATGAGCATATCATCCACATACAAGCAGACAATAACACAAGTTTTATCATTACTCTTAATGTAGACACATTTATCAGATTCATTTATTTTGAACCCATGTGTCAACAAAGTATGATCAAATTTCTCATGCCATTGTTTTGGTGCTTGTTTAAGTCCATATAATGAATTAACTAATTTGCACACTTTGCTTTCTTGTCCTTTAAGCATGAATCCTTCAGGTTGTTCCATGTATATTTCTTCATCTAGTTCTCCATGTAAAAATGTTGTTTTTACATCCATTTGATGTATATCGAAGTTGTATACAACCGCAATCGCTATTAACGTCATAATTGACGTTATGCGAGAAACTGGAGAATAGGTATCGAAATAATCCAACCCTTCCTTTTGGCGATAACCTTTGGCTACTAAACATGCCTTGAACTTATCAATGGTTCCATCCGCCTTAAGTTTCTTCTTGAAAATCCATTTATGACCAATTAGTTTATTACCGGGAGGTAAATCAACCAATTCCCATGTGTTATTTTCCATAATGGATTCCATTTCATTTTAGTTGCTTCCTTCCATAAAGGAGCCTCGGAAGAAGACATTGCTTCTTTAAAAGTTCTAGGTTCATTATGAAATCTGGTCCAAAGTTTTTAGAAACTTTGATTCTTTTTCCTCTTCTTGGTTCCACATCATTTTCTTGGACACCAGAAGAAGAGGCTTCATCGTGACTATGATCATGAACCCTCTTTGTATTAGAACCAGATTCCTTTTCTTTGTAAGAAAATATATCCTCAAAGAATTCTGCATCCGTTGATTCTAACATAGTGTTAACATGTATGTCAGAAATCGAAGATTTTACAACAAGGAACCTATAAGCAGCACTATTATTTGCATATCCAATGAATACGCAATCAATAGTTTTAGGTCCTAATTTTGTTCTTTTTGGTAACATAACTTGCACCTTTGATAAGCAACCCCACACTTTGAGGGTTTTATAAGTAGGTTTATGTCCTTTCCATAGTTCATAAGGTGGCTCGTCAATCTTCTTTAGAGGAACCTTATTCAATATGGTATTTACAGTAAGTAAAGCTTCACCCCACAAACTGTGTGGAAGCCCTGAACTATTTAACATGGAATTAATTATATCTTTGAATGTGCTATTTTTTCTTTTGGCAACACCATTTTGTTGTGGTGTGTATGGAGCCGTTGTTTGATGTATAATTCCATGTTGTGCCCAAAAATCTGAGAAGGCAGTAGAATCATACTCTCCTCCTCTATCGGATCTAAGTGCCTTGATTTTTCTCTCAAGTAGATTTTCAACTTCGGCTTTATATGTCTTAAACATATTCAAAGCTGTGTCCTTACTATGAATCAAATAAACATAGCAATACTTACTGCAATCATCAATAAAAGTGACATAATAATTCTTTCCTCCACGAGTTGGTGTGGATTTAAAGTCACAAATATCACTATGAATTAATCCAATTAATTCATTTGATCTTTCCAGAATTGACTTTCTCGTTTGCCTAGTAAATTTCGATTCAGTACATGTTTCACACTTATGATTAAAATCAATTTCGAATTTAGGTCATAATTCTAATTTAACCATTCTTTGCATGGAACGAAAATTAACATGTCCTAATCTAGCATGCCAAATATTAGAAGACTCAACAATATAAGTAAAAGCATTTATTTTATTAGCATCATCAATGGCAATTACATTGAGTTTCACGAGGCCATCAGCCACATAACCCTTTCCAACAAACATCCCACCCTTGGTAAGTACAAATTTGTTGGATTCCATTACAAGTTTAAAGCTCTTAGCAATCAGAATAGGTCCAGAAACCAAGTTCCTCCTTATTTTAGGAACATGCAGCACATTCAGCAAGGTGAGACTCTTTCCAGATGTGAATTTGAGTACCACTTTGCCTTTGCCCGCCCACCGCAGATAAGGCAGAATTACCCATATACAGCTTTTCTCTATGGTCAGTAGGATGGTATTCAGTGAACATATTTATGTCAGCGCAGATGTGCTTAGTAGCACCAATATCCAACAGCCATTCACTCACATTTGAGACCATGTTGACCTCGGACACAACAGCAGCCAATTTTTCATTGGTGGTTGCCATGTTAGCATGGTTGTTGTTTCTGTTGACATTATTTTCGTCCTTGCGATGATAACAATCTTGTGCCTTGTAACCAGATTTGCCACACACATAGCATGCGCCTTTAGTCTTCTTCAGATTCTTGCCTTTGGGAGCAATGGCCAATTGTACAAATTGCTTGGTTTTCGGAGCCTTATTCTTCTTCGGCTTGGCCTTGGAGTTTCTGTTGGAAGTATGCCCACAAAGCCACTCATTTGATGTAATAGCTTTTTGGAATACTTATTGTGTTAAACTTTTATATGTTTAATAGAGGGCAAAGCTTATTGTTAATCACTATTTATAGTATCTTGTGTTTAAGCAATAAGGGAATCCAAGGAATGTATTTGATCTAAGAGACAAGTGATTTAAGTTAGTTAAATTAACGAGACCTTTCTTTTATGTTCATTCCTAAAACGTTCCTAGCCATAGGATTGCCAATTGGGCATTGACAATCCGCTAAGGTTAGTATGTGTTATGTCGACTCAAGCGTGAGTATGAACTAGTCTCAAGTCATTTGGTGTTGGACACTAAGGCAAACACATAGGTGCTCGAAAGAGTAATCGAGTACACTGAACAACGATCAAACGAGAGTTCGAACATACATGTCATGTGAGAACTCAATAGTTGCAATATGCAAAGTAGTCCTTTGACCTGAGGCATCATTGATGTCTAATGGTTAGGTCCTTGATCTTTGATTATGTCAACGGCATTCCATTGGAGTGTCCACGGCATTGTTGGGGTCAAGCTATCTAGTCATGTAGGCATATGAATGCACAACAAGGGATCTCTAACCTTCCATAGTGGAAGGAGAATACTCTAAGATATGATTCGAGAGTCTTTGGCCAAAGCATATGAATATGACTAAGGAAGGTTGTTCCAAATCTTATTCAATTGAATCATATAGAGAAATATCACATTGGATAGTAGACATGAAACAAACTATCACTTAAACAATGTAATTAAGAGTATTGTATTAGAGAAGGACCGTATTGCATTGTAGTTGTAACTGGATAGGTTCTCCAACCACATCTACTTAGCTTGGGTAACCATGACATGCTGCTAGGCGTCACCCATGGTTTGTGGAAGCCCTAAAGATTAGCAAACACTAATTTTAAGGGAGAATTGAAATGTGGTTTCAATTCACAATCGATCGTTAAGAGTAACATCGCCCACTACCTCGCTAATTGGAACCTAATGGATCGTACACCGAGTAAGGATATAAGTGAAGAAATTATATGAAATGGATAAGCAATTAAATGGTTTAATTGAAGAATGGTCAAGATTAATTAAATAGTTAATTAATTATACGAAACGTTCGTATTGGGCGTTTAAGTTAGTTTTGGGCTTCGGGGCACAAAAACGTTTTGGTCCACAAGGCCCATTATGTTTAAGTTGTATGACAACTAAAACAAAATGGGCAATTAAGCCCAATAACAACATATGGCCATAAGGGTGAGGGGTAGCAAACTTGTATTAATTACAAGTTTGCCACTCACATGAAATGAAGTGTAAAATCAACATTATAGCTTGGTTTTCACATTAAGGGGTTTTCTAATTGAATTTGGGTGAAACCTATTCTCTCATTTTCTACATAGAGGCCGGCCACCTTAGGGGAAGAACATCTAGCAATCTTTCTTCCCTAAGTCATCCATTTCATCTTCACACAACATCTTTGGTGTGGAGACTTAGAGACACCAAACTTTTGGTGTTTTGGAGAACAAATCCTCAAATCCTCAAAGAAGAAAAAGGAGCACTAAAAGGGAGGAAATCACAAGGAAGATCCAAGGAGCAAGGAGGTGACTTGAAGGCCCTCCACTTGGGTGAATCCCTTGTGTAATCAAGGATGAGCTTCAAGGGTAAAGAATCTCTAAATTCTTATTCTCTTTAATATTGTTAAAGAGTCTTATGGTTCACCATATACTAGGCTTTGAAAGTCATGGGTTTTATGAATTGTTTTTGAATGCATGCTTACTTTAAAGTGTTATTAGTATGCCTATGTATTCAAATGTTCATGCATGTTCTTAGCTAGGACAAAATTTTTCATTCAAGTGGTATCAAGAGCCTAGGCCTAGTTTATGGTGGATCCTTTTGGGTTTTGTGATTTTTCATATTTTGTGATTTAAGTGTTGTAAATGTTACAAGCTTTGTTCTTGCTTTGAATATAAATTTTACTTGAAAATTTAGCATCTCAAATGTTGTAGATGTATTTCATTAAAGCATGAATAATGGAACTAAAAGTTGGTGCCAAGTGTTTTGGGATTTTCGGCCAAATCCAAAGGGTGATTTTTTGGGTTCATGTTAGGCTTGTTAAAATGGTTTTAAAGTGCTTTTTGGAACCCCTAAGTACCCTAGGATATTAACCCTCTTTTGAGTTGTGAAAATTTGAGTTTTTGGTGAAAGAAAACATCCATGGAGCTATTATGAGTTTTCATGTATGTTCTTCATATTTCTTGAAGTTCTTATCAAGAACAAAAAGTTTTGAAGTTTTGATTCAAAAGTTTTATGTTTTACATAAAGTTTTGATTATTAGTTGATGGGTGATGATTATTGGTGAGAAATGATTAAATGGCTTTAATTATGTCAAAGATATATTTTTGAATATTAGTTGATGGATGATGATTGTTGGTAAGAAATGATTAAATGGTTTTAATTATATCAAAGATATATTTTCTTTTCAAACCATCCCCACCATCTTTAATCTCACCCACCAAAATCCACTTACAAAATTCTTTTTATCAAAAATCTCTATAACAACTATCCTTGGCCGGCCACCCCTCTAGTGGGGTGCTTTTGTGCAATTAAATAAAGTTTTGATACTTTTGAGTATTTGTATTTTGGCCCAAAAGTTTGTGTTTTTGCAAAATGGCCCAAATAAAATGAGAACAAAAATTGTTTTGTCTCTTTAATGAGAATTGGATTTTCATTATATTTAGTTCCATTTAAATCAATTCTATGGATCCAAAAACCAATTGTTTAAAATTGCTTTCTTAGTTAATTTAGTTAATTAAGAAAAGGGTGATTATGAACCAAATGCCTCGATAATTGAGCTATGTGATTGGCCGATTTACATTATGAATGCTTGGGTTTTAAGTAATGTAGATTTGAATGTAATTTGATTAATTCAAGTTGTTGTATTGGGCATAAGTCCTTCAATTTGTTGTAAAGGGCATAAGCCCATTATTTGTGTTGTAAAAGGGCATAAGCCCTTCTTATTATTTCATGTATTCCTCTTTGTTTATATGTATGCAAATTGGAATAGTTGGGTCCAACGCCCAATAGGAAATAACGGTTTAATTGGATTAAACGCGTAACTAAAATCAACAACTATCTACCTTAAACCCAAGGTCCAACACAAGGCTCGTGTTGGATCAAATCAAACGGTTCATAATCATCCTAAAACCTAATATGACTATATAGTCCATATGAGGATGCAATGCGTTCGTTAGTAGTTCCATATAGTCTCGCTTGTTTCAACGAAACAGTGGGAGTATTATATGCTACTAAATCATATTAACTTGGACCAATAGTTATGATAGGGCCATGTTCTTTTAATATGATTAAAATGTTTTGATGTAGCCCAAAACTACTCCCTCAACAAACGAATATTAAGTTGATAAACGAGAGATGTTTTGAACATTTCTTCGTAGGCCTTCCACCGTGATGGGCTCCAATCGTTTGTGACTTGTACACCGGCTTCACCCTATCATGGGGGAGTACAAAGTGCATGCTTACACTCAGGAGGAGTCCATAAACATATGATGAGGTAAGTGTAGGCAACGAGGATAGCCAACATCGTATCATCGTGAGATTATTCTTGAACCCCTACACGAACTAAGCATGGTGGGAATAACTTAACTAAGTGCAATAGTGCCAACATCGTATCATCGTGAGGCAACATTCTCTAGAGGCCAAATAAGATGGGTAATTACAAACGTTGTAAATGAGTAAAGCGTTATTCTCTCATCATTATTTTTGCTAACCAACATCGTATCATCGTGAGGTGGGCTTGGTAATGGTGAGTCTCCCATGCCCCGCTAAGAGTTCAATATAACTCTCGAATTCCATTGAGGGATATGGAGTTTGCCAAAAATAGTGGGTGGTACTATTTGATTCAAGACCCAATCAAGTAGTTAATCAACAATCTAATACGATTTCTGTTATGTTATGTAGTTAACGACATGCCTAAAATACTACCCACCATTATACTTGACAAAATGGCCCAAGACTTTTTCCTTGCATATCTCTCGGATGATTTCACTAAGTTTATTGTAAACTATAAAGTGAATAGATTCGATCATACTTTTAACGAGATGATTGACATATGCTGTAAATTTGAAAAATGTTTCAAAAAGGACAGTGGGAGTGAGAATGCAAAAACAAGGAAAAGGTTACTTAAGAAGAAGGCAAAGAAATCCAAAGGAACATGCTTTCATTGTGGAAAGGATGAACGTTGGAAGAAGAAATACAGGGTGCGCATTGCGAGCCTTATGACACGAACTTTTGAAGAGACTATTTCGGTCATAGAAAGTGCTTTTACAGTGAGCTCCAATTCCTGGATATTTGATTCAGGCGCTAGTCAACATATCTGTAATACGATGCAGGGACTAGTAGGGAGCAAGACACTACGCAATGGGGAGATGGTTGTGCGAGTTGGGAACGGCGCTAAAATCTCTGCAAAAGCAATAGGCACCTACATGCTTAACCTACCCTCTGGGGAAGTCCTGGAACTTAAAAATTGTTTATATTTTCCTTCATGTATAAAGAATTTGATTTCTATCTCTAAGCTTTTACGAGATGGGCACTCAGTATTGTTTGACAAAATGAGTTGCACTTTATACTTGAACGGTCGTATTATCTCTCATGGTAATATGATAGAGGGACTTTTTCACCTAGAGACGAATAGTGGGATGCACTGTATTGAAAGCGGGAATACCTCAAAACCCAAAAGGGCTAGAGAAGAAGTTAACCAAGAAAGGATGTGGCATCTTAAACTTGGACATGTGAACCTTGAAAAGATTCGCAAGATGTCGAAAGACGGATATGTCCGCCCATTAGGTAATGACCAGATGGGTACTTGTGAATGCTGTTTGAAAGGGAAGATGACCAAATCTCCATTCACTGGGAAAGGAGAGCGTGCCACTGAAATTCTAGGGTTAATCCACACTGACGTATGTGGACCTATGTCTACTACGTCGAGAGGAGGTTTCTCCTACTATATCACATTCACCGACGATCACTCTCGGTTTGGCTATGTGTATCTTATGAAGTACAAGTCAGAATCCTTTGAAAGGTTCAAAGAATTCAAGAATGAAGTTGAGAAGCAAACTGGGAAACAGATAAAAATCCTAAGATCAGATCGAGGGGGTGAATATCTGAGTAATGAATTCCTAGATTATCTCAAAGAGTGTGGAATAAAATCACAGTGGACTCCACCGGGAACTCCACAACTTAATGGAGTTTCTGAAAGGAGAAATCGAACCTTGATGAACATGGTTCGTTCTATGATGAGTTCCGCTGATCTGCCAGTAACATTCTGGGGATATGCTCTATATACAGCAACTTACTTGCTTAATAGAGTACCTTCCAAATCAATTTCACAAACGCCCTATGAGATATGGCATGGTAGAAAGCCAAGTCTTAATCACATTAAGATTTGGGGTTGTGAAGCATATGTCAAGAAGCTTGAAGCTACTAAGCTTGAAGCGAGATCAGAAAGGTGCTATTTTGTGGGATATCCTAGAGAAACTATGGGATATGAGTTCTACCATCCTGACGACCAGAAAGTCTTTGTCGCCAGAACTGCTAAGTTTCTAGAGGACGAATTTGTTCTCAAAGAAACTATAAGTAAAACGATGGAAATTAATGAGATTAATGATGAACCACAAACAAGCACACGACATGTTGACAACCCTGTTCCTGAACCCCTAGCTCCACGTAGATCTGAACGGGTCAATAAGCCACCTAGAAGGTATGGCTTAGACAATGACTTTGCGGAATTGCACCTTCTAGGTGACAATGACACAAAGGAAGACCCTAGAGACTACACTGAAGCAATGTCCGACATTGATTCAAAGAGATGGCAAGAGGCCATGAAATCCGAGATGGATTCCATGTATCAAAATCAAGTCTGGACTCTTGTAGACCCTCCAGAAGGTATAGTACCTGTTGGAAACAAATGGATCTTCAAGAGGAAAATAGGCGTTGATGGGAACGTGGAGACTTATAAGGCTAGACTAGTAGCCAAGGGTTACAGGCAAAGAGAAGGGATTGACTATGAAGAAACCTTTTCTCCTGTAGCCATGATTAAGTCCATTCGGATTTTGCTTGCTATAGCTGCGTACCATGATTATGAAATATGGCAAATGGACGTGAAGACAGCCTTTCTGAACGGCTACCTTGAGGAAGAGCTTTATATGGCTCAACCCGAAGGTTTCGTGTCCAAGTCTGAAAAGACTAAGGTATGCAAGCTTCAAAGGTCCATTTATGGACTTAAGCAAGCCTCCAGGAGCTGGAACATTCGTTTTGATACTGAAATCAAATCGTTTGGTTTTACTCAAAACGAAGACGACAATTGTGTTTATCAAAAAGTCGTTGGGGAGGCAGTTGTATTCCTAGTGTTATATGTAGATGACATATTACTATTCGGGAATGACACTGCAGTACTTTCTTCTGTAAAAGTGTGGTTGTCCAAAACCTTCCACATGAAAGATTTAGGAGATGCGTCTTATGTACTTGGGATAAAGCTCTATCGTGATAGATCCAGAAAATTAATTGGATTATCCCAATCTATGTACATTGATAAGGTGCTAAGTAGGTTCCAGATGGAGCAATCTAAGAAAGGTATTCTTCCTGTAGGACATGGAATTCATCTTTCTAAGTCCATGGGACCTAAGACTCCTGAAGAGATACGGCATATGAATATGATTCCTTATGCTTCCGCCATAGGAAGTCTTATGTATGCCATGATATGCACAAGGCCTGATATCGCATATGCTGTGAGCATTACTAGTCGATATCAATCTAACCCAGGATCAGAACACTGGGCAGCTGTCAAGACGGTCCTTAAGTACTTAAGAAGAACTAAGGACATGTTCCTCATTTATGGAGGAGCGACAGAGTTGCGAGTGGAAGGCTATACAGACGCAGATTTCCAATCTGACGTCGATGATAGAAGTTCCAACTCCGGATATGTATTCACTCTGAATGGTGGGGCTGTCAGCTGGAAAAGCAAGAAACAAAGTGTAATTGCTGATTCCACGACAGAGGCTGAATATGTCGCTGCAGCTGAAGCCGGCAAAGAAGCGTTCTGGATGAAGAAGTTCATCACTGAACTTGGAGTGGTTCCAACCATTACATCACCAGTAACTTTGTACTGTGATAATAGTGGGGCGATAGCTCAAGCCAAGGAACCCAGGGCACATCAAAAGAACAAGCATTTTGATAGGCGCTTTAATATCATTAGAAGATATGCTGCCGAGGGGAAAGTCAACATCCTCAAAGTTGCTTCAGCCGATAACGTAGCAGATCCACTAACGAAGCCAATGTCTCAAATCCAACTTGACCGTCATATGGAAAAGATGGGTATTAGATACATGGGAAGATGGCTTTGAGTGCAAGTGGGAGATTGTTGGAAGTATGCCCACAAAGCCACTCATTTGATGTAATAGCTTTTTGGAATACTTATTGTGTTAAACTTTTATATGTTTAATAGAGGGCAAAGCTTATTGTTAATCACTATTTATAGTATCTTGTGTTTAAGCAATAAGGGAATCCAAGGAATGTATTTGATCTAAGAGACAAGTGATTTAAGTTAGTTAAATTAACGAGACCTTTCTCTTATGTTCATTCCTAAAACGTTCCTAGCCATAGGATTGCCAATTGGGCATTGACAATCCGCTAAGGTTAGTATGTGTTATGTCGACTCAAGCGTGAGTATGAACTAGTCTCAAGTCATTTGGTGTTGGACACTAAGGCAAACACATAGGTGCTCGAAAGAGTAATCGAGTACACTGAACAACGATCAAACGAGAGTTCGAACATACATGTCATGTGAGAACTCAATAGTTGCAATATGCAAAGTAGTCCTTTGACCTGAGGCATCATTGATGTCTAATGGTTAGGTCCTTGATCTTTGATTATGTCAACGGCATTCCATTGGAGTGTCCACGGCATTGTTGGGGTCAAGCTATCTAGTCATGTAGGCATATGAATGCACAACAAGGGATCTCTAACCTTCCATAGTGGAAGGAGAATACTCTAAGATATGATTCGAGAGTCTTTGGCCAAAGCATATGAATATGACTAAGGAAGGTTGTTCCAAATCTTATTCAATTGAATCATATAGAGAAATATCACATTGGATAGTAGACATGAAACAAACTATCACTTAAACAATGTAATTAAGAGTATTGTATTAGAGAAGGACCGTATTGCATTGTAGTTGTAACTGGATAGGTTCTCCAACCACATCTACTTAGCTTGGGTAACCATGACATGCTGCTAGGCGTCACCCATGGTTTGTGGAAGCCCTAAAGATTAGCAAACACTAATTTTAAGGGAGAATTGAAATGTGGTTTCAATTCACAATCGATCGTTAAGAGTAACATCGCCCACTACCTCGCTAATTGGAACCTAATGGATCGTACACCGAGTAAGGATATAAGTGAAGAAATTATATGAAATGGATAAGCAATTAAATGGTTTAATTGAAGAATGGTCAAGATTAATTAAATAGTTAATTAATTATACGAAACGTTCGTATTGGGCGTTTAAGTTAGTTTTGGGCTTCGGGGCACAAAAACGTTTTGGTCCACAAGGCCCATTATGTTTAAGTTGTATGACAACTAAAACAAAATGGGCAATTAAGCCCAATAACAACATATGGCCATAAGGGTGAGGGGTAGCAAACTTGTATTAATTACAAGTTTGCCACTCACATGAAATGAAGTGTAAAATCAACATTATAGCTTGGTTTTCACATTAAGGGGTTTTCTAATTGAATTTGGGTGAAACCTATTCTCTCATTTTCTACATAGAGGCCGGCCACCTTAGGGGAAGAACATCTAGCAATCTTTCTTCCCTAAGTCATCCATTTCATCTTCACACAACATCTTTGGTGTGGAGACTTAGAGACACCAAACTTTTGGTGTTTTGGAGAACAAATCCTCAAATCCTCAAAGAAGAAAAAGGAGCACTAAAAGGGAGGAAATCACAAGGAAGATCCAAGGAGCAAGGAGGTGACTTGAAGGCCCTCCACTTGGGTGAATCCCTTGTGTAATCAAGGATGAGCTTCAAGGGTAAAGAATCTCTAAATTCTTATTCTCTTTAATATTGTTAAAGAGTCTTATGGTTCACCATATACTAGGCTTTGAAAGTCATGGGTTTTATGAATTGTTTTTGAATGCATGCCTACTTTAAAGTGTTATTAGTATGCCTATGTATTCAAATGTTCATGCATGTTCTTAGCTAGGACAAAATTTTTCCTTCAGTTTCCTCCCTCAACATAATTTGCATTGGCTTCAATGGCACCAAACCCACCATAACAGTCTGCCTTTTTGTGGTCTTCTTCCACTCGTAGCCTCAGAATCAAATCCTCCATATTCATCTCACGACGCTTATGCTTGAGATAAATTTTGAAGTTATTCCAGGAAGTTGGCAACTTTTCGTTTATCGCCCCAACTTGGAAATGCTCATTGATCTTGCATCCCTCGGAGTGCAGTTCATAGATCAATTTCTAGATTTCTTTGACCTGAGAGACAACAGATTTTGAATCCACCATTGTATATTTGAGAAACTTACCGATAACTAATTTCTTTGGACCGGCATCATCAATCTTATACTTTTTCTCCAAGGATTCCCACAACTCCTTCGTTGTCTTGCACAGAGAATAAATGTCGTAGAGATTGTCATCCAAACTATTCAGAATATAATTCCTGCAACAAAACTTAGAATGATTCCAAGCTTCAATTGCCATGACAGTCTCTTTTGTCATTGGATTCTCATTAGACTTCGGAGCTTCTTCCTTGACAACATGAGCAAGATTCAAGGTTGTTAGGAAAAACATCTTCTGTTGCCATCTCTTGAAGTCGAGCCCTTTGAACTTCTCAAGCTTTTCAGAGTATTTTGGCATAGCGCCATTCACAGTCACAGATTGTTGATCCATGAATTTCTGTTTCAAGATTGTTGGATAAATGTCAACAATCTGTAATTTATTATTTATTAGCATATATAATTATATTACAGATTGTTGACATTTATCCAACAATGATACACCATTTATAGTTTCTTCTGTATTATCTTCCAAAATTTTACCATTCTCATAATCCTTTGGGTTTTCTAAATCTAAAAGATCCATGCCTTTGCGTTAATCATACCAACCTTTTTCTTCTATGCAGATGCTACATGGAAATAGCAAAATCCAGAGGGTTTCAGCAACCTTCAAACCAAGTACTGTACAAAATGGATCATCCGCGAAATGAAGAAACGATTTCACATTAAAACAAAATCATGTTCATTAGGGTTGAGCAGAAAGAATTAATTTCATGTCACATAAACAAATTAAATCATTTTAAGAATATATATAGGAAAGAAGGGCTTATCGTCATAAATAATGTCTGTTAACTTTAATTGACAATCATAATATATTTTTAAACATATAAAAATCTAATCAAATTTAAAGAGTTCAACCCACAAATTTTCAGTTTAATATCGTTTTCTAGTATAAACATGAAAATAAGGTACAAAACCTTTTATATTGTGCAAGATATGAATCAATCAGCAATTGATTAATTTCCTAAACTCCCAAAAAAAATTGAAATCAAATGAAAAAAATCATGCATAAATCGATTCGTATCTTAGTTAAACGATTCAAAATTCCAAAATCATCATCCGTCGGTCAAAAAAAGCTTGTTTTTCTCAGTAAGAGCATCTTAGGGTTTTAGAATAAAGATTGTGTGCTAATAGTTTTTTATTATTAGGTGTAGGTTTATTGATAAATTTTAGTTTTATTGTTAATTTATAAGATTTAAACCTACCTTTCACTGAGAGGTAATGAATAATACTAAATCAATGTCCTAAGTGGCGGGTGAGTTTAATTGTTGAGTCTAGTAAATGGCCACTCCTTTAGCCTTTAGGATTATAGTGGAATGAATAACCCCTTGAGATCATGCATTCGTGAAGTCAGTGATCTGATATCCCTTACCCTTATTTTGTTAGGCTCCTTTGGTTTGCATGATGATCTTTTTTATTTATGCACACAAATTTTCTCTTGACACTGAGAGCCTGAACATTGAAAGATACATCGATATGATCTAAGGGTCATAGATTCGCACCGAAAGGAAGAATTCTTCCCGACAAAGAGGGCACTTTGGTGAAACTAGATTTCTCACATTTACACTACAGAGTTCGCAACAAATCAGATGCCCACAAGGAATGAATGCGTATTGCCTTCTACTCGTATAACATACGACACACAACTGCTGCTGTGGAACATCAACCGCTGCATCCACTCCTACTTCAGCTTGAGTTTCAACGTTGCTCTCATTAGCAGGGATTGATTGCTGCCGCTGCCTTTGTTGCTGAAACAAATATTCGTAAACCAACACTCTCCATCTATTCCAATTCCTGAAACAAATATTTGTAAATCAACAAGAATTTAAGTTTTGTCAAATTTTTAATCCTTGGTTGAACGACGGTGAAGGAACAAGGGGAGATTACACGCGTGTTATCCAAATTCAGTAGCACTACAAAAGGTTGACCTTTAGACGAGCCTATAAACATACAATAGCTATAAAGGTTGAACGTAACTTGCAAGACAAGAATTTAACGTTTCAAGGAAAACTGTACCTGGCAACAGAATGGCCAAGGACTCCGATTGATATCGATCCAAGAACAATCCCACTCCAGAAGAGTATTTTTGTGCGTAGTATAAGATCTACAACCATCTGATCCTTAGACATCTCAGAGCTGCAAAAGATACAAAATCACTCAGGCCAAAAGCCAAAAAAATGGTCTAATTGGCCCAAAAACTATCTTTAACCAATGGATGAACTATAATTCTATAGAGCTCACCACCAGACCATTATTTGGCCAAATGTAGCCCACATTTTAACCTTTTTTTGGGACCTAGCTCTTCAAATGCAATAATTAATTTAAATTTAACGGTTAGATTTGAAAATATCCAAAAGTAATTTAATTAAATTAACTAATAAATCTAAAGTAAAAACTTTAAAATAATAAATTATTGAAGGGCTATGTTTAGCTTCTTTGATTGGAGATGATATATGTGTATGGTCTGACACTGTTCATTGAAAAATAATTTTTTACAAGGTTATAATTATAGACAAAGTTATATTTAACTATTTCGGTTGGAAATAGCCTTAATGCACATCAAAGTACAAAGAGCTAGTATTAAAGCACAATTGCCATAATAAGATTAGTACTGAAGATTCAAAAGAAGGTGCTGAGAACAAAGCCACTTACAGAAAATAGGGAAGATCCTTGCAGGGCCTGATTACCGGCACTCCATTTTTGAAACTGTAGAGACCAACAGCACTAATTTCCTTTCCCAAAGGAAGAATCTTCACGTCATCGAGCACACCAACCTTCAAAACCAAAAGCAAATCAGAACAAAAAAAATTTACATTAAAAAGATTATAGAAACTAAAGACACTACCATCTCCAATTATGGATAGGTTGCATGGACACCGACACGGAGATTGCGACACGCAACACGATAAATTTCAAAAAAAAGGAATACGGACATGGCTAGGAATGATGATTAAAATATAATAAATATTACATATATTAAAAACAATATTTTGAATTCATAATATAACACAATACTCATGTTCATCAAATTTGTTCACCATACACAATAATTAAAACACAAGATATCTTTTATAAAAATGCCCCAAAATATCTTTTATATTTACAAAAAATGCCTCTACCGCATATTGATCAGTGTCTTAATCGTGTCTTGTCTGTGTCCAAACCGTGTTGAGTACGTGTCCGAGGTTTTAGAGTGTCTATTCAACCGGCTCCTTTCGGCCCGAAAATGCCCAAACCCCGACTCCAGCAAGCATGCTAAGGTGGGCTAAATCCTAGGACTGCAAAATACAGCAAGATGTGCAGCCTGACCTATATTCTTTTGTTAAAAAAAACAGCAAAGTAGTAAAAATAAGCACAGTAAGAGCCAAAAGTTTGCAAAACTCACAGGGTACTTATCGCCAATAAGTGTCTTCAGGGCTGAATAGAGGGAAGCGTCAACATGATGATTATGTCGATAAACAAAATCAAGAATTGACTTCAGGCCGAAACCACGATCAACAAGAATAATACTGTCATCAGACCGCCATCCGAAAAGGGCCATCCAATCGCTAACTACACACTTCACACAAAAATTCAATTTCCAATTCAGTATTATGCAAATAGACTACAGGTAAGACGGATTATAATTAAATCTCAATAAATTAATAACCTTAAGACCAAAGAAAATCTACTAATTTAGCAAATATAAAATAATTGATAAATTTAACAACTTATTAATTAATTAAGGTATTCTTTATCCTCTTTATTTTTTTGAACAAACTTTCTTCAGAAACTAACCTTAGAATTTTATATTATTTATGAACTAACAATAATATATATTTATTTAACCAAATAAAATTCATAAATCTAATCATTTTTCTTAAAATATGTTATAAATATATTACATTATTTATTTTAATAAATATTTTAAAACTCTATTTAAGTAAATATTATTAACTTACATAATTTTTATTTTTATAATGTATTAGTTCATAAATTTAGCAAATTATTTTATCTCAACTCGGAACCTTACCAGAGATTATTTTATTTTTCATTTAAAAGAATTAAAAAAAATAGAATTTACACGATACATCAGAAAATCATTTTTAGGCAAACGTTATCTCAACTCGGAACCGGACCGATGTTATTAATTTAACGGTATTAAGTTATGGAAGTTTTTGTAGAATAATACAAAAAACAAAACGCACAGGTTGGGTTCTCTGAAAATGTAGGTTATTCTGAACAAGTACGCCGGACTTGAAACTATTCCATTTGCGGTCGAAGGCAGACTTGGCTTCAACGATGCCTCGTACGACAATGAGCTTTGCGTCGGACTGGTCGGATTGATCGAGCGCTGGGTTTGAACGGAGCCCGGAGACTTTGACGGAGGGAGCTTTGCGGACCTTGCGTAGGGCTGAAGAGTAGGAGCTGAATTTGTGGAGGGTGAGCACAGCGGCGTACGCTAGGGCGAAGCCCACAAGGTGGCTTTTGAAGGAGAGGGCGAGTCCGGAGACTAGGGAGTTTAAAATTTGACCGCGCGGCATTGCGCGCGGTGGTTGTCGTCAGTATTTGCTTATACAAGGCGGGCGACGGATGAGAGAGCACGGAGGGAAGTTGTGAATTCATAGTGCGTATTTATTTTTTCTTAGTCTCTCTCCTTTTTTGTCCTTTAAATTCTAATTGAAAAAGGAATCCCTTACATTGCCATTTTTCCTTTTTGACTTGAAAATCAGGAACTAGAGATGCCCTCCAACCCATTTAACCACCTCCAGCGGTCCAAATTTGCTTGGGCAATTGGTGGGCCATGCAAAGCATGTCCAAATACCCAAGCAAGATATACTCTGCTTTCGTCAGTCGGTTAGGCTGACGTCAGCATGATGTCAACCACGTTTATTATTTTTCTTTTGTTAGGTGCGTGTAATACATGTGCTAAGAGAGGAGAGCGGTCAACACAAACAATGGGCTCCATTGCAGGGGTCCAACAACAGACCCCAATGGCTTGCTGACGTGGCTTTGGAAGGGCCATTGGATTTCCAACTAAAAAAATTGAAAAAAGTTAATATTGTGTCACGTGGCATGTTCTGGACTCTCAGATTAAATAATAATAAAAAAATTCAACGGTTAAGATTAATCTAATCATTAAAATGGAAAAAATACAAAAATATTAGGACGGAAAAGGGAAAAAACATCTCATCCCAAAATTTATTGTATTTATATGCCGAACCCATGAAATTAAGAAAATGACCATGACAAGCTAAGTGGAAATCCTACGTGGACCTCTGAGCTATTCCCTTACTTTGCCTATTTTCTTGTACTATTTAGATAGTACTCGTACATGTATGATAGATTCTCAACTTTGTGCACCTGTTATCCCAAATTGACCTACGGGGTCTACAAGCCCATGAATCAATTAATGTCATTCTCCATGAAGCACTTCTTAGCCAAAAGTCTTTAATTCTATTAATTAGAATTGTTAGGAAGTGAGCATATACTCTTTTAAAAGGATTGAAAGAGTGCAAAGCTCTAGGAATATCACATTTTCTTAGAACCAGATAGCATAAGGAATCATATCACTTTAACTATGAAAAGTGACTGCATAGTTATCCAAATAACATAAAGGATCATATCACCTTAACTATGAAAAGTGACTACATAGTTAAAGTGATATGATTCTTTATGTTATATGGTTCTAAGAAAATGTGATATTTGTAGAGCTTTGCACTATTTCAATCCTTTTAAAGGAGTATATGTTCACTTCCTTATAATTCTAATTCATAGACCCTTCGAGGATATATTTCTTTTATTATATGAAATTCAAGTTGTCAACAAAAAAAAATGAAGTAAAAAAATACCATACATATAACATAGTGTTTTGATATTCATTTTAAAAAATAATCATATTGATTTAGGGTGATGTTATCCACACACATCTTTTTACCTCTCGCACACTTCAGTTAATTTCTGTCCAATGGGTCGTGATGGCAATATGGTTCTTGCAAAGAGTAGCAATGTCGTGGTGGAGGTATAAGAAGGAACAAATCCCCAAGGGCGAAAGAGAAGAGTGGATATATTCAAGCAACGATTTAGAGCAGGTTCATGCCTCCGAAATACAAGACCTGAAATTATTTGAGACTTTACTTTGCGTCGAGGATTCCAAAAAGGTCACTTGCAGGCTTCTCTAGCGGCATTTGTGAAATGTACCACATATCTCAAATTCTACGATGCTTTACTTCGCATTGAGGATTCGGGAAATGCCCCGAGTGACAATCTTGGTGATGAAGGTAGTAGCATTCAGCATGAGAGCACCAGGGGGCAGTCTTCCTTTGAACCCTGATAGAGTTAATCTTTCTAACGGAGCAATTACAACCCTGTATCTTCTAGTGGAGGTTCCAATTCCAGTACACCACGTTCTGAGGTCTAAGTCTACGAGTAATTCTCGTTTCTGCTCTCAGGACAGTTCCAGCAAATCCAGTGCTCAAAATTATTTTCAATGCAAGAGTACATGTTGTTATACATGCGGTCAGCAAGGACATCGGGCTAACCAATGTCCCAAAAGTAGCAGAATTAGCTTACAACAGTCCCTTAGTTGCCAAACTTACTCATAAGAACTGGCCCTTTCAATTGGCCGCATATGGAGGCGTCATCCACTATCAGAGCAATACTACGCTATATCCGAGAGCTGTCAACTAGTATTCAGACGGTATGGTTCCTACGCTGAAAGCACTATGTAACACCAGAGAGGCGCACCTCATTACTAGGATGTCAGGGCACATTGGAATGGACGTGGTCAATATCAGAACACAGGAGAACGTCCATCAATGGCAAAGCTGGCAGACAAGCAGGCAAACTTAGGCAACCAGGGTCGAGGTAACCTGAATCGGGAAACTGAGGAACAGGCCGTGCGGGAAGATAGCAGAACCATGGCCGTGTCAAAAACATCACTCACAAGGATGCTCAGAACAACCCCGACATGATCTTAGGTACGTTAAACATCCTTGGTCACTTCACAAAAATTTTGATTGATCCGAATGTCATCCACTCAGTCATATCACCCTTGTTTTCTCAAATGATCCAACCTCAAGGTACTCCTATCGGGTACGTATGTGAATCGCTATGCTACGAGGCGAAGTCTGTTATATAAAATGGGAGTACAGAGGATGCCCGTCCTCATTAAATGGTGCCAGTTAATCTCATTCCGTTGGATATCGTGGACTTTGACGTAATCTTAGGAACGGATCGGCTGTTTCATAATCATGCTTTGGTAGAATGCCGAAACAAAGTGGTCACTTTTCGACGACCAAGATACATCAGTTAGACATCCTAGAGCTGCAAAAGATACATCAGTTAGAATGCACACATCAAAGTACAGATTCAAAAGAAAGTGCTGAGAACAAAATCCACTTACAGAAAATAGGGAAGATCCTTGCAGGACTTTACTTCCAGCAGTCCATTTTTGAAACTGTAGAGACCAATAGCACTAATTTCCTTTCCCAAACGAAGAATCTCCTCTTCCTCGAGCACTCCACCCTTGAAACCCAGAAGCAAAACAAACAAACAAAAAATCACATTACAAGAGTTAGTGAAGTTAAAAACACTAACTCAGATGCTAAGACCATCTCCAGCTATGATCGATAGGACCCGTCTCTAGCAAACGGGCTATCAATGAGCTAAGGGCTACCATGCTTGCTAAATATAGCAGGCAACTCCTTTAGCTAGGGCTATATTTTTTGTGGAACCCACATGGGCACTCTCTCTATATTAGTATGTAGCCCTATGCTAGAGACGAAAAAGATAGGGTTCGGGTTATACATTAAGAAAATGATACTTTGGACGCCTAAAACAATGAGAAAGAAAAATTGCAAAACTCGCTTGGCACTCGTCACGGCCATAAAGTGCCTCGAAGAATGAACAGGGAGAAGGAGAAGCGATAACAGGGTGCAAGCGTCGATAAACTGTAGTGAGAGGTAACGGCTGCCTTGATCTATGCACATTTACAACAACAAAATCGGAAATCGGTTTTTTTCTGCGACCACCGCCTTCAACAAGAATGAAAGGAACCTACACAAATATGATTCAAAATTACCATTCATGTTCTTTTTCTCTTTTCTTTTTTTTTTGTTTTTTGTATGTGGTCAAATGAATTATATAAGCAACAAAATTCACAGAAAATAATGAAAATACATAATTTGAGCACCTTTCGTAAGGAGCTTGATCCTGGATCTGTCAAAGCTCTCCAATACGCTCGAAAATCCCACCATCCGAAAAGGGCCATCCATTCGTTAAATACACACTTCACAAAAATTCAATTTCCATTTCAGTTTCGTCCAAAAAGACTACAGACAGACTACAGTGACAAGAAACAAAAACGTACCGTTTGAGTTCTCCGAACAATGATGGCTCTATCTATTGTTCCTCGTGAGACGAGTACATCAGACTTTTTAAAGATATTCCATTTGCTGTCGTCCAAGGCAGACTTGGCTTCAACGGTGCCACGGAAGACGGCGAGCTTTGCAGTGGACTGGTCGGATTGATCAAACACGAGGCTTGGCCGGAGATCAGAAATTTTTACGGAGGGAGCGATACGGACCTTGGGTAGGACCGAGGAGTAGGAGCTCAATTTGAGCAAGGTGCGCACCGCGGCATACACTAGGGCAACGCCCAAAATGGGGCTGTCGGGCGAGTTTGGAGACTAGTAAGATTAAAACTTGCTCCGGCGATGGCATTGGCAGTGGGTTTCGTCAGGGTTTGCTTATACAAGATGAGCGATGGCCTTAACCCTAAACCTAAACGAGAAAGAACGTGACAGATTATTTGGTATAGGGTGATGCTTGTTAAGGGGGCCAAAGAAATATAGAAGAAGAAGGAAGGCTTTCAGTGAATAGATTTTTGAAATTACATAGAGACTTACGGAGAGTCTATTACTCTCGTACTTATCACCTTAATTAACAGCATATTCTCTAGCAAACGTGATTCTATGAGATCATAACATCCTATAATCCTAACAGTTCTAAAGAAACCTCATTGTGTAAACTACATTTGAACCATGTCTCTAATAAAGAGAGACCCACCAAAGCAAGCCGGTCCCACCGCTATTAGAGAGATGTAAATTTAAAAATGTAATCTCCCTAGCTGGTAATTAATTCCTTTGGTATATGGGTGAATTGTTGAGAATTGTGAGAGATAAGGTGTATTTTCCTTCTTTACAAATCATTGTATATATTTAGACTGGACGTCTAAGCTTTCATATTGGGAATGTTAACTACCCTTCCTATTTTTCTTTCTCCTAATTGTCTTCCCCGCTCCCCTACTAATCGATTTATTGACCCAGTCAGTGCGTTGAGTGCTTTTGGATTGGGATTGAAGAACCTTATTTTGCCAATACCATACGCTTTGAAGAGTTTAAGCTTCAACGACGCCTATATGGATTTGAATGGCTGCTACGAGCTAGAGAATGAGCATTATCAATTGCGAAACTGCCATTACCTTCTGATATTTAACCGATAGATCGAGTTCCATATCATATGTGTAAACGTGCATAAGTGTACATTCATACATCTGATATGAATTAAGTTAACTGCCTATGTTTTGAAATATGTTTGTAGGAAGGCTCCTTGCATCGTTCAAAACTGTTCCCAAAACTAGCAGTCATCAGTGCTATTTTGTTACGCTTATAGCCCATGAGATCAAAGAAAGTGATGCAACTAGAGAAGGTAAATACACAAAACAAGAGTATTTACTTCATGAGGGGGAAAATTACCGAAACTTATGGAACTCTAACACTAAACCCTAAGAAATGCAAATTGATGCTAAGATTCATATATATTCGCGCTGCAACGAGAATTTCTTGCTGGCAAATAGGGCACTTTGGTAAAATAGGAACTTTTCGCTAATGCATTACGTACAGCGTTGACAACAAACCAGATGCCCACAAGGAATGAATGCGGATTGCCTTCTATCATCTGGCATATGACACACAACCGTCGCCCTGGAACATCATCTCCTACATCAAACTAAAATAGATTATAGTTAACGCTATGATTATTTGGATATTCTTGAGAAAGACCCTAGAAACAAATTTTAATAAAGGATTAGGGTTGGTGTAATGGAAGCTACTCAAGGGTCTGTCGACGAAACTCTCCAGATAACCATCCATATGACATCAGATTCGTCGTGTTCGTATTTTGTAGATTAGGGTTGGTGTAATGGTGGCCGGTGCCATTTCATATGAGAGCAGTGACCATGATTTAAGTGTGAGAAGTAGGTTCTGGCCTTGCTCGACTGTAGAGTTTTTTTTTTCCCATATAGGACAATGTTGTATATTAGTGTAATCGTTGGGAACTGTAATTTAATGTTAGTATGTAAAACTTAAAATTAGCCACTTAGTACTAAGGTATAGTGATATTCCTTTTCACTTGTAAGTGAGAAGTCTAAGGTTCAATTCTCGCCAAAGGCGAATTTGAACCACATTATTGCTAGCATATTATGAGGCTTAGTCACTCTTCCACCTCCTTAGTGTAGATAATATCGTTTGTTAAAAAAAAAACATGATAATATTCTATGTTTAGTATATCAGAATGTTTACTAAATCCGACTTGATATGGTTCTATGTTTAGCATATCTATTCTCATAATTTGAATGTATTTTCTTAATTGTATAATTATTGGAACAAACATTCCTTAAAACCGTTGCCACTCTCAAAAGACACTCAACTTAATGAGCAAACCCTAAATCGGGACGACTTAATTATAAATAACACAATAAAGAAATGTAAAATCCACAGATTTTGTGATTTCCAATCACATTATTGAAACTGAAATTTAGATAGAGGCAGGATTTTGCAACCCTAAGCTAGAGTTGGTGCAATGTAAATAGAGCTCCATGTTGTGGTTGAAGAATGGTTACCGTCTCGCTCGAATGAGTGTCAATCAAGAAATAAGACCGGTAGTGTTCATCCATCTTATCCGCTGAAAATTGCATGAGCATTACAATGCTTCCAATTTGAATTACTCATATGTCACTCCACCTCCCTCTAGTCAATCACAATCTAGTAAAGGATAAGTATCAAATGTATAGTTTGAATCATGGCGACGGTGTTGAAAATCAACGATATAAGGAAATAGCAACTGAGGAACCTCAAATATGAGGCATGATATAGAAAAATTGGCTCAGCAACAGATGTACTACAGACTCTTAAGATGCCACTCGAGGAGTTTCTGGGATGACAAAGTAACTCCAAAATCCTACTCGAAATGTTCACATCGATGCAAAGATCCTAAGGAAATATTATATGTGCATTTACATTCAAGCCATAGAGCTCCTAAATGTAACTGAACTGATAAAACATGCAAGCTAAGCTACAGAAAACTAAAACGAGATGAAAAAGGGTCACACTTTAAGTGTGAGAGGCTAAAAAGAGTGTTTACCGATTTTCTTAAATAAATAGTGAGTCAAACTGAATAATCGCAAATATATTCAGTCATCTTATAAATACAAAATATGTTAAACTAAATCTTTATAATTAATATATAAAAGAAAGAATAGAAAGATGCATAACCTGATCTTGGATAATATCTAGTTTATGAATTAAAAGACAGGATAAACAGGTTGCATGTTAGGATGAAAAAGTCCAAAATGTTGCTCCACACCGTTAGGTTTCTGATTCTCATTGAACATGGCAAACATGTACCCTTCAATGTAAGCACCAGGTCTTTTCGGTGTCCCTGCCATCGACGTTATGTGGTTCATGTAGTTCTTGTTATATGTCGCAGCAAGTTCTGGAGTGGTGAAATTTCCGTTCCCATCTGAAGGCCAACCGCTCTCAGACACCACCACATCAACCACATTAGCCCCAACACCGCCTATTTTCTCCATTGCTGCCAAAAATGCATCAACTATGGCATCAAACATGTTATAATAGCTCAAACTCCCATCCTGAACCACGGGACTTGTCGCAGTAAACTGAGCGTAGTCTAACCGAATGTTTGCAGGGTCTGATGCATAGGCAAAGTAAGGGTACACGTTGATCATAAGGGGCGAAGATCGTTGCGCTAAAAATGGAACAATGCCACTCATAATACTACTTACCTCGGACGTAAACTCACCACTCGAAGGTGGGTATGAAACTCCCAAGGCAGACCCTGGCACAACTGTGGTGACCTTAATACCGGCCAAATTTTTTTCATCTAGGATGTTCTGTAGAGAAAGCATTACCGTCAAAACATAGTCACCCAAGGCACCAGGAATAACCTCGTTACCAACTGAAATGTAGTTGAAGATGATATCATTTAAGTAAGGCTCTACATTGGATGCAAACCATGAGTTCACAGCATCTTGACTAACAGCTAAATTTGGTAAGTCTTCGTTACGAATGCCTAGCGTGACATTGATTTGTCTCCCTCTCAGTGCTTGGAGTGCTGAGGGGTTGGGATCAAAGAGCCTCATCTTCCCAATACCGTAAGTTTTGTAGAGATTAACCACTTCTGGTGCAGAAGGCAGGTCATTTCCTATCATTCCATAGCAAACACCTACGTTGGGCGAAGCTTCGACGAGGTCTATATGGTTGTGGACGGTTGCTACAAAGGATAAAATGAGTGCAATCCAATGCAGTACTGCCATCACTTTCTGATCACTGAGCGCAATTGAAATGGCTGAGAATTTTTGTGAATATTTTTTATCTCAGAGAGAAGAGACTTTATAATTACAAAATTTGACGTGGCAGGGATTAAATCTTTAAACTCAAGCAATTTACAGCAGCAGATACACTGAATAAAGACAAAGTTATAAGAATTAAAGACCAATACATGATTCAGGAGTTGATTCTTGGAGTGCACGGGTATATCTTTTTCTTTGATTGCTTTAACAATGAACAAGACTGCCCTCGTAAATTTCTTTCACTCCTTCCATAAATTTCAAGTTTTTGCATTTATACTTAATGATTTTCTAATCAATACAATTAAATCTATCATGATAAGAATATCCCGATGACGATATTTATCCAGGTCTGAATAAATGCACAACATCCCTCTTTTTGCTTCTTCATTCACCATATCAACGAATATCGTACACATTGATCACAAGGGTTGGTCCTTTCGCGGATAAAAATGAAAGAATGCCACTCTTAACACTGCTTTTTCTGATGTGAACGCACCACTTGAAGGCGGATAGGAAGATTGTAAGGCATTTCCGGGCAAAACAGTTGTCACCTTAATACCGCTAAGTTTTAATCATGGAGGACTTTTTGTAGATACTTCATTACAGGCAAGACATACCCTCCCAAGGAACCAGGAATAACCTCATTACTAACAGCAATGAAATTGAAGTTAACGTCATTTAGGTGTGTTTCTACATTGGTATTAAACCATGAGTTCACGGCATCTTGATTATGTAGCAAAAGATTCTGTCAAGACTGATCAATTTCTAGTGAAAAATTGCATTAGATAATTAATTCATTCTAATCATATATAGACGAAATCACATGAGATGATCATGAATATACGTCAATAAAAAAAAATTAACACCCTATTCTAAACTATGGGAGTGGAATTCGAAATCGGGTGCAGAAATAGGGGCATATCAGTCTAGCCAACTTAACTAGGCATAAGTTTGCAGCAAATTTATTTAAAAGCGGAGCCTAAAAACTTTGATATTTAGTGGATAACAATGTATAAGAAGGTAACACAATCTCAACGAGCGATCGGGGTAAACCGGTGGCTACTGGTTGGAGGGATTACACTACCTGATTGATGAGATGACTAAATGAAGTCTCTCTACCTAAAACAACTTGAGCCTTGGATTAAATCAAGAGTAGTTCATTCCATATATATGCCCTGATTTGAGATGCTTGTCTGCTTTTAACGTCATAACCTGTTTGTTTAACTTTTCCTCAGATTTTCTTATATGCACGTTGGATGCTGCTATTCAATTTTAGGTCAGTCCTGTTCATTTTGCTTTTTTATTTTGCCATATTTTTTCATTTTTTTTCACACAAGGATGTACTCCCGGTGACACCCAAGTACTAGGGTTTACTTTGAGATTAGTATGATATATGTGCAATCTGCAATATGTATGGTTAATCTGCATTGACTGATATTGTAATGATAAGGTGAAATGTAAACAATTATTACAGTTACTATATATATATACAAAGAGACAGAATTTGAAAAGACTTTCCAGAATTCCCAATAATGAAATCCAAGAACCCTGCGAGACGGGGAACTTCTGATATCCACACATTTCCAATTTTCCTGCCCCCTTTTAGCTGTCAAGATGTCTTCTTATGCCTCCCCCTGACTCAAGGACCACAATCTTCTGCACCATTTTTGGACACTTCTAGTTGTTTCCAATCTTAGATTCTCAAGTCACAATGGCAAAGATTGACGTAGAAACATTTCGGACTAAATTAAACCTTTGCATATATGAGCTGGCTGTACGCGCTTGAGCAAGCTAAAGTCTTTGAGTACCTCAATTTGATTGCCAATCTGCAATGTAGTTGGCTGTGCTGCTTCTGCTTGATTGATATAGCTAGCGTTATAGAACGCAGTCGGAAAAGCTGATATTCGTTTAGTGGAACACGGAAAAAAAAAATTTCTTATGATACTTCGCCCTAATTTGGTACTGTGGTGATTCTGAAAAAAGTGGTTATCAAAAAAAACTGGGAGCTTTTTATGTTTGGTAAACATTCAGCTTCAGCTTTTTTTCACAATTTTCGGTGAAAAAAGTCAAAAACACAAAGATGCAAAACTCAGCTTTGAAAACCAGCTTTTTTTTTCACATTTGTTTTACATAAAAGTTTATCAAACACTATAATACTGTTTTTTTTTCAAAAGCACTTTACAAAAAAGTTTACCAAACACTTTGCTACTTTATTTCACAGTTGCTTATTTTTATAGCACATCAGAAACAGTTTTTTTTCAAAGCACATCAATACCAAACCAGCCCGTATTGTTAATTAAACTACAAAAGATTTGGAAACTTAAAAATTAACAGTGGAGTTGACAGTAGGTCGGTAGATTTTGTGTACATGATATCTTGCTGTTACTGCATTTTTCAAAAGCAAAAAGAGGCTTCTTGTTGTTATATGAAGAAGATATCTTAATCACATGCATCACAGTTTGAAATCTGTCGCTTCCCTCGGTCGTATACGTTACGTTATAATATTACTGCACATGTGAATCCTTCATGGGCATATTCCAAACAACCAATTGCAAATGGCTCAAGAAATTCACGTTATCCCTCTATATATACAGTCCTAATTTCCTTATCAAGAAATACCTCAAAACAGAAGGCTAAAACCGAAAAAATTACCAAACGATCCTTGAAGATGATTTTCCCTATCTTCTTCACATTTTCTCTCCTCCTCTCCTCCTCCCTTGCTTCCGTGCAAGACTTCTGCGTCGCAAACTACAAAGCTCCGGAGGGCCCTGCTGGCTACTCTTGCAAAAAGCCTGCTAAAGTTAAGGTAGATGATTTCGTGTACTCTGGCCTAGGCATTCCTGGCAACACCACGAATATCATCAAAGCTGCAGTCACCCCTGCTTTTGCTGCTCAATTTCCTGGTGTGAATGGCCTCGGCATTTCACTCGCGCGCCTAGACCTAGCTGTGGGTGGAGTCATCCCATTTCACACTCACCCCGGGGCTTCTGAAGTCCTACTTGTTGCTCAAGGAACAATAATTGCCGGGTTTGTTTCCTCAGCTAACACGGTTTATCTGAAAACTCTTAAAAAAGGTGACATTATGGTGTTCCCTCAAGGTCTACTGCACTTCCAAGTGAATGGAGATAAAACTCCAGCCCTTGCATTTGTTAGCTTCAGTAGTCCAAGCCCCGGTCTGCAGATTCTGGACTTTGCACTGTTCCAAAACGACTTACCTACTGAATTGATAGCGCAGACTACCTTCCTCGATGCTGCACAGATAAAGAAGCTTAAGGGTGTTCTTGGTGGTACCAATTAGAATGTCTCTTTCTTTTCATCCCCCGTCTTCTCGGGTTATTCCATGTCCCTTTGTTTTCTCGTTGTGATTGAGAGTAAAAGAGTTCTGTTTAGTGTGATTCTTGTACGCTTTCAGAAGTATTATACTGCTTCAGTCTGACCAATGTAGCAGCAATTATGTTGAAGGCAATAAATGCATCTTTCAAACAAATTTCGTTCTTGTTATATTATTTCTATATTATTGAGGTAACATGCTTAATTTTCAATCAAGAAACAAGAACACTAGCGTACCTTATTCATTGAAAATTGCACGATAAGGTGAACCGGAGAAAAATTTTACAGTTTTTATAGACAAAACAAGACAGAATTCGAAAACTGTCTTCTTACCCCCCCCCCCCCCCCCCCCCCCCCCCCCGCCCCCTCCCTCTCTCCCCCAACAATCCCGTCCATTTTCTCAAGGCCCACAATCTGCTCACCATTTTCGGACTCTGTCGATGGACTTCAAATCTTAGGACACAACCTTGGACCCTCTAAGTAGATAAGATATATAAGTTCACAAAACACGAAATACGTCTATATCTCGTTAATGTATTGATTGTTTAGAGAAACAGTTGCAAAATATGTTAGGTAATGTATAGTTGATAATTATATATAACAGACTGAAAAAAACTTACTAGTTTTCGTTGTGTGGAACACCAAATTTTTGTAGTACTATTTGGATGGGATTTACTTGAAACGGTGAAAGATTTGGGAACTCGAATAACAGTAAGTCAGTAGTTTTCTGCATATCATATTGTTGCTGTTACTGTATCGTCAAAAACAAAAAGAGGCTTCTTCTTGTCATCCGAGAAAAATATCATACTCACATGCTTCGCGGCTTGAAATCTGTCCTATGCCTCATCGTATAATTTCAAAACATAATACATGTGAACCCTAATGGGCATATTCCGAACAACCAATTGCAATATGAGCTCAAGATATTTACATTATCCCACTGTGTGTGTATATGATCCCAAATTTCTTATCAAGAAAAAGGCTTCACTGTTGCGCTTTGTAACAATGCTTTTTCCTATCTTCTTCACATTTTTCTTCTCTTCTCCTCCTCCAATGCAGCTGTGCAGGACTTCTGTGTTGCAGACCTCACAGTGCCCGACGGCCCTGCAGGCTACTCTTGCAAAAGTTAAAGTGGATGACTTTGTTTTCACAGGCCTAGATTTTGCTGGCAACACCACAAACGTCATCAAAGCTGCAGTCACCCCGGCATTTGCTGCTCAGTTCCCTGGTGTCAACGGCCTTGGCATTTTGCTCACGCAACTAGACCTGGCTGTTGGTGGAGTCGTCTCATTCCACACACACACCCTGGAGCTTCGGAAGTCCTGATTGTCATCGAAGGGACAATCTGTGCCGGCTTTGTTTCCTTGGCGAACACAGTTTATCTACAAACTCTTGAGAAGGGTGATATTATGGTTTTCCCTCAGGGGTTATTGCACTTCCAAGTGAATGGAGGTGAGATTCCAGCCCTTGCATTTGCTAGCTTCAGTAGTCCAAGCCCAGGGCTGCAGATTCTGGACTTTGCGCTGTTTAAAAACGATTTAGCAACGGAACTGATAGCGCAGACTACTTTCCTCCATGTTGCTCAGATCAAGAAGCTGAAGGGTGTTCTTCGTGGTACTAATTAGTAGTTAAGCTCTCTCATTTCGGTTTCCTTTTAGTGGCAGTTTCTGGATTTGTTGTAGAAGAGTAATATGCTCGATTTTTGTATGCTTGTAGTAGAAGTATAGTTGTGTGGGCTTATTCTTAAAGGCGAAATGCCCCATTTATTTGAAACCCTGTTCTTATTTGCATCTGAAGATGAATAAATGCATGTTTGTTCACATATCTTGTATAATTTGAAGCAAGAAACAAGTCGGGTCGAACAACTTTAGGATCGATATCAGCAATGCAGTGCATCCAACGATCAACTACTGAATCAGAATTACAGAGCTACGGCACAATTAAACCCGAACGATGAAATGAACAAAGTGTTGACCTCAACCATACACTCTCAATGTTCACCTCAACTAATATTTGTATGGTTTAAATTTCTTTATGGATTATATCCAAGTTCCGATGTTGCCTCACCACCACATGGTGTTACTAATCCACTCAATAACATAGGTATCTTTATATAGTACTATACCTAATTTCCATCAACTATTTACTATAGCTTACACACAATATAACACGTGAATTAATACCACCATGTAGTTTCTTTATCAAGAAGACTTCAATCAGTAGCATAATTAAGCCATCAATCTGGGCTTAATTTATGCAGATTAACCAAAATTTCATGCCAAATCCAATTTTGCACGACAGTTATCGATCAAAAATTCAAAATCACATTTTCCATCTCCCTTCTTTTCTACATCAAAAGGCGCTATGGTTGTTAAAGAAAAAAAAAACTTTATTGGCACTTTTCAATCACTTTCCTCAGGAACTTTCCAAGAAAGAAACATCAAGTTCACAACTTAAGTTAATTTCATAAATTACCAATCAATACACCCACATCAAAAAATCACTCTCTTACAATGTTGAATTAAGGTTATTTGAATTCGTACAAAACTGTTTATTTATACTGTCATTTTCTTCTTCTGCACTCTTCCCCTTTTCTCGGATTGAATAATACAAAAAAGAATCAATGTACAAAAATAAAAGAGGAGCGCATGAGGAGAAACTAGGGATTTGAACACATGCGACAAAATGGCGAAATGTGACGAAGACGATGGGATGAACGGAGCCAACTGCAAGGAAGGGCAAGAGTGGTGGGTGAATTTTTTTTTTTTTGTCGAAGGGCAAACTTTATTAAATTCTAATAGGAATATTTACATCTTCAGCAAGAACATTAAATAAAAATTCCAGACCAACAACATCCCAACGGAAGGCACCTCCATGTGAGGCAACGTATGAGGCTACAACATGAGCAGCGACATTTCCATTCCGCTTGACAAACCCAAACCCCACCAACCCACACGCCCCCCCCCCCCCTGGCGGCCGCCAAATTGAGATACCAACTGACCTTCCCATTAATCATACTAATTATCACCTGAGAATCAGACTCAATTTCCACTTCCTCATAACCCAATTCCAGACAAACCAATAATACCGCACGAATCGCCGCAACTTCCGCCATAGCCGCCGTGTTACACCAACCCAATCCCTCCCCCAAGCCACGCGCAACAAGAGCGGTGGGTGAGTTTGGCGGCAAGTGTCAACTACCCAAAAGTCCGTTAATATTGTTAACTTTTTTTCTTGATGAAGCTCATGTTCATTAATTTGCTTTTGAAATGGAACGATACGTGCTTTTAGTAAACTTTTAAAATCTAGTCGTAGTGAGTGTTTACCTCATGTACAAAATTATATCATTAATTCAATGTTCTTTAGTATTATAAGTGATTTGTAAATCAGTTGATTAAGAGTCTTCATTCTTACATCTAAAGTTCTGTATTCGAATCCTTATCCCCATTGTTTAATATAGATATCTTATCGTTTTTCAAAAAGTACGGCAATTTAAAATAATTAATGCACATATTATAATACAAGCAGAAATTTCAAAAGATGAGTGAAAAATCGGAATTGAAGTTGATAATCAAAGCAGGTAGATATTACGGTTATGTTATTTGGACACCCATAAGTGATAAGACACACTCTCGAATGTAGGTAGAATCCACCTACAATGTTAAGGTCACTTTTCTATATCCAAATATTATAATTGTAATGGAAGGTGATTTTTACACACAATTTTTAGCCTCTCACACCATTTTTTATTTCTAGCCATCAAATTAAGTAAATCAAATAAATTAACAAAACAAACATAAATAAACAAGAATGTATAGAAAGCTAAAAATGACGTGTATTTATCATTTCTCAATATTATTATCACTAAAGCTATAAATCCCAAAGGTTTTTCAACATCAATTTGGCATTTGGATGGTAGAGACTTGAGAAATGCTAAGGAGACTCTCTCAAAGTGAGACTCTCCATGGTCATGGATTCTCTGTCACCTCACAATTTAACGTTAATTTCCGTGCTAACATTATAAAACATTATGCTAAAATCATGAGGTGACAGAAAGTGGATGAAGAGTTTCACTTATGACATAGTTTCATTTGCATTTCTCTAGAGACTTGTCACTAATATAATCCCACAATTAAGGTTATTATTTGTCTAATAAAAAAGGGAATTGTTATTGGCACTCCAAAAATCTCATTCTACAATCCAAACTTTCTATATTTGGAAAGAAAAATACACTTGTGAGGAGTGTAGAATGAGATTTTTGAAGTGTCAATAACACTTCCCATAAAAAATGACCCCAAGGTGTTGGTGGGATGATAGATCAACATCGAAATCAAAGCTTCAACTCCAAACAATAATACAATCCTATTTATATTTAAGACCAAGTAGTTTATACATAAACAATTGATTTATAAAACATGGTCCATCTCCAACTCAACTTGATTGGACAAATTAAATTCGTCGAATATGTAACATATTAATTTTGCCAGTTCGTATACAGCAAAGATGCATATCGTATTATCACTTTCTTGGTCCCACTCTTCACTAAGAGAATAATTTACATAATACGAGTTAGCCATGTGTTATTTTGTGCTAGTAAAATAAAAATATTTATATAAAAACTTACACATTTTACATATCTTTATTTTACTATCACATTACTTTACCGTGACACTGTACATGTGTCATGTTACCATGTAAGTCTTTCTCTTAAGTTTGAACACAAATTAACCTAATTAATCATGTAGTATTTCGGTCTTGCTACACACAAATTCAAATCCCCATCCTTCAAAAAGAAAAGTTTTGTCACAAACCTAATCACTAACACAGATCCTAATGCTGAATACAATCTGTTAATTTTGAGAAATTTTATTTGAATCAATAACCTTATTCTATGCCCAACTCACTCTCTGCGCTATATTATTTTAATTAAACTATTAACATCTTCTTAAACTCAATTTAACTACCTAAACTCTCCTTACAAATCCAATTTAATATGTAAATTTTCTCTAGACCCATTTAAAAGATAAAAACCCAAAGTCAAAGAACATGTTCCTCCTTCCAACAGGTTCATTGACTTTCTTTTCAATTCTTCATGATTAATAGAAATAGAAATTAATTAGAATTGGTGAGAATTAATTAATTCATCCTTTAAGTTTACAGGAAGATGACAGAAAGGACATTACCAACACCAGACACTTGCTTTTGATGGAGTCTCCATCACTCTCTACAGTGTTGCTCTCAATAAATCTCAGGTTGTCTTGCATGGCCATGTTAAGCAAGCCGTCCTCTCCTCTTGGGGTCCCATCGCAGGGCTAGAACCTTAATTTCAACATAAACCCCCTCTTTGTCAAGGCAAAAGCTTGTGGATAGATCTATTTTTTCTTTTGTTTTGCACACGGAATTGGGCTAACAAAGTTTTTTTTATTTTTGCAGGCAATACACTCATAAACCCTAAACAAAATAATTCAAAAAAAAAAAAAAAAAACTTGCATAAATCGCTTCATACCTTAATAGGAGGATCCAAAATTTCAAAATCAACATATATGCATAAAAAAAGAGCTTATTTTTCTCTATGAGATAGCTGGATTTCAACTAGAATAGAACATAGGAGAAAGATTGCGCGATGGAAAGGGTTTGATTATTGAGTATGGATTTATTAATAAATTTTAGTTTTATTGTTCACTTCATCTCATAATCATAATAATACAATAGAGTAAAAAGGTCAATTCACATTTTAAGTTTATGGTGTGTGTAGAAAAAGATTATATGGGTTCGAAAAAAAATTCCCTCGAGTTTTGATGCATGTGAAGACTCTTCTACAATTATCTTGTATCAACAATTGACAAAATCGTGCATTAACATGCTTACACATAACTCTTCACGCATCTTTCTTTAATTATCAAATTGCCACCTCAGCAGTTATTATCTTATTTGTCTTTCCTCTTTCGGACAGTAGAAAGATTATTCTTTTTAGTTAGTGTTACATTAAACATGAAAACGATTTTCTGACCCTTCTTTTCTATTTCCGTATGCTCATGTTTATTATGTCTCTTTAATTTTTCTTTAACTATTTTATTTATTTATTTTTTAAAGACAAAAAAATTAGCATAATTTGCAGAAGAAGAAAAGAGAGATGTACGGAAATTATTTCCCGTGTTATATAACATTTCCATATACACATAATTTAGAGTAAATGAGAAAGAAATAAGGAGAATGAGCCAGGTTAGCAGGGTGATAACCAAATGGAAAAGAAAGGAAGACAAACCCTTTCTCTCTCTACGTACGAGATGTAAATGACAGACTGGCATTAGCAAGGTCAAGCAGAGAGAGAATATATATATATATATATATATATATATAGACAGATAAATATGTCGTTCATATATAGTGTGTCTCTGTGTGTATATTCCTTCTTTGTCCTATAATTGTCCCTCAATTATCGCCTTGGGTTCTGCAGAGCTAGAGATCTAGAGAGGGACGAGATGAGTCTCTTTGGCCTGGGAAGCAGGTTTGTACCTAATGATCCCAAATTTTTAAATCCAAAACTATATTGGATTCAGGATCATGAACTCTAGAACCCTATTTTTTTTTTTCAGGCTTTTTTCTTGGGTTTTTGTGACGATTTTGATATATCTGTCATGTTTGATGCATGCTTTTGCACCATACCTCGTCATATTTTGTTTTGATAGAGGATTCTGCTAAATGGGGATCAATCAAAATTTAAAATTTTATCTGTTTACTCAGTGAAATTTGGATCAGAAAAACAAAAAACCCAATAAAAATTTGTTTGTTAGAATTCGGAACATGTTTTTTGTTTTCGTCCCTCCCCTGAATCACATCTTTGATAATTCTCCACATCTTTGATAATTCTGCAGAAACCAGAAAACATTCCGGCCGAAAAAGAGCGCTCCGTCCGGCAGTAAGGTTCGTTTATTACGTACATACATTCCTCAGCCAACCCTAATCATGTTTACTTACTTCGAGATTAAAGTTCAATAAAAAACTGGTGTTATATTGGATATTGTTTTAGTCCTTTAATGTGTACTTAATTTAGCATTATATTATATTTTTGTTTTAATATTTAATAAAAATCTTATTTAATATCATTACATTAAAATTTTATAATTATTATACGCATTTAATTCGTTAACTTTATTTTACTTCCTTTAATTAGTGTACCTAAACTTTCGTATCATAATATATTTTCCTAAATTAGTGTATCAAAATGTCCATACCTAAATATATTGTAGCACTTAAATATATTGTAGTGAATTAGTGGCACATGAGAAAATATGCAAAAACGTAAGTGTATCGAAAAATTTCGTACCTAAATATATGATACTAAACTAGTGTACCAAAATGTCGATACCTAAATATATTATACTAAACTAGTATACCAAAATGTCCGTACCTAAACATATTATACTAACCTAGTGTACCAAAATGTTTGTACATAAATATATTGTAATGAATTAGTGGCACATAAGAAAATATGCAAAAATATAAGTGTACCGAAAAATCTCTACAAAAATATTTTCTTATATAACTTACTTAGCATAATGAGAATTAAAATTTATAATTTGAACACCATAAAATTATAAATAAATAAAGAGACATTGAATACATATTCTGGCATAAATAAAGAGACAATGAACACATATGCTAGCATTAAATAAAGTGTAGGGACTAAAATCAATTTTTAATGTTGTATAAGACATTTTTCTAAACTTCATCTTATTTAAGGATTAAAATCTAGTTTTCAATTTTTTATTTCTCAAAGGTTTTTCATGATTTTTTTTTTTTCCTGATGGAAGCAATATGTTTATATATACGTTGATAAATGCAGGGTGCCCAGCTTCAGAAACACATTGATGCTACTTTAGGCAGTGGCAACCTGAGGGAGGCGGTTCGTCTGCCTCCCGGCGAAGATATAAACGAATGGCTGGCAGTAAACAGTAAGAACTCTTCAATATGATCATCATAATTCTTCTGTTGTTAATGTGTGCTTGTTTATGTATCGATACAAAATTCACTGGGAAGATTGTTATTGCACTATATTTTAACTTCTTCCAATCTTGAACTTTTTCCGCAGCTGTCGATTTTTTCAACCAAGTGAACATTCTATATGGAACTCTCACGGAGTTCTGCACGCCGGTCAACTGTCCGACTATGTCTGCAGGGCCAAAGTATAGTTCTTGATCGTCCAGTAAATTCTTTTTATAATTTTGTTAACTCAGATCAATCCTCCCCATTCAACATCAGTTCCTTCGATAAGCATTTTTTTGGGGACATATTTCCTGAGTGCTAAGTTTGGTTAAACTCTCACAGGTATGAGTACAGATGGGCTGATGGAGTTAACATCAAGAAACCGATTGAGGTCTCTGCTCCAAAATATGTCGAGTATCTAATGGACTGGATCGAAGTTCAGCTCGATGAGGAATCCATCTTTCCTCAAAGATTGGGTAAGCAGAAAACTTTTCTGAAGTTAATTAGACCTGAATTTTGACGAAGCTCCCTTCATCAACTTATCTGCTGTAATGTGTTACAGGAGTACCGTTTCCGTCCAATTTCCAAGATGTCGTCAAGACCATTTTTAAGCGGCTGTTTCGCGTCTACGCTCATATCTACCATTCTCATTTCCAGAAAATTGTGAGCTTGAAGGAAGAAGCTCATCTCAACACTTGCTTCAAGCACTTTGTTCTCTTCACATGCGTAAGCTTTTGCCCCACCTCCTTTCTTTCGTAAGTTTAAGTTCTTCGCTTCGATTCTATTTGTTTGATGTTCATTCTTCGTGTGTGACGCAGGAATTCCGCTTGATCGACAAAGGGGAGCTTGCGCCTCTTCAGGACCTGGTTGAGTCCATTTTACAGCCTAAGTGATCTCTGGAATTTTGGTCTGATGTTTTTGGACTTCGGTTCGGTTTTGGAGCACACATTTTTGACAGCTTCTGTTTCTATATCCCTCTCCTGTCCTTGTTATGGACCATTTTCTTAGATTTTGGGAATTTTAAGAAAGCTGTTTCTGCTTGTAATTATATGTTCCAAGCAATTATCTCATGTCAAATTACAACTGGAAAACCTGTTTGATCAAAATTGCTAGTCGTGCATTAATTTGGATGATTGGATTGGTAATTTCATTCAGGTTACTTGTAAGCGACTTAGATTCACCGGTTAATTTCTTGGAATTCTTCAACGCGCATTCAATCGTTAAAGTTAGCAATGTATATCAAACATTGTTATACTCGGATTGACAAAAAAATGCGAACCACTTGACATAACCCGGCCCTGAGAGAAGCCCTACAAGCCGACCACCTTGGTGCCCGAAATCTCCGGACCGGCCCTGACAAAAAAAAGATAATTCCACAAGTTGCAGCTGGAAAAATGATCCATGACGAGTGAATGAGTCATTTTATAAGGAAAAGCAGCTTGTAATAAATTGATATTCTTTGAATTACATTTTTGTAATCTTGAAGTAATACATTAAATTCAGTATCAACCCTTTGTATCCCAATCAATTTTTGAAACCCCCTATGTTATGGACGAAAAAGCACGCAAAATTAAGTGCAGAATAAAACAACAGTGTATACTTAACTGCTGTGGTACACTGGCAAGGAGGTCTTCTGTTCATCGTATCAATCTTTACTTTCCAGTGGTCGCTCGGGAGAACACACACATGACTTCTGTGTTGAACCTCAAATTAGGCTGCAAACCAACCTACTGATTCCTCTTTGCAATTGGAAATTTAAGATTGCCACTCCCTTGCTGATTCGTGAAATAATGGCAGCACAGACCTTGATGTCTTGCACGCTACTGATCTCATACCGTGATTTAATGCAAAACCTGTTACCGCACTCTACTTTTTCCTTCTTGCTTCACATATACAGCCTGGATATGGATTTGCGTAAAAGCTTTCCTCCAGTTTTGGAAACTCGCCAGCCTCTCTCGGATATGGAGCTCCAACTCTGTCGATGTGAAGCTTTTTCACCTTGGAACTGAATTTGTTCCAAGAGATTTTTCCTTCGTCAAAGTCATCGACAAGTTTTACAAAATTCATCCTGCATCCCCAATGGAATGGAACTTAATGTACGCCGAAAATGTAATGAATGAAAAAGAAAAATAATCATGCTAAAAGGGGTTGTAAGAAAATAGGTTATGTAATTACCTGTCTGGATTAATGGTCTTCTTAAAGTTCTCAAAGCGCCTATGACCTTGCACTGCTTTTGCCATGTTTCCGTCATATGTATAAAGAAAAACATCACTCTGTAAGGCAACAACATAGTCTATACCAGCCAACATGTTCTGATGATTCCTGAATGGATTCAGCTCTTCCTCTTTAGCGAGAGTGGAATGGGAAAATATGTTCGGGAATTCATCCTCAAGATGTTGCATACTTCCATTCCCATAAGCTTCACCAGCTACCAAGTAAATCCTGGTACTGGATGGAAATCCGAGCCCTCTGAGCAAAAGCGAAGTCTCCCTTGGGGTCAATGGGCAGCCCCCAAGCAACCTTCTCTCTGTCCCATTAATTTCTTTCTCCTTCCAGTGGCTGACTTCGTATCGCATTCTACGTAGTTCTTCATCCTCCTCTGCTGTCAAACTATGACTGCAGCCCGTAAATGCAAGCATATCCTTCTCATACCTGATGAAGAAATTACAATTTACATAAGCGGGAGATAAGTTTACAATAAGTTGCTGCAATCACCCTACATATCAAAGAAAGCAAACGAAAACCTACTTTTACTAATGCAAATTCATTATATATATCAATACAAATATTTAACGTGAATCACCATTTCATCTCTGAAAGATCACTAACTTTATGCACACCAAAAGAGTGAAATGGTCCATCGGATACTAAAGTTAAAACTTATACACCACTTGCCTCAAATGAAGAGCAAGATAAGGGCCTCCATTTTTCCGCATTCTAGAAATCAAGGTTCTTCCAAGTTCTTCTATTGGAGCTGAATACTTCAATGCCCTGTAATTCACACGGCACCTCAGCCTTTGAATGGAAATTGAGAGGTCATTGTTGGCAATTCGAGAATCCGTATGAGTGAAATAGATTACTTTGTGCTGCTTCAACAGTGGGAGAACCTCTGACTTATAATAACTAGCCTGGACAAATGAATGCAACACAAGCTAATCAGCTGGCAATAATTAATCTAAGAAATGGTAATAAATGATATGAGATACGTTGGGAATTACAGTGAAGTATAGCCATTCGTGTGCATTGAACAAAAATCACGATCGGTTTTAGAACATAGCACAGCATCCCTAATGAATGCTCAACCTATGTTCCTCTGCCAATATTAAGGTAATAAACATTACTGTATGATAGATAAGTTTGCACGGACTCTGACCTTAGACCAAGATATCAGTGTTTTGTTGAAAGGCTCGATTCCAGCATAGGCAGGGGGTAATGTCTCTACTATGTGGATATCATCCTTTAGAGTCTCAATGAAGTGTTGCCAATTGAACAGATCTTTAAAACCACTGTGAGTAGACATGAAGTAATTAGTTCAGATTATATCACCAGGAAAACTTGAACGCAATCATATCATTTGGAGCATAAAGAAACTTGAACAACTATATGATATACTCAGAACTACGGAAATAAACAAACCTCTCATCAGCCCAGTAGTTAGTGTGATCAAGTGAAGGTAGGACAAGCGTCGCCTTCATAATCTTAGCAACAGCAACCATATCACAGATCTGCACTCTAAAATATAATGCATCAGACTATAGTTAACACCAATGAAATCTTAAAACAGTAGAATAATCAAAATGCACAATAGCCAGACCCCAAATCTCATCTGATTCAAGCCGCCATTAGCATTTATAAGAATGTAACCGTTGGTCTTTGCGTCCAGCTCTGACAAAAGATGCAAGTAGGACATGAGATAATGAAAACCTCAAGCTCACAAATCTAAACACGCAGAGGCACAAAGACAGAGAAAGAGAAGAGTAAAGTCCTTTAGTTGTGTGTGTTACATACGTTTGTGAGTTTTTGGCAACTCAATGCACTGACTGAAATTCTCACTGTTCGGTCGGGACCAGATACCTGTGTACTGAACCAGAAATCAATTTCCATACCCTCAATTACTTTCAGGAAACAAGAGAGCAAAAAGCGAAAAGAATGTGATCAAGACTTAAGATTTAAGACTTACTTCAGCGCTTTTCTCTTCAACGACCACACGGTTTACACCCGACGCCATCATTATTGTTTGTTCAACATGACTTCCTCCATCCCTATATCCATATTCGTGAGAGCCTTGATCCATCCGTTTCAAAAGATTCATGGAGTCGGAACCATCCTAGATTTAGAAGAAACCATCTTAGGAAAATTTGAACAAATACACGAAAAATCTAACATAGAACAAATGCAATCCATCCTAAAACAATCTCATCGCGCATAACACATACAATATCGAAAGCACTCACTCACTCAAGTACGCGCACACACATATGAAAACATACATATAAACAATACGACCATGTATATATATTTTTTTATTCGAGCGATATTCTAACTAATCAGAGCTAAGGGGATTCGAACTGCTCTAGCTAACTTAGCTACGACATACAAGCATATGTACAGAAACATAATAATTTGCCAACCTGGTTGGACCTAGCAGTTTCAATAGCAGATCCAAACCAACCAGTAGCACAAATCTTCAGAATCCCGAGAAACAAACAAACCCCACAAAACGCGAAGAACATCCAATGGCCAAGCTTCCTCTTCTCCCTCAACCCCAAGTCCGCCACCACAGATCCAATTGGCCTCCTCAGGAACCCCCTCACCGCAACTCTCTGGCTCACATGGTTGTGGGTCTGCTTCCTTTCCAAAAACGAGTCAAACCCATCCGCCGGAACCGGGTTCCCACCGATTTCAGATCTGGGCGAGTTCAGCTGCAGATCAATCTCGTACTCGCTGACGAACCCGCCATTGCCGCCGTTGGTGTTACTGCTGCTTCCAATGTTGCTGCTGTGAGAACTTCCATTGTTGGCGGCAGCAGCGCTGGCGTTGGGGTTGCGCTTGAACGAGTGAGCTCGGCGAGTCATTGCGCCCGAGAATCTCGGGCTGTTGACTCGCTGCGAGACGCCATCGCTGGCGTTGTGAAGGTGGTGGTGGTGACCCATGTCCTGAAACTCTGTAGCACTGTAAAACGCTGCGTTTTGAAGCGATCAGAGTGGTATTTACTGGTTATCGTTGGTGATTGGATTGGGTTGCAATCGCCATTAAAGCTGTCCACAAAGCAGCAGCAGCAGCCAGGCTTTCTCTTCTCTTCTCTTATCTTTCTCTCTCTATAATTTTTTTCTCTCTCTAGAATTGTGATGCGTCAGAAAGTCCTGAAATCCGAAAATATGTTGGGGCGGAATTTGGATTTGTTTAAAGGCAGTGGCCAGCCAGTGACGATGGTGACACTAATTCCGATTATACTATTTGGATCCAATATTCACCACGATTCTATTTTCTAGCGGGTCTCGAACCGAGAACTTCAGTTTTTAGTTTAAAATAAGTCTTACAACCTATGATTTACCGTTGAACTACCAACTTATAATTATAAGCAACACATCATTTAATTTGATAATTTTATTTACAAATTTATTTTTATTCGAAATAAATATATGTAATTTATTTGTATTTTGACTTTACTTGTAATGTAAGTTTGACTTGAGGTTGCAGAGTTGATAATCTTGCATGATTGCAACCTTTATTGGGAGATTACTTTTTTATTCTTTATGAATAACTTTGACTAATACTAATCGTTTTCAATACTTAATCACTATCTCGGCCATTAGATTTCTTCTAATTTATATATTCATGTAAATTATATTTGACAGTTAGATGATGATTTATGATTGTTTTGATGAGTTTTGAGGTCTTCGTTTTGAGAACTTACGAGGGACAAATGCACATTAACATTAAGATTATATTAATTTAGATTAAAAAGCTTTAAATATTCGTTTTTTAATGGTTTATTTTATTAAATTGTCAAATAATTTAAATTTTGGATCTATACTATAATATTGTGGTTAATATGTACGTTATTATTATTATTATTATTAAAGAGAGACAGATGATTTAAAACTATTACAATAATTTAAGCGAAGAGAGAGTTTCGAATCTGGAACACATGAGTGAAAACTCAATACCCTAAACTAGTATATTGGACCACACATGCTGGTTAATATGCACTTAGTTCTCATAGCTCCTCGAAATAAGAACCTTTGGAGAGCAAAAATGTTGTATTGAATAAGTATTGTAGTCAAATTTTGAATTGTGTAATATTATTGATAGGGTAATACTAGGTAAACTAAATAATCATTGATATGTATATATGTGTATAATTTAATAATTATTGATATGCATGTATATAAAATGCACTAGTGTGTACACACACACACATATGTAGATATATAATGTATGTATATATGCAAGTCAATAATCACAATGGGTCCAAATGGGATGACAGGAAGAGTCTAGACCTTTTAATACGACGCGTCTTCTCTGATTTATATTTTAGTGTTTTAATTTTGAACATACTTTGTTTGTTCACTTATGTTTGCTAGTGTGAATACGTGCCCAATTGTAAACTATATAGAGAATTGAAAGGGACATTACCATTATGTTATACGTACGGAAAGATAACTCAATATCTTAACCAATGATCCTAAGAAAGTGTTGTCATTTTCCTAGGAAAGACATTCTCACTGGATCGCTTCCATCAATGTTATCGAATTAATTAATTCGGTCTTTTAAAATTTTATCAAACATCCCACCTGTTTTGATCTTTTAAAAATTACAATAATTTTTTGTTGTTGGATGAAATTTCAAAGGCCCGAATCACTTGATTTGGTGCCCTTGATGGAAGAGATATGGAGAGGATCTTACACTTTACCATTGTTTTATAATCACACAAACTCTAGTATCCGCTTCTTTGAGCGTTTTTACTGAAAGTGTTTTTGTTGAAATGGTTTTGGAACCAATTCTTAACAAAAATGCGAGTAAATCCTTAAAAAACACTTGAAGTAGTTATTGCATGAAGTATTTCAAATGCTTTTAGAACCCATAATATTCTCACTAAAAACTCTTTCAGTTATTTTGAAAGAGCTTCCAAACCTAAGAATTTAAATCTAAGTGCTTTTATAATTGTGAAACATTTTAACCTATTGTGTTAAGCGTTTTATCACTGACTCAAAATTCTTAAGTTCAAATTTCTCGGCCTCCATCTATTGAAAATATTTTTTATGGGTGGTGCTATACATTCACTATTTTCTATTTTCCATACACCCTATGTTAATTTCTGTCTTTTAATCATTTTAAATTCATTTGATCCGACAGTTAAAAAAAAAATATGAGTGTGGATAAATAAATTAATGTTTTTCATAACTCACGATTGGGATGAATTCAAGCTGCCAGGTTGGAATGTAATGGAATTGGAGCTGTGTGGGCCTCCGGGCATCCCACAAACTCTTGAAGCCTTCCAATACTGACTTTTACATGGCAACAATGTTCTTCCTAAACGATTAAACGAGGAGTTTCTGAGTCATTTCCCTTTGGCCCATTTCTCATTGGTCTATAGAACGAAATCCCACATTCATTGACAAAAAGAAAGGGTACAAGGGAAATTTCCATTTAACAAGTTTCTACGCGTTGAGGAAACAGCGGTTTGTTGTTTGCGAAACCCTAGAGATGGTTTCGGGCTAAAAATAGCATATTAGTCATTGGCTGAAAATGATGTAACTATGTTTGTGTTAAATTACAAAGTGATCACCATGCAAAAGGATATAACATGACTTGGGAGAAAGTTTATCATTTTATTATAATATTAGTTGAATGGTGTTGAGTGTACACATTATATTTCCTTCGAAAAGCGTGAGGTGTTGGGTTGGAAATTTGAAGTGGTCAGGTGAGGGTCGGTGTGCGTTCAAAATTATTAACGAAATATTTTTGATATTTTTATTTTTATAATGATTTGATATTGTGGCATTCAACTTTTTGATAATTTAGCAATATATTGTTTTTTTAACAAAACTCTTTAATATATTTTTCACGGAAGAATGGTACATTTCGCCATTAAATAAATGTAAAACAATAATTATGGAAATCTACTAAATTTTCTTTTGTTTGATAAAAAAATAGAATACTTATAACAAGATAGCTCGTTGTAACAATAAAGCCTAGTCAAAATATACGAGTTAATTACAATAAGGTTCTAAGCTCATGTCCAAGCAAGTCGAATGAATATGTGCATCAAGCAAAGACAAGTTAACGAAATTAAAATTTTGGTTAGACCGAATTTGATCTATAAGATAGTTGTGGTATAAATACATGTAAATATTATAATCAAGTCCGTAAAGTTGATGGATTTGTTTGTGAGATTTTGGTTGATTTGTAGGGGATTTCAAATAGTAGTAGTAACGAAAAGGTGCGAAAAGACTTGCACGCTTGCGCTTCCACACGCTAAATATAATTTGGCGGGAAAATCGAACCGGCCCCAAATTAAGCGTACGGTGAAAGCTTCTCTCTTACAAAAACCCTAATTAAGTAGACCCGTCATTTCCAGTTCTCCGATTGCCTACCCCCGCTTTCCACTTCCGTCATTTCGCGCCATTTATCCCCATCAATCAATCCGGTCAAATGACGGTTCTTAGGTCTGGCGAAATTGCTCCCCCCAAAACGACGCCTCGGAAGCCCAAGACACCGCTCAAATTAGAGCCCCCCACGCCAGCCCAGACCCATGAGTCCCCCACTCCTCCACCCACCGCTCCGACTTCCTCCTCCTCCCAACCCCAAAACACTAGCCCTAAGTTTGCCCCGAATCCCCGAAAGGGCTCTGTCGGGTCGGCCCCTGTCTCGGGAGTGATGCGGCGACGGAGTCTGCGTCTCGCTTCCAAGTCTCCGGGTTCTGCCGAAGCGGTGGGGAGAGCGGGTGACGGGGGAGAAGGTGATGATCGTGATTCGAGTGGAGAGGTGGGTTTTGCTCTGTTTGGGAAGAGGGTTATGGTTGCGGGTGCGGGAGTTGAGGAAGGGACTGAGGAGAAGAAAAGGAAGTTGGAGATCGATATTAATGTGCCGGCTTCCGAATGTGAAGGGGAAGATGGAGAGAGTAAGCAGTTTTTGAGTTTGCGGTCGGGGAAGAAAGTGGTGAAACGGGGAGTGGATGGTAGTAGTAATGGAGCTTTGGTGATTGATTTAGGTGCTGATGAGAATGGTAGCGTGACGAGGGAAGGTGGAGTTGGAAGAGGAGAGAGAAGGAAGAGAAAGTTGGGGGAGAGTGGTTCTGCAGTCAATGGTTTCGATGCGGTAGAGATGGCTTCAGATTCGGATTCGGACACAGAGAGGGCAAGTGAAAATGTCTTGAAGAGTAGTAGTCCTAAAGGGAAGAGGAAGTTGAGTGAAGCCATTGAAGATCTTGAAGATGACGTGACTCCCAGCGAGAATGATACAGAAAAGGGCAGAAGGAGATACAGTAGCGAAGAAAAAGGGAAGGGGAAATTGGTTGGAGAAGCGGATTTATCGAATGCTAACGATGGAGGAGAGAATGTAGCCGTGGACAATGTGTTTTCTGCTCCTATTCACATTGGAGAGAATGTAGCATTGCACGATCAGAGGCAGGTAAATAACGGTAACAGTAATACAAAAGAGAATGTATCAGATGGAAACGTATACATGGAGCGGTTTCGAGAAATAGCTAGGCGAAATGCGTCTCGATTTGCATATTTTTCTGCTGAAGAGGAACAGGTGAATCATTTGCCTCCTGATGCTGAAGTGCCACGGGACATCGAAGATTGGCCTGGTCCCTTCTCTACGGCCATCAAAATTATTAAGGATCGAGCAGAAAAAGATGTGCAAGTGCCCTATAAAGACAAGACCAAGCCACCATCAGTGAATTGGGTTCCTAAGAAGTTTCCAGACCGTCCCCTCCCAAAAATTTCGGTTCCTTCACTGCAAGATCTATGTTTGTTGGTTCTTGCCAAGAATGCTGATGCAATTGTTTCACTTGACCATGTGGCAGATGCTTTGAGGCACCGGCTAAGTCAGATGCTTTGTGATTCTCGAAAAATGAACAGTCATCTATTCGAACTTCTTGTTCAGGGATCTCCAACAGAGATTCGGTTACGGGATTGCTCATGGATGACTGAGGAGCAGTTTACAAAATCTTTTCAGCAGTGCGACACCGTCAATTTAACAGTACGTTCTCTTATTTTTGGTTGAGCTTCAGTTTTGCATATATAACATTCATTTATATCTGGTGCGTGTGTGATATATCAGGTGAATTTGAAATACTTAGTCTGAGTCAATAGACAAGCTTGCTATGTGTGAATGCAATTATGGTTCATAGGTAGAAGATGAGAATACTCTGCTTTTATTGTATTGTGATGCTCATTTAACTGAACCGAGCTTTTATCCTGAATAATTAGAGTCTTGCTTCTTATAGTATCGACGGTGACACTCCTGTTAACTGGGAGTGGTGAGAGAGAGAGCAATTGATTTGTTATGATCACATTCACATCTGAATGTAGAGAATGTTGAACTGACCATAGTTCCTACATTAGAGTTTTCAGTGCCAATTCTGTTGCCACAAGGATGTGGGAAATTATTGGTGCTGAAAGTCTACTTCATAAAGTATTCGTGCTTCTGCTAAATGGGAGCGGAGGGACAGCAAACATATTTTCTCATGTTTCCAGTGACATCCTGATAAACGTAGCTTAGCAACCGGCATTAATGTTTTATTAAAGGATTAATTACTCACTGAAAGCTATTTCTGTTGTTTATCAGTAATATGGAAGTTCGTTGTTTATTGAGTGTAGACTTCCAGCTTCTTGTCTTGTGATCTGAAACTTTTTTACTCTCTGGTGAAAATCAGGTGCTACAACTTGATCAGTGTGGGCGCTGTATGCCAGATTATATATTGCACTCTACTTTAGCTCGGTCATCAAATTGCTTGCCTAACCTAGTCACTTTATCCCTAAGTGGTGCATGCCGTCTCTCGGATGTTGGGCTTGGTCAACTTATTTCTTCTGCCCCTGCACTAAGATCTCTAAACCTCAGCCAGTGCTCTCTTCTCACTTACTCGAGTATTGGCACTTTAGCTGACTCATTGGGATCAGTTCTGAAGGAACTATATCTAAATGATTGCCAAGGCATTGATGCTATGCTTATGCTACCAGAACTGAAGAAACTTGAGCGTTTGGAGGTTTTCTCGCTAGCAGGCTTTGAAAATGTTTGTGACAATTTTATTAGGGAATTTATCACTGCTTGTGGTCACAGTTTGAAGGAGCTTGTTCTGACTGATTGTGTGTAAGTCTTTCTAACACCTCAGTGCACAACTTTTGCAATAAATTCTCTCATTTGTTCCCCAATTATGTGTTGTTTTTCTACTTATGAGGGTTGCTTCTAATTTCATGCAGGAAATTAACAGATTCTTCTGTGAAAGTGATAGCTGAAAGCTGTTCGGGATTATGTGCACTTGACCTTGCTAACTTGAACAAATTGACTGATTCTACTTTAGGATATCTTGCAAATGGTTGCCGAGCAATTCAAACATTAAATTTTCGACGGAATCCATTCAGGTGCTTTCCTTAATAAATAGGTTTAGTTTATTCTTTTTCCATCAAAGTAGATATGATTTTAGTTTGTTTTTGCTAGAGATTATTGCAATGCTAGTACTCAGTCCTGTTTAGACAGAGTGCACATGACTATTTAATTTGGTATGATACTTAATGGAGTAGTTCTTAATTGCGCTGATCTTTGATAAATTTTCTGGGTTGGATTGTCGACCCCCATTGATTCGTTAATAGAACCTGATATATTTATACTGTTATATGCTGATGTGATTGTAGTTTCATTTTGGTGCTCAATGCACACAATAGGCATTCCTCTGAGTGATAAACTTACAGAACAATCTATTCCCTGTGTGACAGTGATGAAGCCATTGCTGCATTTTTGGAAACTTCTGGAGAATGCTTACAGGAACTTTCACTAAATCATATCGAGATGGTAAAACTTTGCTCTCTCTCTCTCTCTCTCTCTCTCTCTCTCTCTCTCTCTCTCTCTCAAACTCACGCACACTCACACTGTCGATAATTTATATGTCTGCTAAATTGCATGAGCCAAAGTTGGGGTTTGACTGTGATAATCTGCTCACCACTTGCTTGAGCAGTAGGCCTGAGGTTGATTGAGACCCTGGTCTACATAGCCATAACTAGTTGTTCTTACATTATGAATACGGATTGGGTTCTTTTCAGGTCGGCCACAACACAGCCATATCACTTGCCAAACGTTCAAGGATGTTGCATACTCTAGATCTATCATGGTGCCGGAATTTGACAGATGAGGCCCTCGGTTTAATTGTGGACAGCTGCCTATCACTGAGGATACTAAAACTTCTTGGATGCACTCAGGTACGTACAAACTGTGATCAGTGTTCTAGTTTTGTATCGTGTCTTGACAATCTGTAGCATGATAAATCATGTCGAATGGTGCTTGTTGCAGATCACAGATACTTTTCTGGATGGACACTCAAATCCAGAGGTGAGAATTATTGGCTTGAAATTTTCTCCGATACTAGAACATCTCAAGGCGCTTAATCCTCACGAAGGGCCATTGCGTTATTCCTCAGTCTGTTGAATTTAATCCCCTGTTCGGGTCATTGTCGCAACAGACATTCTGTAGCCAATCCCTCAACTTTTGTAGAGGAAATGCAGCGTTTTCCTGTATCTGTAATCAAACGGTGGAAAGATGGATATTTTGGTAGTCGTTTCATGGTAATCAAGTCGAATGCTTTTCTTCCTTGCACTTTCGGTGGATGGAGAATTTGTATCTTTAGCTTTTCTTTAACTAGAAATCTGATATTTTCATTTTTCAACAACCCAAAGTATCAGCTAGACAAGTAAAGGAAATTGGAAATTAAGGAACTAGTTCTATGCGATTCAACCCGAAAAAAAAAAAAAGACGTTATGGGAATGACGTGTTAAGGGCTCATTTGAAAATGATTATCGGAGGGCTGTAATTATTTTTGGAAAGAACATGGGAACTGCTTTTCTATAAAATCACTTAAAACAAATAATAAATGTTGTAAGAGCATCTTCAAGTGAATTTAACTTATGTAACGGTTATCATTATTAGATTTTTCATATTTTGATTCTCATGTTTTTCTCATTTAAATATGTGAGTTATTTTAGTTAGACTGCTATTAGTTTTTCCACTTCAAGAGACGAGGTAGAGGTAAATTATCACCATTCACCCTCTTCATCAACGAAAAGGTAAAGAGTTAGCCCTGCTTAAAAGTTAAAGGGCAAATAAGGAGGTAAATGTGAATGGAATGTTGAAATGAACGTAGAAAAAGAGAAAGAAAAAGCAGAAAAAAACTATAGTTGTCTAGAAAAAAAAAAAGCAATAAGAAAAAGAGAGAAAAATAAAAAAGTGAAAGGACTAATAATATATACGAACTTCCGTGTCTCTATTTTTTTTTTTTTCAGAAATTTGTAATAGCGGATTTAATCCAATTGAAGTAATGATCCTTCAACTTTAGCCTAATTATAGTAGTAACCCTTCCAAAATGATTTATTTTAACAAAATTCTGACGAAAATGATCATAACTGCAAGTTTTGATAATTTAAGAAATCAATAGTAAAAAAATTTTAAATAAAAAAAAAACGTAAATTAGTTCGTAAATCTTTGGGCTTGTATTCTTTTACCAAGGAATAAAAACTTCACAAATATAAAGCGGCTGATTCCGTAGCACGGACCGGAAGAAATGCTCGGTGTCATTGTGTTAACTTAGCTTTAAGTTAAGGTACTTCCAACCGTTTGAAGGTGATTGGATGTGTGATTGACATGCTTGCTTTTCGCTCACTCTCCTCAGATTTCATTGCGTCAACCATTTCTACAATTTTCTCTTTTCCTTCTACGTGAGTACGAAGTAGTGTAGGCATCTTTCCTCTAATATTTATTATTTAGGCTCCTCGCAGAACGAAACGAGAACCTGCAGCAGAAAAATTCACACACAAACAGCACTGAATCAATGGCAGGTCCAGACGGGGGAATTACGGAAATAACACTCGGTGTGGAGGGAAATCCCCCTACTAGTCATCATCTCATAATTGGTGGACACGGACACCCAGCAACTTCTGCAGCTTCGTCTATTCCTACCCAGCATGGCAGCGATGGTCAAGAAGGTAAGGTGCTAATTACCCATGTTTTGATTTTACTTTTGTGGTCATGTAACTCTCAAATGATGCTTAAAGATGTCATCTTTTTTTGCGGGGTGAGGACTTTTAACTGAACCCAGTAAGTGATTAATTGAAAACTACTCTACTGTACTGCTGCTAATTACCCATATTTTGGTTTTACTTCTACTGCATATATAGTGCTTAAATCACACTTAAAAGATTCCATCTTTTGGGTGGGGTGAGAGTTTTTAACTGAACCCAGTAATGATTCTTGCAAATATGGTGGAAAAAAGTGAACTTGGATCAGTACCTGCCACTCTACCGTGCTGCATTTAGTGGCAACTGGGAAGAGGCTAGCAAGTTTCTGGACAATGATCCAAGTGCTGCGAAAGCTAGGATCTCATATTTATCAATGACTGCACTGCATGTTGCTGCAAGCGAAGGGCACTGTGAAATCGTTGAGAAATTAGTGAAACGTGTTCCTAGTAATGTCCTCGACATGCAGGACGAAATGGGATTCACACCGCTTCACTATGCTGCAATAAGTGGAAGCCCGAGGTCTGCCAAGGCTTTGTTGATGGAAAATCCAAAGTTGGCACAATGTGTGGATGCCAAAGGAAGAACTCCGTTGCTCCTAGCCACCACTTTCGCATCTGAGATTAAGGAATTGGTGTGGTACTTCTTGTTGGTAACTACTGATGAGGCGCCTGGTCGTCCTTTCACTGGTGCTTGGGCTGCTAACCTTGTCAATGTGCTTATCGCCTCCAGTTTCCATGGTAAAAACCACTCACATTGTGGAGCAACATGTCCCTTTTCGCTAATCCTATCATTATAATTTGATTGCTTACAATTTTCTGCATCAGAAATTTCACTGTATCTGCTTCATCTATATCCTGAGTTGGCCATTGCTATTGATCAAGAAGATTGTTCTGCTTTATATGTTTTGGCAAGGAACCCGTCATACTTCCTTAGTGGCAGCAGGCTTAGCTTCTGGGAAAGCTGCATTTACTCATGTTAAGACCCTCGTCTCATTTTCAACTTTAGCATTTTCCCGTTTACTTGTTCAATTTGTTTATCGTACTGATTTTTAAGAGGTTGCTTATTATTTTTCATTTGGTTTCAGTTCTCCCAGTTGAAGTGGACTCTAGACCACCACACTCAGTGAGAGCCGATGTGGCTCGCTACCATGGAAGCATTCAAAACCTTCCGGCAATACCAACACCAGAACAGTATGGAGGTCAGGGTTTGCGATTTCTGTATTAATTTGTTGTTTAACTATTGTCAGCTTTTTATCATATGTGAGAAAAAGAAGACGATGAGGTAGTACAACGATATTAGGCAAGGTCCTATCTTCTTTTGGTTGGATAAAAGAAAGGAAAATCAGGGGTTGCAGTGAAAAGATGTAATTAGGTGATTCTGGAGTAAAATTACATCTTTTTTAATTTTATTTTCATAATTTTAGGAACTCACATTGACTGTAGGTGTAGATTGTGAGCTCTAAATGTATACATTTGAATAGGAATAAGAAGCCAATGGAAGTGTACCCTACAGCCAAATATTGTCATACCACTATAGTTGTACTGCCTATTAAATGAAAATAACCGAACCTCGTCTATTTTTAAACTTCATTGTATGAAAGAAAAATGGATTTGTCAAATCACCTTCATGGTTTTAGTGACCACTTAGAGATGAAACCAGTCATGTTACTCCGAAAGGAATTGTCAGGTATCAATCTGCATAATTGACACTTTTTGCGTGGTTTGGTTCTCTCTTGCAGTTCTTCACGGGTTAAGAAGAATACTTTTTGGAGCTATTAAACGAATAGGTGCGATTTGAAACCTTACCCTACCATATTTACCACTGCTGGATGCCTTTCACCCACATCTTTCACATTTTTAATTTGCAGCACCAGATCATTTCACGCGACTCCACGATGCAAAACTTAGTCATCACTGTGCATTTGAACTAGTAGAACGTATTTGCTTTCAACTTTCACAAAGGCATACTTCTTGGTGTTTCAAATATCTTTTGAATTCAGAAATACTGTGTGTAGCCACTGTTAATGGAATAGTTGAAATTATAAGAATGCTCCTAGAATTTTTTCCTGATCTAACATGGGTTTGCAAGCGCAGCAACAACCAATATTTGTTACTCCCTTCTGCTATTGAACTTCGGCATGAACATCTTTTCTTGGATAGTGGCCAAATTAGGCTAGGAAACAAAACAATATTGATGAGGGAACATCATGATGAGGATTATGTTTCCTTGTTTTGTGGCTTGATTTGTTCCTTATTTTGTGGCTTGATTTGCTCCTTGTTTTGTGGCTTTTTCAAAGCCATAATTATTTGGCTTCTAGTGGAAGAAAGGAGGAGAAGAAAAGGGGTTGTTTTTATTTAAATGCCTTGCCAAAGGAGAAGGAACGGATGAAGAGATGTAAAGCATCCAAAGAAGATGGAGAGAGCATTTGGCTCTACCATGGGCACGGGTGAGAGAAATCAAGAGAGCTAGAGTGAAAGATCTCTTGTGAAAGAACTCTTGAGGTAGAGTGAGGCTCTTGGGAAAATTCTGTGAGTGGGTGTACAAGGGATATGGGATTGGGTTATGTCGATTTAACTCATGTGTAACTTGTACTGTTTTTCTCATAGTGAAGAGCAATATCTCTCCGAGGACGTAGGCAGGTTTTTGCCGAACCTCGTAAATTTCTCGGTGTCTTTATTTCTTGTATTTTAAACTATTCAACTGTGGGTTTGTATGTTGGTGAAGATAATCAGCCAAGGCACAACATCTTTTTCGTACTGTGTATGATAAGATTGCACGGAGTAAATTAATGGCTACTACACTAATTGAATCGGGGGGGGGGGGGTACCATCTTGCATCTGGCAGCAAAGTTGGCTCCCCTTCCCCAACTCTCATCAATTTCCGGTGCAGCTCTACAAATGCAGGTTAGGGAATTATTCACCAACGAGCACAAAGCATTGGCTGAGAGTGGAGAGAAATGGCTAAAGGATACATCAAATTCTTGCATGCTCGTAGCAACTCTCATTGCCACAGTTGTGTTTGCTGCTGCTTTTACAGTACCTGGAGGTAACGACAACGAAGGAGCTCCAAATTTCTTAGAGAAGAAGTCAGTCATATTCTTGGTGTTTGTTGTTTCGGATTCAGTAGCTCTATTTTCTTCTTTAACTTCCCTTTTGATGTTTCTATCAATCCTAACCGCACGTTATGCTGAAGAAGATTTCCTCGAGTCACTACCAAAGCGGTTGATAATCGGTTTGGCCACCCTCTTCTTTGCCATAGCCGCCACTATGGTAGCCTTCGGTGCAACCCTTTTGATTGTGCTCGGCAAATAATTCAATTGGGTTTCCATCCCAATCACTTTTCTGGCAAGTTTTCCGGTGACTCTTTTTGCCTTGCAGCAGCTTCCCTTGTTTATCCAAATGGTCCGATCGACATTTGGACGGAGCATGTTTCGCCCATAAAAACTTCGGTAACTCGAAGGACGGATGGAAGAAAAGATGTTAGAACTTGTGTTTTGGCTGTGTTTTTGTATACTGTAACTGAATTACTGATCAATGATGAAAGGCAAATTACGCAAAAATCTAGGGCACTTATGTATGTGTGGCTCATATTTTTGGTGATTTAATTGTCATTGTTTGGCTTGACAAGAAATTAGTTACAATTATTTATGAATTCTCTGTAGTTCTAAAAAACTTTCGTTTTTTCTCGAAAGTGCTTTTAAATGAGCTTAAAGTATTTTTAGTGAAAAATGTATTTGTAATTAATCTTTAGTAAAAATAAAAATGAAACTTGGAAAAGCAGGTGCTTCTTGCAAGAAGCATTTCAGTATTTTTGAAATTCAAAATCATTTTCTCTAAAAATGCTTTTCAGTATTTAAAAGCACTTTCCAAACAATTTCCTTATCTTACCGAGTCCATTTGTTTACACCTTGACTGGATAGGCAAGTAATCGTTGTAGGCTAATTTTAATCGTGGTCCATGCAGAGACAATGATTTTAATGTGACATTTATGGTGAAAAAGTTGCAAATTAAATATCTAAGGTAAGACTTTAGTCCAAACCAAATTTTTCATTAGTCCTTTGCTAAAAAAGCGAATGTGCATCTCACAAGTGAGATTCAAATTGTTTCAAACGATTGACTTAGGTTAGAGCATCTCCGAGTCTCTATTTAGGAATTTCCATCATCGCAATTTAGGGACTCAAAACAAATATACTTTTTCTAAAAAAATATTAGTTTTAATGGAAGTGTCCTTATAGTATAGTCCTTCAATTTAGATACTAAAAAGTTAAAAAAAAAAAAAAAAAACATTGTTATTTTTGCAGCCATTGATTTTCCTTCAAAAAAAAAAAAAAAAAATCAGCAGGACTCATGCATGCAGATGCAGCTGGATAGCAGCAAAGAATCTGCATGTGGATGGGCCAAGTTTTCCACTCAAAATGCTCACCATGCTCCGCAACTTATGTACAGAGACTTATCTCATGTATCCAATGAGTCATTATATTTTTGGAAAAATTTGAAATAGGTTCAATTTTATAGATTACCTTTTGAAATAAGTTCAATTTTTAGTGACTTTTGACTTTTGAAATAGGTCCAATTTTTAGTTACTTTGGAACCATTTCAAAAAATCCCGTGAATAGTACCAACATTGACTTTTTAGTGTAAAAATATGATTTTTCATTAAAATAAACCGTACCGTGAACTTTTTGTTAAAACTCCCTATGTTTAAGGACTCAATTTTTCGGTGTATTGAAGAGCTTTATTCTCCATTTATAAGGTCTATATAATGGTGAAAACGGTTTTGAAGACTAGCATTGGAGATGCTCTTGGAAGCTCTGTTATCCCCTGTATCATGTATGACTGGTTCCATTTACGTTTTGAAATTCTGACTGGTTCCATTTGACTCTGGATTCTTCAAGTCTTTAACAAACGGGTTGCAGTTTACTGAGTTGACTCTCATGGATGACAGTTTAGGTTCAGAAAAAGTTGTATCGTTAAAGGCAAAGACAACCTGGTTTCTTTTTCATGGGAGTAGGATTCTCCTTTTTCTTTTTTTTTTCTCTCTTATTCCATCCTCTCTTATTTGAACGATCACAGTTGAACCACATCAATATTTTATATTAATTTTTTTATAAAAAAAAAAAAACAAAAAAAAAATGTGAGCGAAGAGAATGAAAATAAATAGAAAGAGAAAGGAATAAAATCCTAATCGTTTTCCATGGCCATTGTACTTGTGTTGCGGGCCATTACCTGCAATTTTTCTTCGGTGCAACTGGGGCATTCGTACAGGTTTTTTTGTTTAAAAAAAAAAAAAAAAAATTTAATATATGGTAAATTATTGGCAACTTCAAGTTACAACTTACAAGTCGGTAAGTTAAAAGTCATGCGCAACATAGTGAGTAGTTTATCTCCCTCTTTTCTTTTACTTTACCTTATTACGTAATATTTTTGCTCATTATTCTAGACTTTAGTGTATATTTATCATATACTTAATTATCTGTCACGTGTCATTTTACTTAATCTTGAGTAATTTTTTTTCAAATTGAAAAAGTGACATTTAATGTGAAAGTTAACTAGAATGAGATGAAATAACAAATGTCAAATGATTAGGTGCATGGTGAACATGGTAAGCAAAGATGTCCCCCCCTCCCCCTCCCCCCCCCCCCCCCCCCAAAAAAAAAACACGCAGACCTTATTTTAGGTCTTCACCAATATTTTTAGAATCTTTTAGAGGTTTCAATGGAATATTTGGATCCATAAAAGAATATTATCTTCAACGAAGATCCTTAGAATAGAATCCTTAAATATTGAGACTATAATATTAAAATATCCTTATGGTGCATTCACGTGTGTGAGGATTTTTATATAACTTCCGGCAGTCCCTTTACCATAGGAGCTGGAGTTCCTTCCCATTAGAAACCACCAAGTCCTTAAGTTTAAGAAACACACAGTGGCAGAGACAATTTTTAAAGAACCATTGGAAATGTTTTATTATCTGCCCCGCTCTCTTTCCTTCCTTGGTATTCCCAACCAGGTCTTCCCTTCGATTGTGGTGAAGCCGCTGATATTTTGGGGAGCGATCATCATATGTGTTAGAATGAAGGCACCTATAATCTACTTCTGTCAAAGACTTCCTTGTGTAACTAATCAAGTTCTGCAATATTTTAGTTGTCGGATTAATATAATTGTTGATAATTGAATTATTACTGAAATATTGATTAGCGTGATTATTTACCATTGGTAATACATTATATTGTTTGAAAATTTGATCTGAAAATTTGATCTAGATTTTTTTATTAACATCCTACAATCTTACGAATACACCCCATTTTTTTGAATTCTTGTTGAACTACCTCATTTACCCTTATTTAAATTTGAAAAAGAAAAGGAGAATAAACAAACCCAGCACCCACAAATGCATCACATATTCCCTCCGCAACAGCCAAACAACATGCACCACCATTAACGCAATTCCATTGATCTCAATGATTCAAATATTCAATTGTTACAAGAAGATGGTCTTGATAACTTTATTTACCCAGACATATGCCGACCTTATATTACAAAAGCACTTTCCATATGTTTTCCTGCCCATAGTCATCAAGTAGACATCCTTGAGTATGGCATCTGAAATTTCAGTTTCTACAAACTGCTAAAGGCCTCGCAGAGCGACAAGGAGGGAAGGGGGAGGAGAAGGTGAGGGAATGGAGTGCTTATCATGGATCGATGAAGTGGTAGAGGGTGAGCGAGATGTCAATTAGGTGAAATGTTATTGTTGTTTTGAACAAGTGGAGTGGCTTCAGTAGAAGTAGAGTTAAAATTAAAATTTAAAAGAACAATTTTAAGTGTGTGGTGTATTTATAAGATTGTGGGATGCCAAAACAATCGTTGATCAACTTAGCATTCCTCGTTTGGAATATAAACTCCCTAGCAGGTCATCTGGTCGTTCTTTCCCGACCACACGATTGAATCCTACGGTCACAAAAAATTCTATGTGAAGGCCCAGCTGCACCGAAGAAAAATTGCATTACCTGTTGATTCAATTCCTTCACCAATCCAACACAAACTAACGAAGAATATGGCAAAAGATAAAGAAAGAAAATAAAGAATTTTACTCTACTTCGTAAGACTGAATCTAAACTAGGCATACAAGAGAAATAAAAAGGTCAAATGAATATATGGTGCGGATTCATAATTTTGCAACATATAGCCAGACAGTCTGACACGAGAACATTTTTTTGTATATCTGAAACTCACGCATACCATATACATACGCTGTAGGCAGTCGAGAAGTTCATGTGCCCGGTCTTTAGGGAATGGAAAGCAGCCGTTGAAGTGTTTGTAGAGGAGCACAAAGGGCTGCGCGAAGAGGGAGGGGAGTTTTAACGAAAAGCCCACAGTACTGTTCACTTTAACGAAAAACCACATTTGTATACTAAAAAGTCAATCCTGGTACTATTCACTTTACCCTTTATTTTGTCCTTATCAGTAAAACTCAAAGTTTTCAAGCCTTTTTCATTAGTTTCCTAAGAGGGAGAGAAATGGATGAATGATACATCAACCTCTTGCATGGTGGTGGCCATTCTAGTAGCCTCAGTGATGTTTTCTGCCGCCTTTACTGCCCCGGAGGCAACCATACCGACAAAGGAACTCCAATATTTTTGTCCAAAACTACGTTCAAGGTGTTTGCTATTTCGGACGCACTGTCTCTATTTTCGTCTTTGACTTCAGTCCTGATATTCTTGTCACTGCTAACAACACGCTACGCTGAGAAAGGCTTCTTGGAGACCTTGCCGAAGAGGTTGATTTTGGGACTCGGATCTCTCTTCTTTTCGTTAGCCACCATGATGGTAGCGTTCGGAACAGCTCTTTCGATTGTGCTCACTCAGAGATTGGATTGGATTTATGTTCCAATTATTTTACTGGCTTGTTTTCCGGTGGCTATGTTCGTGTTCTTACAGCTTCCATTGTTTATCCAGATGATCCGATCAACTTATGGATCCGGCATCTTTTCCCCCTAAAACCCTAGCTTGTCTGGAAAATCTGGCAAATAATTGTATCAATTTATGTTGTACGTGTAGCTTTCAAAAACCATAGATTAATGTCTCCTTAATCTCCTCGTAATCTCCTCGAATACTTAGACTGGTTCAGATAAACCTTCGAGGAGATTAAGGAGACAATCAATGGCATTCCCAAACAGTGAATTCTCACAATTTCTATATAATATTAAATTTGTCGGAGAAGCTAGAACAACAATAATTTCTTGAAAGCAGATACTAGAGAGAGAGAGAGAGAGTGAATATCGTGTTTCATTGACAATATTTGTTGAACAAGGAAGTAAAATCTATACCAAGAACCTTGCAGGGTCCCTTTTGACACCAGGACTTTGCGCGGGAAGTGAAATTTCGGATTTTGACCTAACTTCATGTAACCTGTACACACATTTGTATTCTTCTACTGTAATTTTCTTTTTAACTCCTAAAGAATGAAATACAATTCATGAATTTCTGTTGAATCGGCTTTCAGGTCTTGAAACAAAGCAAGTAAGTCTGCTCCTCTGACAATTGAGAGTTCGCCATTTCGATGATCTGACAATAACAAATATCTGCATCATTCCTCCTTGTTCTAAATATAAAAACTAGAGATCATATGCTATAACTGCGAACTACAAATGCACAACCACGATAATACCTCAAAGCCCATCTTTCGGTACAGTTCCTGGGCGGGTTTGTTCTTTCTATCCACATGCACATATATCTGTCCCACATTAGCTACATTTAAACAGAAAAAGAAAGGGAATGAGAAGACTCAGAAGAGGAATTCAAGTGCGCCATAGTCAGACATTTCTATAATCCCAGAGAACAGTTCATGCAGTATTTCATCTTACCATTTAACATTGCGGATCTAATAGCAAACTGTAGCATATTGCTTGCAATACCCTGTCGTCGTGCTGCTTTGGCCACACATAAGTTTGAAATATAACCATATTTACTTGATTGTGTCCTGTTGGTACTGCAAAAGAGAGGAGCTTTTACCCGTTCCTGCAACAGAGATTAATCTCATGGTCAGTTCAGCAAAGCCAATAACTGGATAGACCGGTAGATACAAATGCAGTAGGGTCTTTAGTTTTTAAACAAGATGTTTGTACCCCTGGAAAGGTCTCTCCATCCAACAAGTACCGAATGCTCAAATCAAGTGTTCCAACCACACTTTTCACAACAGTGCGTTTCACATTCTTTGTGTCCTTCTTCACCTGACAAATTCGAAAGCAAACAGTCACCATCAATGGTATATTTTTATAGACTGGGAACTTTAGCTAAATATAACATGCCCTAATGCAAAGAAGGGTTTTCTGAGTTCAAACTAACAAACCAGAAACACGCTCATTCAAATGTCATACCGTAACAATGCATGTGCATATCTGCCCATTCTGCCCCTTTGCCCGTCCTTTTATAGCAGTGAATGCCTAAAAAGATTAAAAGTATAATTCAGAATTTTATTTGAGACATTCCATTTACACAGAATGGAAATGCAAATGAATCTTCCCTACCCGGTCTGCAAATTTCCTTTTGTTACTTTCAGCAAATCTGTGTCAATCAAGCGTAGCTAGAATCAGCAGTGTCCAACCCTCCATTTGATTGATTAAAAAAAAAAAAAAAAAAAAAAAAACAACTTAACAGACGCTTGAAGCCCACTAAAGACTGCACATGCAGAGGGAATTCCACCACTGGCAGGATCCAGCCATGGGGGTAATTCTCTAGAAGTCTTGATTGATTCAGAACTAGAAGTTCTGAACCTTTCCTTATTCCCTTGTTTTATCTATCACCTTGATTGCCAGCTTTTGTTAAAAGGGCAGGACTATTCCTCTGCATGTATGCTCTATATGATGACTTCAGATGGTCTAGACCATTTAGTTGGCCTACCTATGATAGGAACTTTATGTTCCCCATTTATTTAGAGTAGTTCGATTAACAAAGACCAAAGGCAAAGAGACAGAGTCAGACAGACAGAGGGAAGTCTGAAAGTAATAAAGAACAACAGTACACACCGGTCATTTTTTCGCTCCTCCCAGTGACTTTCTGCACGTAGCCATGCTGCTGTCTGCCACAAACCCAAAAGCACCAAAAAACCAAATATTATTCGTGGGCACAAATAACTTACACTTAGAAATTTCGTGGCCAAGATGTGATCATCTAGAGAGTGATCACTTACCCAGTATTCTTCATCCAGTGTGGCCTCTCGTGCAACAAATTGTCCAAATTCAAACTTTCGCTCTTGATCTAAATCTTCATCTGATGGCTGCAGCCGGTCAAATTGCAGATCAGGATGCTTTGATGGTTCACAGTGAGGAATAGTTTGTGTTGGAAGCTCTACTGAAAGTTCTTCCATCTTCCTTGGATGAGAGGAATTTGAATCCCTTTTCCTGTTCATTTGGTAATGAAATAAGATAATGAAAGATATGTACCGCTGCTAATATACTAAATTTCAACTAACTATAACTTATGAGGAGAGGCCTTTACTTGAATTAGAGTACTGCATAAGAAACAAAACTAACTGGCTAGATCAAATAAAACTAAAGAATTTCCATATAGGACATCAGCACACAAAAAAAGAAAACCATCACAAATACAGTACAGTAAGAAGAATACAAAGTACAACAGAAAGTAAATGAACTAATCCAATATCAATCGAAATATAAATTGTAACTCACACGTACCAAGTGGCATTGATCCTGAGAAACTTTTGATGACTTCTGCATTTGACATGGGAAAATCTCAACAGCACAGGCTTGTCAATTGAAATCGTCAACATCAGAACAGTTCTTCCTCTGGAATTGACTTTCACAGAGAGAGATGCTTCTTAGAGAAATGCCTTATGTCACAAAGTTGGTGACAATCATTCCCGGCATGTGAAACGCTTGTTTGATCCCTGCTGGATGTGGCTGTCTATCAGAACAAAAGCAAATAATTTCAAGAAACATGACCGCGGATATAACACCAGTTATAACTACCTAGCTGTCAAGCCCGGGGCAGTAAATAGTGGATAAGACAAAGATGACACCATGTAGGCTTGAGTCTGTTGATTTATTAATGAAAAAGAACAATCTATCAAAAAGTGCCTAAACAACGTTAGTTAAAATACCATTCTTGTGACTTCACCGGTACACAATTATTACCACATCATACGGGACCACGAAATCTGGATTCCCATGATGATTTTGGGCCGAGATAGAGTTTGGATTCTAGACCTCCAGCACTGAAGAGGAACCCAAACTCAAAAGTGGTCCTTAAAATAACGGCCATAAGCGGTTTAGCTTCATTGCGTTACTCGGAAGGAGAGTGACTATCTATCTGGTGAAGGAAACAAGAAGTGGGTATGCAGCAAATACAAAGGTTGGTGGACAAAAGCAGGGGCAGCTCTAAATGTTTACAACAAGTTGATATCATTGAAACCTCATTCTTTTATTCTTTTTTATTTCAATTTTTTCTATTAATACCAATTATTTCCTAAAATAAACAAAAACAAAAATGGTAATCAAAATCTTGGCCAAAGATTTTGTTGAGATTAGTTAGTGGATAATTAGCATAACATGCTCTTAATGGTATGACTTGAATAATAATTACTGAGGACCACTCAGAAAATATTATCCAAAAAAATCATTTACCAAATTTGGGGGCTTGAAACAGTCACCATTGTCGTTGGGGAAAGAGGGAAACAGTCGCCTTGTCGACTGAGTCGACTCGGAGGAGTTATTCCCAACCTACTCCCTTACAGTTAAACGCCAGAATTTCGACGGAATCAAGAAAGCCAAGGGTTTCGCGCCATTGAAACGCACAAGCTCGCATGCAATTTCAAAGTAAAGAAGAACAAGAAAAAGAAAGCTTACTCAATTTCTTGGTGGCAAAGAATCAAAGCTTCGCGTCGTTGGCGATGGACTTGTACGGCGAATACATGCAAAAGCGTGGGCTTTTTGGCTCGTCTGCGGTTGAAATGGATTGATACTTTGGGGCGGAGGTCACGGTGGTTTGCGGTGGCGCTGTGGGCAACAGTTACGGCGCGCTTGGATTTTGGGGGGGCGAAAAAGTGGAAAGCATTTTGCTTTGAAGGCGCGCACAGCGATCAGTCGATGACCGAATTACAAGGCGAAGGCGCTTTGATGTCGTATAACTGTGGGACCTTTGATGATTAAGAACAACGTGAGCCGTTGGATCATTTTATGGGTAGTTGGCGTTTTCGTTTTCCCTTTCATTTTGCGCGGTTCGGTCTAACTGACACTGAACGTTCTTTTTTGCAAACATTTTCCTTCTTCCTTTGTTGAAAATTGTAATTTTCTAATTATTTCTTTTTAAATCCTTTCGTTTTATTTTACTCCAGAGAAAGTGCTTTTACGACTCAAAAATCACTGTTAGATTTTTCATAAATAATTCAAAACATGTCGTTAAAGCAATGTTTAAAATATCAATAGAAGTAGAATTAGCGATATTCAAATTTATGAAAATATCGATGAATGTATATTGATATCAACAATGGTTGCTTTTCAAGAATTTATGGAAATTTGCAATCGTTAGGTATATCAACTCATCCAGATTTAGTTGAAATTAGAGAAAAAATTCAAAAAGTTGACATACTTAATGTGTTTTGACAAATTTTTTGTAATCAATCAGTAAATATGATCGATATTCATTGATTTTCCTATATCGCGCCAATACGAGGTGAAGTTTGCCGATACATAAACTACGGACGAAAACTTTGTTCTAATACTCCATTTCAATGTAAAGGATCGGTAGCAGCACCCAGCAAGAAGATGGAGAACGACGTGAACATTGCATTAGGTAGAAATTTATGTTGATGTTTAAGCCTTGCAGCTGCCTTGTGTTTTGTTGCATTCTGTTGTTTTGTAATTCAAAGTCTATTTTGTCTTAGTTTTGAAATATAAGGTTGAGATTAAATCAAAGCTAATAGGCTATATGTATGTGTGTCTCATGGTATATCATCTCACTTATATGTGAGCATGTGGGATTCACGTGAGCTGTGGAGTAATGGGAGAGGTAGTGCGCCTCAAACGGCTATATCTTCTCCCACTCTAGTTTTGTAGCTTCTTAATCATTTTCAGTCATAGCTGAATGAAATCAGAAAAATTATACAGAGCTCTTCATCTTCTCTGCAACAACATTTTTCGTGTGAATTCTTGGTTGAAATCAAAATCTTTTTGAATTCTTCCTAGTTCTATGCTTTACTCTGCTGTTTTATAGAACTCTAACATGGCCTCAGAGCCTAGTTCATCACTTTAATCTGGGCGTGAATCTGTGTTTTCTGGGTTCTTCAGTGAATCGCTGAAGAATCGAGTTTCTTAAATCTCCAAAACGAAGATCTGTGTCTAACATGGCCGGATCAATGAGTTCTGAACTCCGTACTCCCATCTTCAATGGTGAGAACTATGAATTCTGGAATATCAGAATGCGAACCATTCTCAGGTCTCATGGACTGTGGGATCTTGTAGAGACTGGGTTTACTATCCCAGAGTCATCTACTGTGGTTGAGGTAACTGATGAAAAGAAGGAGAAGGATGCAGCTACTCAAATTTCAACAAATGTTGCGGAGATCATAATAAAGGATGCTAAGGCCCTTGGGTTGATACAAGGAGCTGTGTCTGATCAAATTTTTCCCAGGATTTCTAATGAAGAAACTTCCAAAGGAGCTTGGGATATCCTACTGCAAGAATTCAGAGGTGATAAACAGGTTAGAAATGTGAAATTACAAGGTTTACGCAGAGAGTTCGAGTATACTAGGATGAGAGATGATGAATCTTTGTCTGCATACCTTACTAAACTGTTTGACATCATGAATCAAATGAGGAGTTATGGTGAAGAACTATCTAGGGAGAGGGTCGTTCAGAAATTACTTATAAGCTTACCTAGAAGTTATGACTCTATCTGTGCTGTGATTGAACACTCAAAGGATATCGAAACACTTGAAATTCAAGAAGTGGTTGCTTCTCTGAAGGGTTATGAACAAAGGCTTGATATGCATACTGATCACTCTACTGAAGAGGCATTTGCTAGTCTAAATGTTGGTTCTAAGTTTCAAAAACCCAGTGGGTTCTCTGGTACACAGAAATCAGGGAAAAGTTGGAAGAACAAAGGAAAAAAATGGGATACTAAGCCTAATTTTATCCCTAAGCAGAATAATTCTCATGATTCGAACAAAACAGCTTGCAAACATTGTGATAAACTGCACTATGGAAAGTGCTGGTTTGAAGGAAAACCTAAATGCACAAATTGCCATAAATTTGGGCATGAAGTCAGAAACTGTAATGGGAACAAAGTGGTGCAGAAGGCTAACTATGCAAATCAGGTTGATAATATGGGAACCTTGTTCTTTGCTTGCAATTCTGTGTCTCAGGTGAAGGTCAATAACACTTGGTATATTAACAGTGGTTGTTGCAACCACATGACAGGAGATGAAAACTTGCTGGTGAATGTGAGTAGAAATCTGAATGCAAGAGTAAAAATGGGAACTGGTGAAGTGGTGAGTGTAGCAGGAATATGCACACTTGTCATTGAAACCAAAATGGGAAGAAAGCACATACAAGAAGTAATGCTAGTACCTGGCTTGGATGAAAATCTTCTAAGTGTGGGGCAAATGTTGGAACATGGTTACTATCTGCTATTTGGTGATAATGCAGTCTGTATATTTGATAGCTGGAACTTGAATGGACTGGTTGCTAAGGTTCAAATGACTAGCAACAGATGCTTCCCTCTAACAATGATGTCGGCCACACCGCTAGCATTGAAAGCTAGTGTATCTCATTGCATACATATTTGGCACAAGAGGCTAGGTCACCTAAACACAAGAAGTTTGCTGCAACTCAAGGAGCAAGAAATGGTTCATGGGCTACCTCACTTGGAAAATTCCAAGAATGTCTGTGAAGGATGTATGTTTGGCATGCAACATAGGGATGAGTTTCTAAGAGAATCTGCTTGGAGAGCTAAATTCCCACTTGAATTGATACATACTGATATCTGTGGTCCAATGCAAATTGCCTCAAATGCTGGAAACAAGTATTTCATTCTGTTCACTGATGATTGCACAAGAATGACATGGGTCTACTTTCTGAGGTACAAATCTGAGGCATTGGAGTATTTCAAAAGGTTCAAAGCAATGACAGAATTGCAGTGTGGGTACAAAATCAAGTATCTAAGAAGTGATAGAGGTGGTGAGTTCTTGTCTTCTGAATTCAGTGATTACTGCAATGTTTCTGGGATTCAAAGGCAACTAACCATGTCATACACACCACAGCAGAATGGTGTGTCAGAAAGGAAGAACAGAACTGTGGTGGAGATGGCTAAAACTATGCTACATGAAAAGGGCATGCCATACCAGTTTTGGGCAGAAGCTGTACACACTGCAATGTATCTCCTCAACAGATGTCCTACTAAGGCATTGGATAAAATGACTCCTTTTGAATCCTACAGTGGAAGAAAACCTGGAATTGCACATTTGAAGATTTTTGGATCAGTATGTTATGTTCATATTCCCATGAGTTTGAGACACAAGCTTGAGTGCAACAGTCACAAATGTGTGTTTGTGGGTTATGGAACCAGTGAGAAAGGATACAGATTATTTGATCCTATCTTGGGTAAGATTATACTGTCTAGAGATGTAGTATTTGATGAGAGTGCTAGATGGGATTGGAATGACAGCTCTGGAAAACAGTCCAGTGTATCAATCACTACTGATATGGCAGAATCTGATTTAATTCAAGGGTCAAATGTTCGAGATGAAAGTGTATTCCTTGAGGCTATTTCTGATACTCCACTAGATGATTTGAATACTAATGCTGATGATCCAAGTTCAATCATTGATCTATCACAGAGCTATGATTCTACTCCAAAGAAATGGAGATCCTTAAATGAAGTCATTGCACAGTGTAATGTATGCATTATGGAACCCGAGAATTTTGAAGAGGCTGCCCTAGATTTGTCTTGGATGAAAGCTATGCAAACTGAGCTAGACATGATTGAGAGGAATGATACATGGATGCTGGTAGATAGACCATCTAGCAAACATGTGATAGGTGTGAAGTGGGTATACAAAACAAAACTGAACCTTGATGGAAGCATTCAGAAAAACAAAGCTAGACTGGTTGCAAAAGGTTATTCACAGAAGCCAGGCATTGACTTTAATGAAACCTTTGCACCAGTTGCTAGGCTTGACACCATAAGGACCTTGATTGCACTTGCAGCTCAGAAAGAATGGCAACTATTCCAGTTAGATGTAAAATCTGCATTCCTTAATGGTGTACTCAAAGAGGAAGTTTATGTTGATCAGCCTCAAGGATTTGTCATACAAGGGAAGGAGGATAAAGTGTACAAGTTAAGTAAGGCATTATATGGCCTTAAACAAGCTCCAAGAGCTTGGTATGAAGAAATTGACTCTTACTTCACCAAGGCAGGTTTTAAAAGAAGTCCAAATGAAGCCACCTTATATACTAAGGTTGAAAAGTCAGGGATTCTCATAGTTTCTGTCTATGTTGATGACATTGTGTACACTGGAAGTAGTGACACAATGCTGGACAGTTTTAAAAATGACATGATGCAGCATTATGAGATGACTGATTTGGGATTGCTACATCATTTTCTTGGTATGGGAATTGTTCAAACCAAGAAAAGCATCTTCATACATCAGAAGAAATATGCAATGAAGATGCTGGAGAAATTTGGATTACAAGGTTGTAAGTCTGTGGGAACACCACTTGCAGCAAATGAAAGATTATGCAAAAATGATGGAAGTGAAGCTGCAGATGAGTCTGAATACAGGAAATTGGTGGGAAGTCTTCTGTACCTTACTGCCACTAGACCAGATATAATGTTTGGTACTAGTCTCTTGGCAAGATTTATGCATGGTCCAACTAAGAAACATATGGGTACAGCAAGAAGAATACTAAGATACATTCAAGGTACTATGGATTTTGGCATTGAATATGTGAAAGGAAAGTCAGCAGTTCTTATAGGATATTGTGACAGTGACTGGGCTGGGAGTATTGATGACATGAAAAGCACATCAGGGTATGCCTTCAGTCTTGGCTCAGGTGTGTTCTCTTGGGCATCAGTTAAGCAAAACACAGTAGCATTATCCACTGCAGAAGCAGAGTATGTAAGTGCTGCTGGAGCAACATCTCAGGCCAAATGGCTAAGATTCGTTTTGGAAGATTTCGGGGAAGAACAAGTCGAACCTACTGTGCTAATGTGTGATAACACTTCAGCAATAGCTATTGCCAAGAATCCTGTGTTTCATCAGAAAACACGACACATTAGCAGGAAATTCCATTTCATCAGAGATGCAATACAAGAGAATGAGATTGAACTTGTTTATTGCAAATCCGAAGAACAAATGGCAGATATACTGACAAAGGCACTACCAAAGGAGAAGTTCAACTATTTCAGAGAAATGCTAGGAGTAAAGTCAGCTGCCAGCTTAGAGGAGAGTGTTGATGTTTAAGCCTTGCAGCTGCCTTGTGTTTTGTTGCATTCTGTTGTTTTGTAATTCAAAGTCTTTTTTGTCTTAGTTTTGAAATATAAGGCTGAGATTAAATCAAAGCTAATAGGCTATATGTATGTGTCTCATGGTATATCATCTCACTTATATGTGAGCATGTGGGATTCACGTGAGCTGTGGAGTAATGGGAGAGGTAGTGCGCCTCAAACGGCTATATCTTCTCCCACTCTAGTTTTGTAGCTTCTTAATCATTTTCAGTCATAGCTGAATGAAATCAAAAAAATTATACAGAGCTCTTCATCTTCTCTGCAACAACATTTTTCGTGTGAATTCTTGGTTGAAATCAAAATCTTTTTGAATTCTTCCTAGTTCTGTGCTTTACTCTGCTGTTTTATAGAACTCTAACAATTTAAACACCATTTACACGATGCCAAACAACAAAAGTAGATAAAACCGTGATCTGATTTGCAAGCATGCTCAGCTCAAGGAGACAACAGCATGTACAATTACTTGTGCAAATCTGCAGCGTCCTCTTATCCATCGATCCACACAGAAAGGCCATTGTGTGACGAAACATTAACAAACCCATTTGCGCGAAAAGTCGCTTCATTTTAAGGGATCCGAAGGACTGGAATAAGAAATTACATCCGTTTCAGGTCTCTGCTGCTGTTCCTGCTGAAGAACAAAGCGACGTAATCACAAAGTCACAAAGTCATCTAATCCGTCCCCATCAAGGTGCAAATACCATTAGAGATTCTGAAAAATCTAAAACTACTACAAAAGGCAAGTTTGTGAATTCAGCAAGCACGGAATGAGGCACAAATTTTCACCTTAGATCAGCATGTTCTACAGACTCTAGGATGTGTGGAGTACGTGGGTGTCAACGCAGAAAATAAGAACAAAATGTATAACAGTAAAAGCTAGGAAATCGAGTACAGTTTCAAAAGCGAGTTTTCAAGTGTAAATTCAACAGTCGTACCTTGTCTTTGGACTTGTATAAATTGTAGATATCAGTGTAGTTTACGATGGCCTCAACTCTATCTAGTGATGCTTGCAACTTTCCCGAGTTCATGTTGAACCACGGTTCACCAGTACCCAACGCCCTAATCAATTCAAGGTTTCGACCATGAGCCATAACTACTCACAATCAAATAAGTAGTTGAAACAGAAACAAGAACAAAACCGCATGTAATTTGAAGAAAAATAATTCGAAAACTAAAAAATAAGAGACGGTAAAACCTTAACAGATATGAAAAATAAATAATGATAAGGAGCTAACTTGAAAGCACACTACAAGAGATAGTACTTTGAATTATCTCTACTGCCATAAATGCATACAAGACTAAGGAACTTGCCCGGTAATTTCAGGAAGCACATAATCCGCCCTCCACCCAAAGCGCAAATCCACACCAGGGACCAAGCCAACCGATGTCTTATTCCTGATCCGAGATATGCCATCTCCACCAAAACAAGTAGTAAGTTTCCATTTCCACCCGGTTGCATTGATTTGAAAATTATGGCCTATGCCAACCTGCTTTTTCCAACAGTTTGTAACGTTAATACTACAATACTTGAAGAAATACGAGCTCAGTCCAGGCAGGGGGGCACATACGCAGAATACATGATTGTTCAAGCTAAAACATTATGAATTCCTAGTAAGTCTGGCATACGTTAATCCAAGTGTGCTTGAGATGGTGCAAAGGATCCGAAATTATACACTTCAATAGTGCAGGAAAGTGGAGCGGGGAGTTGAATAAAAAAGAAGATTGAAAAGCATCAAACCTGAAGATTTAGATATCCAGTTAGAGGAATCTTTTTTGAAAGAACACGAACATCCTGATGGATAGGCTCGTAGATGAACTTCCACATCCGTTCAGGAGCCAACGGCTTCAATACAATCTTTCCTTGAAACTCATTGATTGGAGCATTATAGAACTGAACCAAATCGATGATCTCAACAAATCAAAATTCGGAAGCACTCAATACGGATTAATAAACTAACCTAAGACTCATAGAAGCTTATGTTCCACAATGTATACAGTAAACATAAACAACTGCAGCCAATCTTCATGAAAATTTGAACCAATATAAACACATAGAAATTCAGTATTCTCATCGATTGTTTAGGAACCGTTTGATAACCATTTCTCCGTCATCCCTCCCACCGCCCCCTCTCCACCCTTTCATCCCTCTCTTCCCCCATCTACTTTCCCTTTATCTCTACCCAATAAACCGAAAGTAAAAAACTAAAACCGAAATAGTTATCAGACGGTCCTCAATGTTTACAAACACAAAGGATAACGAATCTCTCCAATTCCAAACAAAAATTCAATCCAAAAAACCAATCTTTACGAACAGGACACTTCAACTTGTGACTAGCATGGAGTAACCCGAGTAATTCTTCATATTAACACAGAAAACAGAGGATTAAGCGTTGGATTATTAAAAAGTTCAAACCTTTTGAACTGGGAAGGTAAGAAAACAGTTAAAACTCTTGAAGAAATTGAAATTTCATACCTCCAGATTGAGGCCGACCCTTAAATCCTTCACTTCTTTCCGGAACTTGAAAAATAACTCCGACGGTATCAAATTTACACTGTAAAGTTCTTCGCACAAAGTTGGTTCTTCCCCACTCGAACCCCAATCCATTTTTTTGATGAATTCAGAGCCGTGAACTGTACGGACGAGGCTTTGGAGCAGTCGCTCTCTGCTTCTTCAGTGTGGGAGGAGATGAGAGGGAGAGGAGAGCAGGGAGGAGGTTGATGAAAATGCAGATGCGCCATTAAACTAGGAACGTTCTTTGGATAAGAGTGGAGGAAGGGAGGGTCCATTGGGCCATTGTCCACAAATTGTCAAATGAAAGATGGGATTCATTTTGATTAAAAGTTGCCCACCAAAAGCATCTACAATGTTTGGCCCACCAAACCTTCAAAGCTATTTTTTTATTCACAAACGATGTTGTACACAAAATTCATCTAAATTATAGGGAGAGTTATTCAAACTTGGATATCGACGAGGAAGAACACTGCTTTAACCAATTTAGTTGAATGCAAGTCTAGAGTGATATTCTAGTTTATATTAATCAAAAAAGAAATGCTTAAGGAGACTCTTAAGTAGAACTCTTCATGGATTCTCAGTCACCTCACAGTTTAACATTAAACCAACAAAATAAATAGGGGTGTGATATCCACACACCCCATTTTACTTCTTATACACCTTTTTAATTTTCGGCCGTCGGATCAGATAAATTGAAGAAGATCAACGGACATAAATTATCAAGAGATATGTGATAAGTAAAATAAGGTGTGTGGATAGCACGTCCCAATAAATATTATGCAAAAAGTATGATGTGACAGAAAATCTATAAAGAATACCAATTTTGATAATCTTAATAGCATTTCTCTAATCAAAATTACAAGAAAAGTCAAACTCAAATGCATCAAGTTTACGAAATCATAAATTCCGTATTTACAACAAAATTTGAGGACTTCAAGTTTGTCTAATGGCATGATGATGAAGGCACATGATCCAAGTAGTGGCTTGGGTGTGCTACCTCTTCATTAAGATCCTACCCAAAATTTCAAAATTATTATGAAGCCATTACTAGTGATGAAGGATTAGCATTGTTTCATTCCAGGAGAAATACTAAGGTTACTCTCTTACAATGAGATTTTTTATAGACTCTCTATTATCTTATATTTTTAGTACAATATTTTTTAATATTGGTACGGAAATTAACGTTAACATGTAAGGTGACGAAGAGTTCATAGAAAATCTCACTTTTTAAAAGTCTCCTTAACATTTCTCTCATTCCAATTTGAAATTTGAAATTTTTGCTTAGACTATGACCTTCCAAGCTACAAAGTTAAATCAACCATTAAAAAGAATGACAAGTTAGCCTTGTTTTCTTAAATCTTAACTAGCATATGGGCACACACAAAGTGTGTGAGAAAATTTTTTATTTTTTATTTTTGAAATAGAAAGAGAGAGGAAGAGAGTGATAGAGAATGTGGGAGTGGGAAGTTTTTTTATTTTAATTTTTTTTATTATAATTAGAGATATGTTAGGATTACATGTAAGTGAGGCTTTCAAAACAAAATGTCATATCCCGGCCCGGGGCGGATCACTTCCCGGGCCCGCTCCATCACCGTAGCACGATATTGTCCACTTTGGGCTTACCATTCCCTCACGGTTTTGTTTTTGGGAACTCACGAGCAACTTCCCAGTGGGTCACCCATCATGGGATTGCTCTAGCCCCCTTCTCGCTTAACGTCGGAGTTCCTACGGAACCCGAAGCCAGTGAGCTCCCAAAAGGCCTCGTGCTAGGTAGGGATTGGAATATACATTTAAGGATCACTCCCCTGGGCGATGTGGGATGTCACAAAAATAACAAATTTTGGTTATGTGAAATTACCTTTTTGCCCCATATTTCTTATTCATGTTCTCTTTTAATTATTAAAGCGTTAAACTGGTAATTTCATAGGATTTTGGTTGACAATAAATATTTTATTAATTAGTAGAGATACAAACTAAATTTGGTTACATCAACCATGATTGTGTTTCACTTTCTTAAATCTTACTTAATTTCTCTTGGTCTTTTCCCTCAAAGAAAATAAGTATTTTTATAGTCCTTTTTTTACAAGGTAGATTTTAGGGTTTTGCTTATTACACAAACGAGTTGTCCAAATATTTTCCTTTTATTTGGTTTGTACATTGATCACTTGTCACATTTTCGTGATAAAGTAAATTTGAAGACATTAATTTCTTCAACCTTTGACAATAGTTGGGTCGCATTTCTATCAATGAGATTATGATATCTACACTATAATTATGATATTTAAACGTTGAAAGCCTCTTCAAAAACAATCTTCTAACTTCGCCGTTCTTCATAATACAACAATGTAACACTTTATGTTCTTAACGTTATCCTTAATCATGTAATACAAACGCGTCTAGGTTAATACGTGCACCACGACAATGTAGCACTTTATGTTCTTGACATCGTCCAAATAATTAAACGCGTTTATACTTATGTAATACAAACTAGACACGCGGCACGGTCTGAATTAAAGATTAATTTGCACAGTCTAAAAATAATGATGCATATATTATGTTCCTATCAATTTTATCGGTTAACAACGTGGCTAAACCCCCAATTATATTCCTATCATTTGTTAAACGAAGATCTTCTTCAAATAATATCCTATGTAAGACGTATGCATATATTATGTTCCTATCAATTATCTTCACTCCATCTGTTATAATTTTTTATTCATCTTATATTGATTTAACTTTTATATTTTATCATTAAGGAAGTGATTTTACACCATTTTAACTTTTCAGACACTCATCTTCGTTTATGATCATCGAATTTATAAATCAAACGAAATCAACAAATATATTAACATGAGTGTGTAAAGATCACTTTCCTTACTATTAATTGAAAAGAAAGAAAAAAAAGACAATAAAGATTGCAAAATTAGAAGGCTATAAAGGTTGACACAGAGTTCCAAACTTTCATTTATTTCATCAAACTTTCACCATACAATTACAAAAGTCCACCACCTTCACCAACCCTTGCCCCAAAAGGAGCAATTGGTGGAAGCAACGATCGTGTCCTTCTCGGCTCATATCTCCTCACCCAAATGTGTTTTCCATTGATTGTAAACTTTGCCTTCCTCATCCCATTGAGTATGGCCTCGATCGTCGCCGGACTGTGGAAGACAATTTTCGCAAACAGTGACTGCTCGTGTGGCTGCACCTCCTGCATTTGCAGCGACTCGATTCTAGCCCCGAAAGTCATTGTGAAAAACTGCCTCACTTCCGATTCCTGCACCGGGTACCCTTTCGAGAACGTGACAAACATCGTCCTGTCGTGTGGTGGTGCCGCCTCGTTCCTCATCTGCAGAGGTTGCTGCTGCTGCAGATATGGCTGCTCATTAATTGAAAGAGAAAATGAGAATAAAGACGAAGACGATGGCTGTTGGGATGGTAACGAAGAAGATGATCGTTTTGATGGTAACACCACGTTGCGGTGATCCACAGAGTTCTGAGCGAAATTCCGCTCCATTGTCTTCTGCATGATGTCGTCGAAAGCCGGGAAGCAGACCTCGTTGACGGCCTTGGTGACGCCGCGAGCCGCTGCATCCCGGTTCTCGTGGAAAAACTGGACTGAGATTTCTTTCTCTAGAAAGCTTTGCATGAGTGGGATGTCCGTCTGCTCAGAGGAGAGAGAGAAATGGGTCCCGTTGATGAGGCCGAGACAGGTGACTGCCTCGTCAGCGAGCTCGTTGATCAAAATGTAGGGCAAAGAGAGCATCTTTTTCACCACATTCTTGAACCCATCTCTCTCCAGCCAGAGCCACAGGGCCAGAACCTGCATGGACTCCAGTGGGTCCCGGAAGAGCTTCAGCACCAGAATCGTGTACAGACTTCTGTCGACGTTGTGAAACTGTTTGAAGTTCTCCTCTGTGAAAAGCGAATAACTCGAAGCCATGTCTTTCCGCAGCTCCAAAACTTCAAAAGCTGCCACCTTTTTGGTCGGAAAAACACAAAGGTTACTACAAAATACCCAGAAAAGAAAAATTAAAAAAGATAGAAACATAAAAGTGAAAAATCAGATGAAAAAAAAGAAACCCAGAAAGGAAAAATTGAAAAATACGAGATTTCCAAGATAAAAAGCGAACCTTCTGAAGCTGTTTTGTTCTTCTGCTGGGATGGGTTTTTTTTTTTTGTGTTTGTTTTCTCTCACAGCCGAAGGCACCCAGAAGATTGAAAGAGGAGTGAGACTGGCAGTCCAGAAATTCGAAACCGATGCTGAGGTGCTGACACAATGTTGGTGTTCTTATCAAAATTTCAGAGGATATTGTTTGTTTTAGAGATTACTTTTAAGCAAGAAATAATTAATGCAAAAACAAAAAATGTATGTTTGCTTCCAACTTGTTTTATGGAATTGTTGCCTGGTGTCATTAAATCTCTCTGCTTTTCCCCTCCTTCTGAGAAAATTGTATTTGCGTTATCAATCCTTTTTTTTTGTTTGTATATATATTTGTTCATCTGGAAATTTTGCGGATGTTTGGCCAGCCAATGGGTGGCTTTATCAGTAAGTAGGGTTTTTATCGTGGGTGCCTTATCTTGGAAAAAGTAGGGTGTAATTGCTAGATTAAATCGTATAGAAAATTAAGAAATGATTCATGTAATTATATATTAAGGTAATGCATACACATAAGTAATTAATGTTGAATGAACAGGACGTAATAAATGAGAAAACCTGAAAATTGTTCAAGGCATATATGTCCTTTAAGACCAGTTTATACCTCACCTGAAAATTGATAACACTTGTCTCTCGGGATACAATGAACACGTCTGTGTAATAGTAGCACTTCAAATCACAGGACTCCATTGAACCACAATTGTGTTGAAAACTCTCTGATATAGACTCAATGAGACATTCTAATATTTAGTGCACTATATTTATGATTATACGTACGATAAAAAAATATAGAATGATTATGGGAACTTCTCTATTTATAAAATTTGAGGTACCTCTTTAAAAAACATGTGACTATTTAGAAAAAGGTTAAAAATAGTAACTGTTCATTTGATTAGATATATCTTTTTATCAAAAGACACCACTTTTAATTTACATTTGATTAATAAATTTAATATAATAATTGGCGGATTGCCTTGATTGCTGCAGCTTATTCTCTGTTTTCCGTAAAACGGCTCTGCATGAATCTCAACACTTAGCGACCAGTGTGTTTCATGCATTTTCTGCGTTTTCCTCTGCTGCAGAAGAAACGGCACAAGAATTAATTGAGAGATGTTAGTTGAAAATTGCTGAAATTTGTAGTGTTTAGAGTAAGTAATTGTTAAAAAATTGGGGTCTAATTGTTAAATTTAAAGAATATAATGCTAAACATTGGGCAGAAGAACCTGAAATTTGCCCTTCGAAGATGCCTCAAAGTTTGTGTTGGCAGATGCCTCTCCACGACGTCCTTTCTATACGAGAGAGTCGAACTCCAGTATTCCACAAAGAACAAGGAACCATAAAGTGTTTGATCACTCTCATAGACAGTAGAAAATTTCTAAGTGTGCTGGAAAATTTAGCAAGTTGGCAGTTTGATTTGTTCTATATGAGAAATTTTTCAGTGCTCTAAAAATATGATACTTTACACCAAGTGTTATAAAACAAGTTGACACTTGATGCATCGTGTTGTATTATTGGCAATGAAAAATCTCTTCTTTATATTAGGGCATTGTTTTCTAGTAGGATGAGGATTATGATTTCTTTCCTTTTTTTTTGGGATTCAGAATTTGCTTTCCTATTTGTATTAGGCTTTTATACTAACTTAGCAGGAGAAATTAAGTCTTGATGAGATGTTGTCTTCACGTAGCATGTGTACGAAATCGGAATGGAGGTAGAATAATAAGAATTAAATTCTTCCCCGAGTCATTTCTGCAATTACCAATTTTGGTAATGAAAATATTAGTTGTCTCCATCCAAAATCAGTAACCAGCCTTCTAAGAGCATCTCCAAAGGAGATGTAAGCTATAACAGTAAAAATAAAAAATAAAAAAACAGCACTAATTGTTTCCAACCGAAATTTCAAATCATATATAGCATGACATGGAATGGTAGCAAAGGAGCATGATATCAAATTTCACAGTAGCTTCAAATTTTTTTTTATTAATTATTAAATGTCTTTTATTATTATTTTAATATCATTTATTACTTGATTGTTAAACATTAGAGTCACAAGGAAGTTGAGAAGGCGCGTACACAAAAACGCGCCGAAGCCGTGGAAGACGAAGACAGCAGAAAATCTCGCAGGTGACTTCGTAAATGGCCGCAACAATAAGATAGCTTCGGAGAAGGGACTGTACAAGCACCTCTGCATACTGTCGTTCTCTCTTATATCTTCTCTGCAAACTCTCTTAATTACTCTTTTGCCCTCCCTCTTATTCTCTGAGAACCATGATTCTTATCCAAAGTTGGAATCAGATTCCAGGGATTTGATCAACTGGGTAAGTGGAGGAACTTGTTTCCTAACATGGGTCGGGTTTAGTTTTGGTTGGTTGAAGCTGTATGAAGCAGATGAAGTTGGCGCATTTGGTTTGGAGCTAATGGAAAAAGGTTGAGTTTTTGTTGGGTAATTGTGTGTCGAATTTGAAATAATACCGGAAGAAGTGGAAGGAGGAGGCAGAGAACTTGCCTAAGAAAATGAAATGAGATCTGGTCTTGTAGATCGTGCGGAGTGAAAGAACTTGCCTAGACGGAAATTAAGAAGAAAAAATATAATGTAACAAAATAATAGTTTAATTTGACATATCGGTTGAGATCAAAATATGAAAATATGTCAAAATATCACATAAGCTGTCAAATTTAAATTTTAAATTCAAAATTTGACAGCTCCTTTTAATATGGTCTAATATTCCAAGAATCCAAGTGATTCCCCAGTTTAGGGATGTTGTTTATGTTTACTGATAGGATAAAGATTAGGATTCCTTTCCTATTTTGAACTATATATTACTTTCCAGTTTATATCACAATTAGGCCTTTAAAATTACAGCTCTTGTAACTCACTAAGAGAAATTAAGTCTTGACAAGATGTACTATTTTCGTTATATAGCCGTCTTGGCAAATTGTTATGGATAATACCTGCATCTCCGATAAGAGAATGAACAATATTTCCAATCCAAAACACATTATACACTCTTTGCAAATAATGTATTTTCACTGTATAAATCTTGTAATCGGAACAATTCAATTTCTTAACATTCATTTAAAGATTGTTTGTATAAAAAATATTATTCGAATCAGAGAATGTTTATACATTCAAGTATATGAAAGAAATTGACAATAAGTACTAAATAACATATTTATGATAAACTATTAATTTATATACATTTATTGACTCCATAAATATACAATATTCATAAATTGTGAAATATTTGTATTTTTCCTATGAGAAGATGCACGTATTGACCAATTTTTATTTTATTTTTCTTTATTTTATGTCAACAGAACTCGGAAGTTGCGATCAACTTTTCCTCTTTATTTTCACATCCCTTGATCTACCAGTATTAAAATGCACTATTTGATTATATTTCCACCGATGGAATTGAATTATTATTGAGAACTTTAACGAAAAACTTCTGGTACTATTTATTTTAATAAAAAACCATATTTTTATACTACAAAGTCAATCATATTACTATTCACTTTACCTTTTATTTTGTCCTTATTGTTAAAACTCAAAGTTTTTAAACATTTTTCATTAGTTTTCCTATTATTATTCCTGTCATGAAATTCGTTCCCTATTTAGAGAGGAAAATACCCATTCAAAACGTCGTCGCCTTTCTGAATTCTAACTGTATTTTCCATCTCAGTGCATGTACACAAGCGACCTAACCTTTTGAGAACATTAATGAATTGTTACTCCACGATTTTTTCGGAATGTCAATAATATCTCTGAAGAACCAAGCCATTCTTCAAGCATTTCGTAACCAGGATGATTATTTTCGAGTACCAATAACATTTTTGAAAACTATGTCGTTCTTCGAGCATTTCAAGCTGTATGTCGTTCCTCAAGCATTTCGTAACTAGGATAATTATTTTCAAGTACCAATAACATCTCTGAAAACTATGTCGTTCTTCGAGCATTTCAAGCTGCAAGTGTCCAAGCATTCACTTACAGCGACCTTCCTCTGTCGCCGGGTGCCTAAGTATCAATTCACAAGCCTTTCCCAGGACAAGCACTGAACTGAACAACTGAATTGGATTGCGGCATATAAGGAAAAGATAAATCAACTTTGTCAATAAATTTTTTTGTCTATAAAAGATGGAAAACATTTCCAAATTCGGAATATTAAGCAATTAAAATGCATGAAATAAACATGTTGGAATAATGGTAGGCTAGTCAATTTTCTTGTTCAAAGTTAGGCAAGTTAGGTTAGTCAAGCAAGATAGGTAAGTTAGGCAAAATTAGGCTTATGTTCTTTTTCTTCCCTATATATATGTTTCATCTTGTAATTGTTTCATTAAGCAAATATACAAAACCATCTTCAACACTTCTCTCTCATAGCTTAAACCCTAGAACCCACGAAACCCTAGCAGGTTCATATTTTATCATGGTATCAGAGCACCGTTTCTGGTGACTCTGAATACCCCACTTATCTTCAACGCTTCCGCACCACAACCAACAACATCGTCATCATGAGTGATTCAGGAACCAACACAAAACCATTAGAGATGGCTACTGATCTCTCGAACCCGTTTTTATTACACTCCTCTGATCAACCTGGGAACATCTTGGTCTCCAAAACCCTTCAAGGAGACAACTACAACACATGGAGCCGTGCTATGCGCATCAGTCTAAGTGTTAAGAACAAGCTAGGTTTGGTCGATGGAACCATTGACCCACCTGCTGAAACAGATAAACAATTTGCATTGTGGCAACGATGCAATGACATGGTTCTCGCATGGATCCTGAATTCTGTACATGAAGACATTGCAAGCAGCGTTTCCTACTACACTTCAGCAGCAGATGTGTGGGCTGACTTGCGTGATCGTTTCTCTCAAGGGAACGATTCACGTGTTTACCAAATTAAGAGAGAAATTGTTGAGCACAGACAGGAGCAACAATCGATCTCAGTCTACTACACTAAACTAAAGGCTTTGTGGGATGAATTGACGTCCTATCATGAGCCCTCAACATGCACTTGTGGGGGTTTGAAGAAGATCAATGAACGTGATGAAAAGGAAAGAGTGATGCAGTTTCTCATGGGATTAAACGAGTCCTATGCCGCAGTACGTGGGCAAATCTTGTTGATGCAGCCACTTCCCGACACTCGGAAGGCATACTCTCTTGTTTTACAACAAGAGAAACAAGTGGAGGTATCTCTCACTCGTCATAACAATAGTTTGCATGCGATGCATTTGACAAGCCATAGGGAATCTGCTGCACAACGAGGTAACTCCTCTATTAAATGCTCATATTGTGATAAAAAATATCATACCGTAGATCGGTGTTTCTATCTCAATGGCTTTCCACCGGGGCACAAATACCATGGCAAAAAGATGATTCCTCCTAACAAGAAGAAACCTGCGGCTAATCAAATAAAGACTGGCAGTGAAGTCGCCACAGTCACGGGTAAGCACCATCATAAAACCAACGGTGACAGCCCCAAGTTCACTCCTGAAGAGTACAACCAAATCATGGCCATGCTCAAGAAAAACAACTTGGATGGTAATCCTCACTATTTTGCAAACGCCACAGGTACTCTTACACCTCTGTCTAAAATGTCAGGAGCCTTACCACAGAAAAAACTATATTGGATCATTGATAGTGGGGCAACGGATCATATATCTCCTTCACCTCACTTGCTTCACAAGAAATCTATGAGTGATTATGTACAAATGCCGAATGGGGGAAAAGCCATTATAGAATCTGTTGGTTCCGTCCAAGCAACTCCTCTTCTTAAACTTGATGATGTGTTACATGTTCCAAATTTTCAAGTTTATTTGTTATCAGTTAGCAAACTCACTGAGTCTCTACAATGCATAGTGATTTTATTTCCTACCTTTTGTGTGATACAGGACATGGCTACGAGGAGGACGATTGGCCTGGGCAAGCGATATAATGGGCTCTATTACTTGTCGTCAACACAAAATCCTCATTTAGCTCACAATGTCAACCGTCATTCAAACCTTTGGCACCGACGGTTAGGACATCCCTCCACCGGTCCCTTACAACTTTTGACCAAGCAAGTTCCAACTATTATGTTTGATTCTAGCCATTTGTGTGACATTTGTCCCCTTGCTAAACAAACTCGTTTGTCTTTTCCGTCAAGCTTTATTTCATCTCAAGCACCTTTTGATTTAATACATTGTGATATTTGGGGACCTCATCGAGTCAATTCTCATTCGGGGGCTAGATATTTTTTGACTATTGTTGATGATTATTCACGATTTACTTGGATCCATCTTATGCGTTTAAAGTCTGAAACACAAGGGTTGTTACATTCTTTTATTGCTTGGGTTCAAACACAATTCAATCGCATGATCAAGACAATTAGGGCAGATAATGGGGCTGAATTCATTTCTTTACGTTCTTTTTTTGATAGCAAAGGTATTGTGTTTCACACTTCTTGTCCTTCTACTCCCCAACAAAATGGGGTCGTTGAAAGAAAACATCGCCATCTTTTAAATGTTGGGCGAGCACTTCGTTTTCAAGCCAATTTACCTTTAATTTTTTGGGGGGAAAGTGTTCAAACGGCATGTTATTTAATCAATCGCTTACCAACACCACTCCTCCATCACAAAACCCCATTTGAGCTTTTACATTGTACACCTCCAGATTTTCATCACTTGCGTGTGTTTGGTTGCTTATGCTATGCCACAAATCTCACTCCCACACACAAGTTTGATCAACGTGCTCGGAAATGCATATTTGTTGGATATCCTCTTGGTCAAAAGGGGTACCGTGTTTATGATCTCACTACCCACAAATTCTCCACCTCCCGTGATGTGATCTTTCATGAGGACACCTTTCCCTTTCCTTCCCAACCCCCAGATCACCAACCTGACAGTGTTGTTCTCCCCCTTCCCCTTGATACTACCATCGCCTCACCTGCCCCTACCACCACTACCATCCCCCTTCCATCCCACGACACACCACACGACCCACCACACGACCCACCACAAGTCACACCCCCTATCCATGCCACCAACCCTTCCTCGGACCCTCTCATCACCGAGCCTGCTCCCTCCCATCTTCCCTTTGTCATTCGCCACTCCAACCGTCCTCCAAAACCCTCCGTACGACTTCAAGGCTATCATTTATATCATGTACACTCTCTTGCTCCCAGTGCCACCTCCTCTTCCATGTCAGGTACACGTTACCCTTTATCTCACTATGTTTCTTATGCTCATCTTTCTTCTTCACACCGTTCTTTTGCTTGTGCTATTTCCAACATTGTTGAACCCACTACCTTTGAGCAAGCTAATAGTGATCCTGCATGGCAAGCCGCCATGCAAGCTGAACTCCTAGCCTTGGAACAAAATCAGACTTGGACTCTCACTCGTCTCCCTCCCGGGCATCGAGCTATTGGTTGCAAATGGGTTTACAAGGTCAAGTATCATTCAGATGGGTCTGTCAAGCGTTATAAAGCTCGCCTTGTTGCCAAGGGTTTTACACAACGTGAAGGTATCGATTACAAAGAGACTTTCGCCCCAGTTGCCAAACTTATTACCGTCCGATGTCTTTTGGCCGTAGCTTCTGTTCGTCATTGGTCTCTCCACCAAATGGATGTTCAAAATGCCTTCCTCCATGGAGATCTTGAGGAAGAAGTCTATATGCAACTGCCTCCTGGTCTTCGTCGTCAGGGGGAGCACAATGTATGCCGACTCAACAAGTCACTTTATGGGCTTAAACAAACCTCTCGCAGCTGGTTTCACAAATTTTCCACTGCTATACACCAAGCTGGGTATCAACAATCCAAGGCCGATTATTCCTTGTTCACCAAGGTACGTGATCACTCATTCACAACTATACTAATCTACGTCAATGACATGATCATCACAGGCAATGATGAAGAGGCCATTCGTGATCTCAAACAGTTTCTTCACACTCAGTTTCGAATCAAGGATCTGGGACCATTAAAATACTTTCTCGGCGTAGAGGTGGCTAGGTCTTCTCAAGGTATTTCTATCTCACAACGGAAATACACGCTTGACATTCTTGATGAAGCTAGCTTACTGGGTGCCAAACCTGCAAAATTTCCCATGGAAGAAAATTTGAAGTTATCTCCAACGGAAGGGCAAGTTCTTCATGATGCCTCGAAGTATAGGAGACTTGTTGGTAAACTTATTTACCTTACTATCACTAGACCGGAAATTTCATATGCAGTTCATGTACTCAGCCAATACATGCAACAACCAAGAAAACCACATTTAGATGCAGTCCATCGTCTCTTGCGATACTTGAAAGGGGCACCTGGACAAGGACTTCTATTTCCTTCAAAGGGGGACCTAATCTTGGCTGGATATTGTGATGCCGATTGGGCTTGATGTTCAATTACAAGGAGATCTGTCACGGGTTATTGCATATTCCTTGGAGGAGCATTGGTATCTTGGAAGACTAAGAAACAAACCACCGTTTCTCGATCTTCAGCAGAAGCAGAGTATCGTGCCATGGCCTCTGCGACGTGTGAGCTTACATGGATGAAATACTTGTTGGCTGACTTACGAGTTGATCATCATGTGCCAGCAAAACTGCATTGTGACAATCAAGCGGCTCTTCATATAGCAGCCAATCCCGTGTTCCACGAGCGTACCAAACACATAGAAATCGATTGCCATGTTGTTCGTGAACGTATTCAATCAGGGGTTCTCACGACAGCCTACGTTCGTACTGGAGCACAGTTGGCTGATATATTTACCAAGCCGCTTGGACAAGGGATGTTTCACTCATTACTTGGCAAGATGGGTGTGATTGACATTCACATTCCACCTTGAGGGGGAGTATTAAGCAATTAAAATGCATGAAATAAACATGTTGGAATAATGGTAGGCTAGTCAATTTTCTTGTTCAAAGTTAGACAAGTTAGGTTAGTCAAGCAAGATAGGTAAGTTAGGCAAAATTAAGCTTATGTTCTTTTTCTTCCCTATATATATGTTTCATCTTGTAATTGTTTCATTAAGCAAATATACAAAACCATCTTCAACACTTCTCTCTCATAGCTTAAACCCTAGAACCCACGAAACCCTGGCAGGTTCATATTTTATCACGGAAACAGAAACATAAAATTGATGCTTGTATGATACAAAGGACCCATTATAGTCATCGCATAACAACTAAATCGTATACGTAGAGAATACACGGGCATGCGGATTCAACAACTACAGTGGAAAACCCCAGGAGAAAACTTAAAACATGACCAACATTCTTCCAGAATCGTGAAAACGAAACAGAAGCTAAAACGTCAATGTAGATTGTTGTCCTCCCCGCTTCAAACTCCCATGCCAGTTATGTCAGGTGTTTCTGCAGCGATGCACTGCAGATCAGAAAGAGAGAATGATCTCCAAGGAGAACTGCGTCGAGGAAGAGGTGGTGATGGTTCTTTATCAGGTGATCGTCTACCATGTGGTGGCAGAGGTGGAAGACAGGAAGAAGGTGATGGTGAAATTGAGTTGGATCCCTCCCCGTTGCTATAGCTAGGGGAGCGGCTCAAAGTCTCCCCAATAAGAAACGATGCTCGACTAGAGTTAGCAGCTGGTCTCTTTGATAAGTCATTGCAGTTTTTATCCTGAAAATAATTCTGGGCTAATACATTCTTGCGCTTCTTGGTATAACGATTTTTTGGCTTTGCAAGCTCCTTGACAGAAGAAACAGACGAGATGTCTGCTAGGCTTGTGAAGGACTTTGATTTACCGCCATAAAACTTGGATATACCTCTCCTGAAATGTTAGAGAAGACATCATAAATATATCACAAATTAAATGCATGAAAAACATAAGATAATATACGTAAGTACGGTTTTTGAGCTTGTAGATTGTACTTAATGATCTTAAAGATTCATCTAATCCAACCATAATGGCTAAATATTGCCACAAACTAAATTTGATTCTCGCATGACGCAAAACAACTAAGTCACAAAAACTTGCACAAGGCATGGAAGGAGTGTGAAGTGCCTTCCTTTCGAGGCTTTTGAACGATACTTTTAACCATTAAGACATTTTTATAACAATCGATCCCACCCCCTTGTTTGTTTCAACCTAATTCATTCAACCATTAAGACATTTTTTAACCATTAACTTATTAACTTCCTAATAAGACTGTCGAGAACTCAATTTTCCTCTTTCATCAAAGATTGAACATTAATTCAGGCTTGCGTGTCAATAAACTTCAAGAAAATAAAATAGATAACTACAAGCTTATTAGCTTACATGACAAAAACAGTATAAGAACTATACTATGATTGCATCGCCACCACACCATGACACTCTCAAAGTTTTCCTAAATGCTCTGCTGGTTGCTGAGAAGACCAGGTAAGGTAGAAAAATAAATTTCAAACATGTTTCATCACCGGAGGATCGTAAAGACCAAAAGGAAGAAAACAATGAATTGAAAACAAACAAGAACAAACAAAAATCCGAATGAGAATTAGACATTGCCAACTGACTTCCCTTTTCAATATTCAAACAACAAGAGCATCCACAAAGCCTAAACATTTAATATTCTTTCATTTCCTCTAGTTTCACGAAACCATACAAGCATACAAAAAAATCCAAATCTCAGAGAAAGGAGTGAGCCTTTAATCTTAATTTCTTAGAACAATAGTTGGAAATCCACCCAGTTGTGATTAACGAATCCTAATCACGTCATCGTCAGTAGTGTTCATTTTATTGCCATTCAATCTAAATAGCTTCTTTCCATTATTTCTTGTTTAGTTTGCATCCTTTGTAGTTTCTGCAAATTACTGAATCATTAACTAACAAACCCACCTGCTAATAACTTTCAAGCTCTAATTTTTTTGCAGGAAAAAGCAATAATATGCTCAAAAAACAATCAAAGCATCGAACTTTATCCAAAATTACCATAACCCAACTTGCTAATTCCATAAAACTACAACACCAACCAATCAAAATCCAGATTATATCAAAACCCATCTTGCTAGTTCAGTAAAACTACAACACTAACCAACCAAAATGTAAATTAAATCAAAACCCACCTTTCTAATTCACTAAAACTACAACACAAATAAATCAAAATCCAGATCATTCAAATCAAAAGTTCAAAACCACTAAAGGTACCAAGTAACATACTTGACAGGCAAAACCTCCTCGAGCTGGTCCATGGTGTCCAACGGTCCTTTAAGCGAGCTCTGCACCTCAGCCTCACCGGATTCCTCCCCCTCCGACGACCCATCGGACGAGTCGCTGTTCCTTCCAACTGAAGACGACGAGCTGCTGCAAGAGTCCTCCTGGTCATGACGACGATCTTGAGCAAACCCTTTATTTTCCGACGAGTCGTGGATGGGGATGCAAGGCTCCCCGTGAATGAACCTCGGCCGTCGGATCATATCATTGCCGCCACCGCCGTTTCTCCGTAGAGCGATTGACATGATGGGGGCTGGTTCCGGGTTCAAAGTTGAGAGATTTTGGATAGAAGAAGAAAAGAGTGCGAATTCTGGATGGAATGAAAACAGCGAGAAGGGAAAGGACTGAGATGGGATATTAATAGCTGGTGATCAGCACATGGGGTGGCGATGATTTCGCCATTTTCTTATGTGTATATATACTCATAAATTAATCTCCATTATCCAAAAACACAAAAGCTCATAAATTAATAATATGATCGGAGAAGTATAGTACATATTATTATTATATAAATAAAGTGAGTGAAAAACATATTCTGAAGTGAGTTATATCAACTACGTCATCCACATAATTTTTCATCTTGTGTTTGGATGTACATAAAATTTTCTTGATCAATTAGTCAGTCTACTTTGTCGAAAGAGTTTATGATTTCAATTTAACTCGCATAACTTCAGAACAAAAATTATATATTTGCGGTGTTTTTTATATTACGGAATTATTTGATATAAAATGGTTAAATATATTTTCTGACACTACTAGAGTGATACGGATGGAAAATGATCCTCGCGGGATCCTTTTCTTGGAGATTTGTGGGATACATGATCGCGTCTGTTCATCATATATAGTGAGGTCAGATATCATTTGAAATTTAAAATTTAAAATTAAATATAAATAGTACTTAATGAAAACTGGCGGCACGATGTACGATGAACGGACATGAACACGAAATTCTCCGAATCTCCATAAACAACATTTTACACAAAGTTATCAAAGTGGTTATAAAATATTTGGATTTATAATAAATTTAAAATGTGCATAATAAAAACACTTTTATCAAAAAATACTTACGAACATAAATGATTTACAATAAACTCGCAAACGAGAGTTTTAATTATAATTTTTAGTTAAGTACATATACAACGCGTATGATAAAAGTAAATATGCTATTATTTGAGTAAATGAATAACGATATATTTTTCAGTGTATCTGCAATAAGAAGTGAAAAATTACATACTATTATACAATAAAGAAAAAGAATTCTTCTAATTATATAATAAATAATATGTATTATTCTATTCCGTATTACGAACACATTGAAAAATATATCGTAGATAATGAAGAAGGAAAAAAAAAAAGAGAATAAAGAAGTGAGGGCGAACCTTATCATGATTTGAAACATGGCATAAAATACGGGAATATGGAAGTATAGGTTTGTGGGGAATAGTAAACTAAGTTATCTGATTACATACTTATTTATCCACTTTTTTAATCTATTTCTCAAATATATTTTTTGGGTGATTGGGGTGCTTTTGGGTGTGGTGGACTCATGGTATGCTTTGTTGGGTTACGAAAATGTACAAGGATTTGGTTTGACTCTTTGACTTATTGTGTGTGAATGTGACGCGTGGAACGGTGGATCCCAATGTGATTTTGATAAAAGCAATGCCACACTTAATTAAGGAAAATTGCAGACTTCAAGATCTTCCTTTGACGTTAGTAATTTAATTGGGTATGAACCTTAATTTGATAGAAAATTTTGATTTTGACTGCTAATAAGCATTGCTAAATGAAATAATCAGATGAAATTCTTCTTTTAAACCACAAAAAAAGGATATTTTGAAAAGAAAACAAAAAAAATCACCTAATGAACAACCATGGAGTACCAATGAAGATTGAAGACAAAAATACTTGAAGGGGAATGATGATTGGAGCTACGGGGCATGAGTCTGGAGATAGAAATCAATGGTGATTGTGGTATACGAGTAAATTCTATAAAGTTTGATCATAATCATGGAAATCAACAGAAATCAATAAAAAAAACAGGCGTGAAAAAGAAAAGGAAAGGAAGAAGAAGCATAATGGATAGGGGAAAGAAGAAGAAAACTCATCGTATACCACAATCATCATTTAATTAGCAATCTTTTTATTAATTATTGATTAACAGTTTGAAATTAAATGCTAATTAATTTATATGATGTGGTTATCCATATTAGATGCCACCTAAGATGATATACAATTGTGGTACAAAAATATGGTAAGAATAACATTATTATTTTGATAATCATGATTAGTGGAACCCTATAGTGGGTCACACTTTTGGTTTCACACTCTAGCATAGTCTAGCATATTGGTTGATTTATATAATATCTACATTTCTTTTATAATTTTCTCTTATAGATGGACCCACTATAATATTTTTTTAAGTTTAAAGAAAATATATCTAGTATGTTTGAAAAACTCACGTATGCAGTCATCGTGACATTTCATACAATTAGTATAGTTATATGTGTAAGTTGTTTTTATTTGTATTTATAATTGGCATTGGACATCATAATAGTAGTGCGGGCATATCATATAAGTTGCTTACATATCTCAGTGACATGCAAAAGGGTAGTAATATTCATACACTCACTTTTATTTTTCACACTCTTCTCAATTTTTTGTCGTCGAATCGAATGAATTGAAGAAAATCGGGACTGTTAGATGTAAAAATAGGTGTATAATTAGCACTATCCCATTCAAAAATCCCTTTCTTATCACATAAGTAAATCGTAAATCATGAATACCTACCGTAAAATATAAATTTGAATCGTTGCAAACATAAAAGTGTCTAAGTTTAATGAATACGTGTAACTTACGAGTAATTGTATATATTTAGAACTTTAAGATTTTGCATGGATGAGAAAAGTGGGTCACTGCACCAAAATTGAAGTTAATGATCTAACATTTTTGTGCAAACTTTTTCTTCTTTTGGCAAAAGCAAAGATGCACCAAAAATGAAGTTTGAACTCAAACCCATTATAGTAATGGATGCATCCACCACCAAGGGGAGAAATCAATCTTCAAATACTTTCTTTTATTTTTCTTTTTCAAAACAAACAACGAGTGATTTGCCCACAACAGTCTACCTTTTAAAGTTTGAAAAAATTTATAGAAGTATTTTAGCCTCTTTCTGAACACTATCATATAATTCACTAGCGCCATAAATAAATTTCAAAATGTGTCGTGTCGTGTGAAACATGGATCTGAATGTTTGCATGACATGGGGGAAGTTGCCCCCCTTTTTTTTTTTCTTGTAAAGTATAGGGGAAGCCCTGTATTGTATTGTATTGTATTGTATGTCTCCATTCAATGTGGAGAATTTAGAGGACGTAAGAGATGATGTTACGCCGACCGACTTGACTGCCTAGTTGAAAACAACATACAGAGATTTTGAAGAAGAATAACCAGAGGGACAAGGATTATTTACCCTCCTACTTCTGGTGCCCTCCTGTGCTCTTCTATTTTGTGTGGTCACGATTAAACCACGTTAATATTTTATATTGTTATTATTCATTTTTTGTCTTATTATCTCTATAAAAAAATAATATAAAATGTTGACGTGACTTAACCGTGACCACATAAATAAGAGAGCATGGAAAGGTACTGGGAATGGAAGGACAGACAATCCTTGTCCTAAGCAAAGCCTTATTGTAGTAACGTGGGGCCCAACCACATGATCCGGATCTGTTGTGATCTTTGTCTCCTGGCCATTGATTTCTGCTTTGACCCAATTCAAGTCAAACAGCACTTAGCCCAACAAAGCCCATCGGACCAACTATATAAAAGCCCACCCAATTCAATGATACGAAAATGAAAATGAATAGTTGTGATTAAACATAGAGGTGTGATATCCACGTACCTTTTTTTTTTTTCTCACACACCCTTCTAATTTTCAACCTTCGGATATGATGAATTGAAGAAAATTAAAGGACAAAAATTAACAAGAGGTGTGCGAAAAGTAAAAAAAAAGTGTGGATAGCACACCCCTAAAAATAAAATAAAAAATTGAATATTTTTTGAAATTAAAGTTAAAGGTGAAGTAAAACACTCATATCATTAGAACCAACCCAACTTGATCACTAACTTCTGGTTTGGAAGATACTATTGACACTAAAAAGGTTATTTTGATTTTTTTTTTTTTTTAAATGGGACAACTAGTGGCAAACCACGGTTATCCATTATTTTCGGAGGTCGGAAAGACTCACGTAGACATTTCAACCTCCTTCTGACCACAAATCTAGCTTCTACACCAGCAATGAGTTTCGAGAGTATAATAATTACACTAACAGCGGGTTATTTTGACGATTTACAAATTGTATTTGTTTTCTAAATACAAAAAATTTAGAGAGTATAATAACTTTTAAGAACAATACTGACTACTCAAAGCATGAGCATGAGTTCTTACTCAAAAATATTCGTCACCGATTCATAGAACTTTGCGTTTATAATTTGGATGTTCATATTACAAATCACTCTATAAAAATCACCTCTACAAAAAATTAATTAAAACTAAGGTCATTTAGTCATCTAATTGTAAAAAAACAAATGAACGGAATTGATAAAAGCATTAAAAAGCTCCAATATAGTTGCATCAATAGATTGATTAAACGATCTTACTTTTAATTCATTTTTTGTAGAGACGATCTTTACAACGTGAGTCATACTATGAACAGTTCTGATCATAAGCACAAAGCTCTGTGATTCGAACTAGAAGAGTTTGGGTCGGAGTTCCTACTTATCTTTTGAGTTTTGAGTAGCAAGCATAGTTCTAACTTTAAACGAGTGTCAAAAGTCCGACAGACTTCCATTCGTTCAATTTTGAGCACTATAGGTAATGATAGATTTCTTTCTTCACGTCTATTGTTATGTACATGTGTAATGCTTCATCTCTATTTCTCCTCCTAGATTTTCTTTTCCAAACTAAAGTAAATGAAAGCAAGAGAATTACAGAAAAGCTACTTGCTTGGTTCAGCTGACGATTGTGATTGACTTCTGAGCGTCGGAATCTTCTTTTGGAGTTCAAGATTGGAGATCTGCTCCGCCTCCAGTGCTCGTTCAAGCTTTAATTTCAAAACATTACAACATTTGTCACAAAAAATTCTCATGGGAAAGAAAATGATGCCCCAACTAGATCGACCAAGGTAGGACGACAATACCTTTGCTGCTCGTGTACTCCATTCTCCTAAAATGGCTCTCAACCTTTCGTTTTCCTCCACGTACTGTTCGAGTATTACAGTTGCGGAGGTTAGAAAATGGGAAAAGAGAAGAAACGAAAAAAATAGATAAGGATTCGAGTCCATAGCGACCATAATGCAGTAGGAAACCTGATTGTTGGTGGTCCGGACTTGCTGGATTTCAGAATCCCTCTCAGCTATCAAAGACCGAGCAAGCCTGAGCTCAGACTGCAATTGATTCATCTGCAATGTAAACACATCTCTCAGACTCCCAGTCACCTTCTAATGTCAATTATGTGATGTAGAAGAGAACAGCAAATGAGACATTGAAAGGAACCGTGAATGAGGTAACTGCGTAACACTAAGAACATTCTAATTTTCATAATGAATCAAGAGCAAACCACTTGGTATTTCTAACCAGTCATTACCTCAGCGGAAAGCGTCCGTAATTCCTGATCACGAGCTGCCAACAGATGGGCAAGGTCCACCTGCAAAGACAGACATCGGTATTGTTCTGTCAATTTTTCATATAACAAAGAGCATGAAACAAGATCAGTGCTCAAATTACACTGGCAGTTGTATGCTCACATTTTCAAGAGCTTTATATATCCTCTAGAATACGAAAATAATAGTAAGTTAGTAACTAATTACCTGAGGTGTGCTCCCATCATTAGTCCTTTCGTATTTACTTAAGCACTCTTGTAACTGAAGGATCTGTAACAAACACATGTTTAGAATAAAATAAGACTGTTGATTTGAAGAACTTAATGTGCAGCATGGAACACCTAACTGTCCATATCACACTTCAGTACCCAAAATCATTAGTTGAAAACCCGAAGAAGCTGCATGTAATAACATTGAGTACAATAGTACAACCACCAATGTCAAGGTGAGATACCTCTTCACTCAAAAAATGAAGGTTTTCACGCTGATATTGCAACAAAGCCATTTGCTGATCAGAAAGTCGACCAGCATCATGATACCTGCCACAACACATAATGCATTTTCTTACATTAGGATCCATGAAATATAGCAGTTTCCAGTAAACCAACTATGAGACATATCTTATGTTATAAACTGTTAAAGTTCTTGATGCAACTCCTGGTGATTGATCTCTCTTCAAATTCTGTATATAAAACCAGGAAGCAAGATGATGGGGTATTCCAGAAGAAAAAATGTATGATTACCTCAAACCTTCTAAAGAACTCGAGGGTTGAAGAGGAGAATATAACGACTTTAAGACATCAGGCTGGGAGTTTAATGAGTTGTACTGGTGAATATAAGCTGCAAACGCCAAAATTAGCAATAGATGATACGTAAGTACTATAAATTTAAGAGTTCATGTTTATGTAGCTTTGTGCTAGACATGAAAATGATTCAGGACTAAGCTCACCAACATTGAGACTCATAAAAGATCCGGCACATATTGCTTCAATTACCATTATAGTCCTGCAGATTTTATGAGTAACAAATAGTCGGTCACAGATGAAAACTAGCTTTCACATTGAACTCATCCAACCAAAGTTTAGACAAGATCTTGAACTATCCCATATATTGATCACATTATCAATGTTGTTGAGACCACGAATCCGAAAAAGGGCAAAGAAACTATAAAGGAGACAACAGCTACAAATTCTGAATGAAGAAATGCTTATGCTTGGAATCATAGGTTGGTAATTCCTATACCTCAATATTGCTGGGAGAGTAAGGAAACTGATATGGGGTCTCCAGACCATAACAAGTAACAACGCAGCAGTTCCTAACATTCGACAAAGATATCAGAAACTGAATTGTGACAATAATGATGATAACAATATTCTTGAGGGAAAATATAATGGCGGACTCATAGGAAAGAAGTGTAGAGTCTTTGCAACGATAAAAAATGGAAGCCACCACATTTCAAACAAAAAGAAGAAAAACAGACAACTTAAATACAAATCCACACACCGTATGAAGTAACTGCAAAAGGTAGGCGAACAATATGCTTCAACTTCTGGCTGAAACTATAATAACCCTACAAAACAATGTGCATCTCGTCTTTCACAAATCAAGTAAGCAGTACTAAACAACACGATCTAGCATCCCGCTGAATCAAATACAAGTGGACAAGTATTTGATTCAGCGGGATGCAAATACAATTGGACAAGACTACAAAAGAACTGGACTTTAGTAGCCGTACCGATTTAATACCTACTCAATTCTGAGATGTTGGGGCAGATTAAGCCACCAATATAACCAAAATTATCAGTTCAAAGGATTTATATCCGAGTAAACTAAAAGGTTACCTGTAAGCGAATTTTCTGAACCTGGGACACCAGATACTGCTGAAAAATGCCTGAAAAAAGTTGAAAGATTAAATTTTGATGCGAAAACACGAAAAGTCTCTAAATTTGAAGACTGCCCGGATAAAAAAATCACAGATACCTGTGACTACCAGAAGAAGGACGTTGCAGCTGCAGAGCAATTGGGGTATCAAATCGTCTATGGCCTGAAATATCCACGGAGCCGCGACGGCCACGGCAGCGTAACCGGCGAGTATGATTAAGTAGAAAACACTTCCGAAGAGGCTCCTCGACTTCCGGTGGCCGAACAGCGGAGCCTCGTGCATGATATCCAAAAACCTGAAAGGTGAAGCGCCGAAATCAACGGCGGGGATTTGTAATCGGGCGGCGGAAAACGATGGCATTGGCGAATTGTGTGGGGGAATTGGAGGGAGATTGAGGAGGAAGACTTACAGTGCGTTGTCCTCCGACGATGTTGACGGCAGAGAACCTTGCCGTTCTCTCTCTGTTGACATTTTTAGACACGGATTTTCGGTTCTGTGTATTTGCGAACTGCGATCTCTGCTTTCAAGTTTCAGACTTTTGGAAGGAGAGTTCAGTCTCAGACTCGGAACTCCCCAGAGCTCTGTCAATCATTTTGTTTATTAGTTAGATAAAATTGCACAGATGGCGCCTGAAGTTTTCTTCTTTTTTGTATCTATCCTTTAACAAACAAATATTTGCACTTAACGACCCCAGATTTGGGATCTGGGTTCTTTTGACAATATGAAATTTCAATCCAATTTTCATCCACAATTCCGTCAAATATGAGCTCGCGAGGACCCTTTTTCGGATGCATTCTTGTTAGTTCACAAGCCAAAGAACCCCTTCCTAGACTTATATTTGTGAGGTTTTATAGTTCAGAAGTGAGTTTGGCACTACTAATTTATCCACATTCATTTCTCTCATCGTTTTTTAGCTTTAGTACTTAATAAGTTGAAACAGAATTAGAAAACAACACAAGAGAAATGTATAATGAAAAAACGAGATCATAACACTAATTATTGTCAATTGGTTTTAAGTTTAGGAAATGGATTCTCTTCGGATTCCTTTCACCTGAGCCAACTGAGCCGTAAATTTGGGCTCTTGAAATTTGATCAAATGATTAAAAACAAAGGACTCCATTAAAGTTATAATAACTTTAACCGTTGAATCAAATTTTAATTACCCAAATTTATGGTTCAGTTTGCTCAGGTGAAAGGAATCTGAAGAGTATCCCTTTTCTTAAGTTCAGGCTATAAATGGTAAAATATTATGAGAATAAAAAGAGTGAAAAAATAAAAATGTCATTTGCGCAACTTAATATTGGGCCGAAAGAGGAGGCCAAGTTTTCAGATGGGCAATCTTACGTGGCCAGGGCGGTGACATAATCTCCAATTCAAAGCCACCACTGGATCACTGATAAACCCTAAGGCAGTGACCTTGCAACTTCATAAAATATGAGCCAAATTCCAGGCTTTCATCTTCTTGCTCGATTTCTGGTTGCTGGGTTTTCCTCCATTTCTTCGTTTTCGTACCCCTCCGACTAAGCTCACCACAAAAAGGCCTAAAACCCCGATAAAGCTCCGGTTTGCTATGCTGACATTTCTGGGTTTTTCTTCATATCCATGAAGACCCAGGTTCCCAATCCGAAATCCAATCCGATTTCCGGCCGACCCGTGAGAAAATCCGGCCAATCAACCGGAACCCAGAACAGGATTTTCATTGAAAACATCTACGAGAGCAGAGCTGAGCCGCGTGATGGAGCGGCGGTGCAGATGACCCTCCTGTTCTTCACAGCCCGTCCGACCTTCTGGGTTCGAGCCTCCAAGATCGCCATTTCTCATTTCCACAGCCTCGCCCACGGCGGAGCTCGGCCGCGCCCGCTTTACGACTTCGAGGTAACGTCAAACCCAGAGGTTTGGTTTGTAAAAGTTGTTTGCACTCTGTTTCTTCGCTCGCATTCATTGGATTTGGGTTACCTTAGTAAGAACATTTCGCCTTCGATTGCTTTTGAGGTTATTAAGCGGTTGAACAATCCGAAATTGGGGTTGAAATTCTTTGAGCTCAGTAGGGTTAGTCTGAGTGTTAAGCATAGTGTATGGACTTACAATTTTCTTTTGAGGTCTCTGTGTCAAATGGGGCTTCAAGATTCTGCTAAATTGGTGTTTGATTACATGAGGAGTGACGGGCATACGCCCGATGATTCAGTTGTAGAACTCTTGGTGTCGTCGTATGCGCAGATAGGCAAGTTGGATGATGCTGAGAAGTTTCTTGATGAGGCTCATTGTGGTGAGATTAGATTGCCACCTTTCGTATACAATAACTTGTTCAATGTGTTGGTTAAACAGAATAAAGTAGATGAGGCTGTTAGCTTGTTTAGAAAGCATATGGGGCCGCATTGTCACCCGGATAACTGGACTTTCAATATTCTAATTCGAGGTTTATGCAGAGTTGGAGAAATTGACAAGGCTTTTGAGTTGTTCAGTGATATGGGGAGTTCTGGTTGCTACCCTGATATAGTTACATATAACACACTAATTAGTGGACTTTGTAGGGCTAATGAGGTAGATAGGGGATTTCAATTACTTAAAGAGGTTCAATCAAGAATCGAACTTTCACCTGATGTTATAACTTTTACATCAGTCATATCAGGATATTGCAAGTTGTGTAAGATGGAGGAGGCCTCCGTTCTTTTTGATGAGATGATTAGTGCCGGAGTTAGACCAACTTCTGTTACTTTCAATGCAATGATTGATGGATTTGGTAAGACTGGCAACATGGGTTCTGCACTTGCTATGCATCAGAAAATGCTCTTTCATGGTTATCATTCAGACGTTTTTACCTTCACTTCCCTAATTGATGGCCATTGTCGAGCTGGGCAACTGAGTCAGGGATTAAAGCTTTGGCAGGAGATGAATGGGAAAAATGTGTCTCCAAGTGCGTATACTTTCTCTGTCCTTATTAATGCTTTGTGCAAGGAGAGTAGACTACATGAAGCACGTGATTTCCTGAGGCAATTAAAGTGGAGTAATGTGGTTCCGAAACCTTTTATATATAACCCTGTGATAGATGGATTCTGTAAGGCTGGCAATGTTGATGAGGCAAACGCCATTGTGGCAGAGATGGAAGAGAAGAGATGCAGCCCTGATAAAGTGACATTTACCATTCTCATACTCGGGAATTGTATGAAAGGGAGAATGTCTGAGGCAATTAGCAATTTTAAAAAGATGTTGGCAATTGGTTGTGCCCCAGACAACATCACCGTAAATTCTTTGACATCTTGCCTCATTAAGGCTGGGATGGCTAATGAAGCCCATCACATTAAGCAAATTGCATATAATGACCTCAATTCGGGCATGTCACCTACAGGAAGAACTGATCATATGAAAGCAAATGCACAAATTCCAGTGGCTGTTTGATTGAAGCTTTACCACAAAAGTGGAATTGGAATACTTCTTCCAGTGGTTGGAGGAGGTCCTTTCACGTGCAATGGTGAATCAAGTACCAGATGGAGCATGCTCCGTGACACAAATGGGTTGAAAACCAGTAAGTACTTTGCCCGTGTTCATTTTGAGTTGAGATTCGAGACTCTATATTTGCCTTGCCATACCAGTTTTGCTCAATGATATAATTCCTCAATAGGCTGTCCCTGCACTCAACATGGTTATGCTTGTCCATGTTCCGGTGTTTCAGCCACTATGCATCTAGTATAATGGCAAGGCAGAGGGAGTTGGGAGGGAGCAATTACAGAACTTCATAAATCAGCAAATCGCTTCGAATCATATAAGTTTTTTTGTGCATACTTGTTCATGTTAAGCACTTCATAAGCGTTTTGCTCGTTCTTTATATGTTGCTGGCTTACCACGATTCTTCCAAGTTATAAAAATCATTGCCACAATCCTTGCTTTACTGCGTTACAGAGAAATTGATGTGTATGAATTCCATTCCATTTCATTGATGATGGTATTTCTACAAAAATATGTCAGTTACTTGGCCAAATTACACTGCTGGTCCCTGTAATTAGAACGATTTTCCAATTTAGTCGTGTGGTTTGTTTACTTCTTCAATTTTAGTCCCAATCACTAACCTCGTCCAATTTGAAGATGGAAATTTTGACGTTTCCGAACGTGCATCTTTGCAAGCATTTTCGAAATTTGACATTGTTTTTATGTACATGGATTGAGTATGGAATTATATTCCCTTCTTTGTCTTCCCTACGTTTACGAGAACATTGGCACATAACTATGATGGGGGGTCGTTCAGTGGTTAGGGGCGAATTTCGGTCTTGTATTTCACACGGCACATTCCCTATTCAATTTTTGGCACTTCTGAATCACGTGATGGTGGCTATGAATTGCTACCATAGTGAAACTATCGGCTGATCCTTTTTTTTTTAAACAAAAAATAAAAGGTTCTCATGACAGAATAAAAAAATTATTGTGAGTTTTACGTTATATTATAATTTATGACTTCTTTTATTTCAAATAAAGCAGGCTAATTGATCTCATAACCTGTTTTTCGTTGTGTATCTCGATTTATAACTTCCTTATTTCAAATAACGTGCAACTTTATAGAAAATTTAAACAAAGGACCTTTTGTTGCTTACATTACAATGTCCAAAAATAAATCGAGTCTTGTAACTTATTTGTGCATCAAGACAGAAACATTACAATCGCCACTGAACAACGACCCTTTCGTTCACCTTCAAACTGGAAACCCTACTGCAACAGAACGTCTCCCAGCCCGAAACAACGATGAATTTCATTTACATATCCACAACCAAGACCGCTGTTTCTCTCGACAGACTTACGCGACAACCGGGTACGATGCACATGTTGCAACACCTGCAATCCAGATCAGTGAAATGAATAAGAAGCTGCACCTCAGTTTCCAGTCAAAAACATATCTCGCATTTATTAGTTTAGCAATCCGAAAAACTTACCACACATGTTCTTCCCGTACTCCATCTTGAAGTAGCCATTGTCCCCCCAGCTCTGTCCCCAAGAGTTCTTGATGAGCCAGAAGGGGACGCCGTCTTCCACTCCGTACCCAACCGCAAGAACCGCATGGTTCACATCCTGCAAACATAACACCAGATTAGGATAACATTTTGCTTAATTTTGAAAACACAAATAGATTAAGCGTAATGGTCAGAAGTTAAACTCACCATGGAACTGCTGCCGCATGTGTCACTGGTGTAAACTCCCGACTTGTAAAACCGGAAACTTTGGACGACCTGAAACGCCACGCTGACCGGCCGCACAAATGCAACGGCATGCTTCAATTCTTCTTCAGCACCCTGCATAATTTTGCACATAACATTACAAGCTGCCCCTTGAAATTTAAAGCATGTCAATTGTCAAAAGTGCTTATAAGCTCTGCTTTGCAGTCCCATCACGCTTACCAGGGTGATATTGACAGAGTCGACGACTTGGACGCCAACATTTTCCGACGAAAATTTGCAAGCACCGTCAACTCCAACGTAGGGATACGCAGCCTCAGTGTCAAGACCCCCGTTATACTTAATGTACTCAAATGCTTGAGATGGCAGCCCACCATGGCAGCCGTTGTTGTTGAAATCTCCGGCACAATCCACAAGCTGCTGCTCGGAGAGGGAGATTTGCTTTCCAAATGCCTGCACATACGCTGCCTCAAGAGCTCCAGTGGTGCTGCAGCAGCCATATATTAGTGTCAAACATTTGAAGTACACGATAATTAGTAGGCCTTAATTTACAATTTTCATTCGATGATGATTGAAAATACTCGAGCTAGAAAATAAACCTGAATGTCCAGCAAGATCCACAGTGACCTTGATCTTTAACCGGGGTCACGATGCCTTCTTCTTTCCAGTTTTTCTGTACATACACACAGAGGAACAGTCAATATTAATTTCATACCGATTTACTGCGTAATAGGGCTTCTCTTACATTTTCCATGTCTTAATATAAAGTTGAGAAAACTATCATATTGCAGTAGCGAACGACTACTTGATTTAGCGTCACTCAGTCTCAACTTGATTAGAAAATATCATGCGTTTAAATCTCATGAACGAAAAACTTAGTTACCGACTCAGGGAGAACGGCATCAGTGAGCTTGTGGTTGCCCTTTGTGGTGGCAGAGCAGTTCTGAGCAGCTCCCAACCTGTGCCTCGCGAACTCTTCCCAGCTCCAATCAGCAAACCCTGTAGTAGTGATCCGTCAACCGTATCAATTCGATCTTAGTTAGTACATTCGCGTATAATACTTAATTACACAGAAACTATGAGTATTTTATGGGAAACTAATTCAAACGATAAATTTACAACTTTCAATTGCTACACTAATCAAAATCAAATAACATTTACAACAGATCGATCAAATGCGGAAAAATGATTCATTTCAACGATTTGAAATTTATAAATTCATTATTTCAGTCAATTTCCTATCTTTTTTCTCTAAATTTGAACCAAATGCATCAATAACTCAGTATAATCCAACCCAAAAACAAAATAAATATGATTTTTCTAAATGTTAGAAAAAGGAAAAAAAAACCAGGGCGACAGATGTTTCTCTGAACCTAGCAAAAGAGAGCCTTTTCGACTTGGGTCGCTTTTTTCTAAAAAAAAAAAAGAAACGAAAGAACAGAGCGACAGAAATGAAGAAGGTTGACTTACGATTAACAGCAAGAGTGTAAGACAAGCCCTTCCTGTTGGTGGATCGAATCAGCTTCTTATTCTCCAAGAAAATCGCATATCGCAGCTTCATCTCCTCCGCGCTCTCGTACTTCTTCCCGAACCTGATTGTTACCAAAACCAAAGAAAAACTAGTCAGTTAACCGGACGGCGGTGATCACTGATCAGGGACGAACTGCTTCGTGCGGGTCCACTGTCCCACCTGTGAGCGAAACGGGCGAACGATAGGACGTGGCGGGAGCTGCCGAGGACTTGGACGACTTGCTCCTCCATGTCACGGAGAGCGTCGGACACCAATCGGATTGGGTTGGACTCATCGAAGCTCGACGCTGCCACCCCGCAGCTGATCGCCGCCAGGACCAAGGCAGCGGACAAGAACAGCATCAGGCGAGCCATGTTTTTGCTGATATGTCGGAGGGGGGAGAAGATCAATGGAGATTCTGCTGCTTGAATATTGGTGAGCGGGAGGCCTGGGTGCTGCGCAGTTCACAGATTGGGCTTCTTATTAGACCAACCTGACGAATCAGCAATCGCCACGTTGCGTATACGTATGTTTTTACTGGAATTTTCTTTGGCATGGTTTTGACCTTTTTGGCGTTCCGTCGTCGATGACGTACGGCGTGACCTGAAAAGCTTTTTGAGCCGTTTCTGTTATCATCGACACCAAAGGCATTTTCCTTTTCTTCTCTTTCCATATTTTTTTTCTCTTGAGTGCACGATTTGTTATGCAATAATCGTGATATTGCAGCAAAACTTGATTAATAATCGTGATCCATGATATGAACTCGTGATCTTTTTTAACGTAAAATCTAAAATGTTTGATATTGTTCATCTAAATTAACCAACTATTTGAATTATTTAGCATATTCGATGAGGTCCTTGACTTGCAAAACCGACACGGTTGGATGAAACGAGGAATTTACTTGGTGACAATCCAGTGTAATATCCAATCAAGTTTTGTTGGACAATGTGTCTAATTGTTTGACATCATACAACCCAAACACATGTTAATTTTCATCTAACTAAAATAGGTGATCATATCAGATTTGATTATAATCGTTTGATATTTCATTTCTTTTCGTTGTTAAAGTCGACTTTTTCATCCAACTCTATCATTAGGTTGGACTGGTTCGAATCGTATGCTCTTATAAGATTGAATAAGATACAACAATTCAATTTACGCTAGATCAAATGTGATTGTCTAAATTTTACTAATTTTGAATCGATGAAACCCTTATAGTAAAGATTCAATGGCAAACTGTATTTACAAATTTACAAAACAAAACAATCATGAGAAAACGATCTTGTTATCCCTAACACTATATGAACTGAACGCACTCATTTCACAAGATTTCAGTTTGTGGTGATGACTTTTCCTAGCTATCACTCTACTCCTAATAATCGAACAAGATATATATATATATATATATATATATATATATATATATATATATATTTTGTCATTGTTGGACTCAACAGCCATCACCATTTTGTCATCTTCAAAGAAAAAAAATCCTCGAATCCACTATTTATTTATTCATCCATGGAAAATGCTGCATTATAAAATGGAATAAAAACAGAAGATAGAACGAGATATGGAACACTATGAAAATGATGTTCAACAAAACAAACCAAGAAAGATGGAAATGTCAATAAGAATTGGTCCCACTACAGAAGGGAATCCATGTCTAAGATAAGATTCTAAGGAAGAAAAAATCTACTTATATGGTTGGCGATGAATGATAAGAACATGTTAATTAAGCTTAAAACTTACGCAACTTAATTTTAACGTGTTTATTATACAAATAATATTGAGGAGAGAATCGAATTGGAAATTTCAAGTACAAATTGTAAAAATAAAATTTTTTAATTAACTAAACTACAGCAGTGTTGTATGATTTTCAAATAAAGAACATAACTACACAAATAATATGTCATTCGAATGATGGAGAAACTTGATTTTAAAATGAAATAAGAGTTTGGTCATGCATGATGTATCTTAATTTCTATATTGGCTGGGAAAGGATACACTACATGTAACGAGACATATTTCGATCATCTTACTATTGTCAAGACAACAGAAGTCGAGTAAGTGCTATACAACGAGAGATTTGTAGTTTAATTAATTTAGAGCGTTTATTCAATTATTCTTGTATTTGAGTTATTATGTTCAAATCCCTCCCCTCCACCTCCGATATCACTTTTATAAAAATAAAAAATAAAAAAGAAAAGAAAAGAAAGAATCACGAAGGCGGCATATCATGAAGGAAAAGTGATGGACATATAGATGTCTCATTCGAAAATATATATATATATATATATATATATATATATGTATAATTTGAAAGAGAACTATTTGCACAAATATACTTCTTACAAGCTCAAATGGATTGTGGGAAGTGATAGACAAAAGCAGAGTAGAGTAATTTATAATTTATAATTATTTTGCAGACAATTAATTTCCAAGTACCCAAAAATATGGGAATCACTTAAAATATTGATCCATTTCTTTGTCTTTTGGTACGTGATTTTTCACTTAAACAAGATTCGTTTGGCACCCTAAGCTTTTGTCTAATAGTTGATATTGTAATTAACATTTGGTATATAGTGACAGGAGAATCTTCATTAATCAATATATGAATGCAGTACAAGTTGAAACTTTGGCCCCTTAAGAATATTCAAAATCCTCCTAATCCTTTTTAATATTGTTTTATCCTTTTAGTGGAGATCAAATACAAAATCTTTAACTTTAATATGGAGAAGAGATGCCATGGGATTATAGAGGCTAAGCAAAGATAATTTTGAATATAAATCAATCATAACTACCTAAGTTCGTTTATTATTATTTTTTTTTTGTATTTTTTTTATTAGAACCACCTAATTTTGCTTAAGTTAGCGAAGCTAGCTCCGGTTTTAATTTGTATAGAATCGCCTAAGAAAATGGGAAATAAATTGGTTGCAAACTCGTTATTTATGATATTTAAAATTAAAACCTCTTACTTACAGGTGAAGAATAATATTATTAAATTGTAATATTAAATAGCTTAGGTTTTCTATGTTGTAAAACTTTTGAGCCTATGTGACGATTCAAAGTGCTATGTTTCCACCACCATATTTTTAATTTTTTTATCCAACAAAAACTAAGCCCATGTTTAACTTTCCTTATCAACTTTCCAAGAAGCCCAACCGTGCTTTGAGCCCTTCTTCTACCTACCAAGAAGCCCAATCGATGTCGTTCATAAACAACCCATAACTTATGGATCATTCTCATGTGTCGTAATACTCATGAAAACTATATAATCTCTCAAGAGTCAAGTCACGTCACTTTCGGCAAAATCCCTTTATTATAATAGTGAAAATGAGTTGAATTTTTGTACGATAACGTGGGTTTGAACTTTGAACCTTATCAGTAATTAAACTAATATTTAATATAATAAAATCTATTATTTCATAAATTAAAAAAATAGAAAAAAAAAACAAAAAAAAAAAGAGTCGCGTAGTTTCGCAACACTATAATCGCTCACAGATCCCTTCCCTTTCTACAGTACTAGGACAAAAAGTCATACAGTGGACCGTTTTGCATGCAAAGTTAGTTAAAAGATTTAAAACCTGCATACATAGAGGAGGAGAATTCTTTATCCTCTTATTCTCATCTCTTTCATTCATTTTTTTCATACATTGTTTTTTGTCTTATTATTTTTATAAAAAAATTAATATAAGATGTTAGCATGATTTAATTGTGACCATTCAAATAGAAGGAATAAAAAAGTAAAGAGATTAGGAAGATAAATAATTCTTCTTCGTATAGAAGACCCCGATCATGCATGCGTGGCTCCCCCAATATTTATATGCTGCTTCGTCAGTCCTCACACGGTTCAGAAGAACCGATCAGCATGCACACAAACCAAATCAAAGCCCTGGATATTTCTTCAAACAATATAGGCCACTGGATAGTTGACTGTTGACCTAAATAAAAACATTGAAAGCAAGAATGGAAACAGATTCAATCCGTGTTTATATATATATATAGTTACAGTACTTGCCCACACACATAATGGGTGTTTGAAATATTTTACTTTTGTTTTTAAAATTGGAGAGAGGAAGAGAGGAAGAGAGGAAGAGAGTGAGAGAACATGGAAGTGGCGAGAGAGGGGGAGAGATTTTTATTTCTTTTTTTACTTTTTAAATTAGACATGATACAATGTATGTGAGGTTTAAATAAAAAAAAGGTAAAATTTTGTTTTGTAAAATTACGTTATTGTCCTTAACGTTTTTCATCATGTTTTGATTGACAAAGAATGTTTCATATAATATGTAGCTTAGATATATATTTACAATTATATTATATATGTTAATGTTACGTGCTTAAACACGTCCTCTAAGAGCTTGTGGCCTAACAAAATCCAGGTTATGCATGTAAGCTAGCCCTAGTAGTACTCGGTTTAATTGAATCAGTCATATATAGTTTCCAATGATATTAGCCAAAAGTCTCAGGTGGTTGAACCGAGCACAGATGTTTACGATTATCACACTAGTAAAAACAACACTTTGCGCGACGTAGGTACTTTCGTCGCGCAAAGTAAAAAATCGTTGCCTAAGGGTTTGCGCGACGCAACCTTCGTCGCGCGTTAATCGTCGAGCAAAGTCTGAGACGCTAGCGTTTGCGCGACGGCCCACGGGGCGTGCGTCGCGCAAAGCGGGTTTGCACGACGGCCACGGCGTGCGTCGCGCAAAGTGGGTTTGCGCGACCAACGGAGTGCGTCATGCAAACCCACTTTGCGCGACTACGGACTGCGTCGCGCAAAGTGGGTTTGCGCGACGCACTTAGGTGGTCGTCGCGCAAACCCACTTTGCGCGACGTACGCATGAGTCACGCAAAGTGGGTTTGCGCGACGAAGCCATGCGTCGTGCAAAGTGATTGGTCGTGCAAAGTGGGGAGTAGTTTTGGTCAAACTTTTTTTTTTTTTTTTTTAATTTTTGATAAATATTGTAATTAAATTCGAAAGAATAATTAATTAACCAAGCAAAAGTATTTAATTATAAAATATATGAAAATGTACATACAAGATCCGAACAAAAAAGAAAAAACTAAAAGTGAACTAGGTTTAATACATCAAGCTACTAGGTATCAGCAGGGCGAGGTGGCTCTGAGGTCGAAGATGGACCAAGATGAAGTGCTGGTAGTGAGATTTGAAGGCCGGACATCTGTATGGCTTGTACAAGGTCTCTCCACGCCCCGGCATATGACCTCATCTCCTCGCCCTGGGCCCTCAGCTGCTCCTTCATTTGCTCGCCCTGGGCCTTTAGGGTTGTCACTTCCTCCTTCAATGCATCTACCTCTGCGTTTGATCTGGAAGAAGAGGCACCCGTTTCACGAATCTGACCATACGGAGAGTCCATGCGTCAATACATGCACCACCCACTTGGTCCATTAGAAAAAAATGATAGGCAAAAAGAAATGGGATGGCCCAAAATCATGAGAAACCTATTCATATCCATTTCAAAACTGTTTTCCCATGACAGAAAGAGGACGACATAATTCTCAAATGCAAACTACTTAACAATAAACTCATTATGGTGTCAATGCTGTAAGTGGGTGTATATGCTGGTGGTGCATTTGCCAAGCATGGACAACAATAATCCAACTCAATCAAAGCTGTTGAGGCATTTCAATATGACAAGAGTGTTGCACATCAGCATGTAAATAGAAAATGCAGATCAAATTTTGTCAATAGGTGCAGTTCAAAAACGAAATAAGACCTATAAAGAGAGAGACACATGACCTATAATACTTTTCAAATTCACCCTTCAATAAATATCTGAATTAAAACACTCTTAAAATCAAAACTAAGAGCAATGTTCTTATCACAACTAGGATGGAATTATTGGTATCATCAGAAAAAATTATTCTCAAATTTATTCTCTCTCTCATATAGATCTACTTGAAAGGTCTTAGCTAGTTTTGCTAGATGGTGGATTTCTTATCCATATTTTGTAATTCATGTTATTGTTTTAATAAATTGTTATTTTTTTTCTCAAAAAAAAAAAATAGAAAAGAAAGAAAAAGCTGACACCATCATCCCGTAGGCCATAGTTCTTTTATTTCAGTAATAACAGGAAGCAAAACATATTGCACAAGATCAAGAGAACGTACCCTGGTTCTGTCACATATACAAGGCCACAAGGGAAACGAAAATTTCTAGCCTGTATGAAAAGCAGAGTAATGTCATAACATTAAGTGAAAGGTTCAAACAGACAACAAATCAGACAAATCAAGATAATAAGCCAAAGCCATGGTAAATGGAAAACGAGGAAACATTATTTCAATAGGCAGGGTCAACATAATTCAAAAAAGGCGTGCATAAAGCTCTCAGAATAGAATATATATATATATATATATATATATATATATATATATATATATATGGAGAGAGAGAGAGAGAGAGAGAGAGAGAGAGAGAGTATACGACAAGCTACACATGTAATATGCAAAAGAAATGCACTTGACTTGGTTAAAAGCATGCCAAAATTGGAATAAAAAAATTCAGTTCAAGCAAATGCAGACTTCTGCCTGAATTAGAAATATATAGAGCTAGTTGATTGCAATTAAAAGAGTGTAGAAGAAAAAAAATTGTGCCAAAAGCTTATTTGTTTTGTTCTGTTCGTATCTTTGTTAGTGCCAAAAGCTTATTTGTTTTGCAATTAAAATGAGAATTTGATGATGTTAGAGAAAATTTAAACATTCATAGAGCAAATTCAACAGACCCCAAATCATATCCAAATCAAGAAAGCAAAATGATATCCAGATTTCTCTAAACAATCGCAACTTGTTCTTTCCAACAGACAAATTGGGTGCAGAAGTTTAGTTCAGTTGTTGCCGGCTTTGGAAAAGTTAAATACAGAAAGCGCTTTCTGCAGAAGTTCGAATCCAATCCATTGTTCAACCATGTTGCAACTGCAAAACATAGATAGGAATCCCACAGCAGATTGACATGGACGCCTATGAAGCAATGTAAGCAAATATCAAGAATTCGATGCAAAATCACGAAAAACTAGTAAGCAAACCATTATAACATTGAAACTAAGCAAACAATTACTGCGTTGGGTTGGCACAGTTCAACAGCTACACATTTGGGTATAGATTAAAGCAAATTATAAATGCAAAATCGAAATTGAACACTATATTTGGGTGAAAAATCACCTGGGTTCTAAAATATAGTTGAATTTCAGACCAAATTGACAGAAAATATATCCAGATATCAACTTAACCAACAAAACAGGGAACTAAGATGCCCAAAGTTCAAGGTTTTCAAGCGGATTATGATATCAATTTTCAATTTCTACTAATAAATTAAACAAAGAAACATTCTTTACTATAACATCAACAGTTAAGTAGGAATTAAATGGATGAATCAAGTATCAGAATATTACATGTATTAAAGCTCAAAGTGCATGAACTTCCAATATGGATCAAAGGATTCAAATCCCATATGTGGAAAACTAGGACTGAACAAAACCCATGTAGTGAAATTTTGTAATAGGGAGGACATACTAAGGATTCATGCTTTTAAGGTTCTTCGAGAAAACCCACCACAGAGATCATTAAATAGCTAAAACCCAGTTCTGGAAATATGAAATGGAATATTTATGGTATGAGAAGATGGGGTTTCCTGAATAGGGTTTTAGGGGATTGGGATTAGAAAAGTGGGAATCTCTACTGTGCTAAATATGGATTGCGGTTCCAGTGAGAAGTAGAGGACTTGTATTATACATCTGTATGTATGAATTTAAAATAAAAGATTAGAGAATACAGATACAGAAACAGAGAAGAGAGAAGAGATATGGAGGAGTGTAGAGTTAGTGATGGGCTAGAGGTCGTACCTGCAAGTCAAACTCATTTCTTTCGAGTTGGTGCTGGGATTCCTACCCTCACAAATGCTCACAAATCCTAAACCCTATCAAATCAGAACCTCAAACCCTATCAACTGAACAAAATCAACAGACCTACATAACATCAAACCTTCACAAATCCGAAACCCTATCGAATCAGAACCAACCTCCAAAATCAGAAACCCTTACCTTGATTTTAGGGTTCACGGGAAAAAGAGAGGAAGATATGAGTGAGAGGGAGATTTGGGGTCTAAGGGGAAAGAAAGAGGGAGGGTTCAAGATTTAGAGGAGGAGCATCAGAAGTTCCTTCAAGCCTTGAAATTGTACTGCCAAGGTTGGCGTCGAATAGAAGGTATAAGCTCAGTGCCTCGTAACTTTGTCTAGATTCTGGGTTCATGGGAAAGAAAGAGGGAGGAGGGTTCAAGATTTTGTCCAAATTTGGAAAATTGAAAAAAACCGCCTATTTTTTACTATTGCACCGCCAAAATTATCACAACTGGCCCGACGTAGGTGTATAATTTGACGTCGCGCAAAGTTGTTTTGCGCGACGACCACATTAAGGCGTCGCGCAAAGTATTTTTTTTTTAAATTATTATAAAAATTACTAAAAATGTGACTTTCTTCTTTTCAAATTCAATTTTTTTTTAGTAAGCCCCACAATAATATATTTTTCTAACAAAAACCCACAATAATTTTTTTTTACATATATATCATTCAATTTCTTAAGTGCTATAAGTACAAAATAAATAAATTAAAATCCACTTAGTAAATATATATACCATTGAACTTGATGGGAAACGCATTGTACGAAACTAGTTTCAAAGATCCAACCGTCAAACTTGTTTGTATATACTTCGAGATCGCATACACCAAAAATCGCAAAAAACAAACATGCAGAGATCAAGTAACGGGACAAAACTTTTCGACGGTTATAAACGAAAAAGCACGATTTAACGGTTATTTTAACTTCGATTTTGATGATTTTTTACAGCTACACTCTTTGATCCTATATGAATACAATAAACTAATTCGATTGCCAATTTAAAATATTTACACAAGTGGATACCATAAAATCTTATGTTATACTTAATGAAAGTATAAATAAACTCCAAGTGTTAGTGAATCTAATGTTTTGATGGGATACGCATTATACGAAACTAGTTTCAACGATCCAACCGTCAAACTTGTTTGTATATGCATCGAGATCGCATACACCAAAAATCACAAAAAACAAACATGCAGAGATCAAGTAACGGGACAAACCTTTTCGACGGTTATAAATGAAAAATCATGATTTAATGGTTATTTTAACTCCGATTTTGATGATTTTTTTACAGCTACACTCCTTGATCCTATATGAATACAATAAACTAATTCGATAAATTTAAAATATTTACACAAGTGAATACTACAAAATCTTATGTTATACTTAATGAAAGTATAAATAAACTCCAAGTGTTAGTGAATATAATGTTTTGATCGGATACACATTGTACGAAACTAGTTTCAATGATCCAACCGTCAAACTTGTTTGCATATGCTTCAAGATCACATACGCAAAAAATTGCACAAAACAAACATGCAAAGATCAAGTAACGGGACAAACCTTTTCGACGGCTATAAATGAAAAATCACGATTTAACGGTTATTTTAACTCCGATTTTGATGATTTTTTAAAGCTACACTCCTTGATCCTATATGAATACAATGAACTAATTCGATCGTCAATTTAAAATATTTACAAAAGTGGATACCACAAAATCTTGTGTTATACTTAATGAAAGTATAAATAAACTCCAATTGTTAGTGAATCTAATGTTTTGCTGAGATACGCATTGTACGAAACTAGTTTCAACAATCTAACCGTCAAACTTGTTTGTATATGCTTCGAGATCGTGTATGCCAAAAATCACAAAAAACAAACATGCAAAGATCAAGTAACAGGACAAACCTTTTCGACGGCTATAAATGAAAAATCACGATTTAACGGTTATTTTAACTCCGATTTTGATGATTTTTTACAGCTACACTCTTTAACCCTATATGAATACAATGAACTAATTCGATTGTCAATTTAAAACATTTACACAAGTGGATACCACAAAGAAAAAGGCAATGCAAGAACTCCAAAAAAAAAAAGACTTTACGCAACATAGGCACCATTGCGTCGCGCAAAGTGTTTTTTTTTTTTTTTTTTTTGTTGCTTATGAGTACAAAATAAATAAATGAAAATGTACTTAGTAAATACATATACCATTGATTTTGATGGGAAAATTCATTGTATGAAATTAGTTTCAACGATGCAACCGTTAAACTTGTTTGTATAGCTTCGAGATCGTATCAGCAAAAAATTGCGAAAAAAAAAAAAACATTCAATGATGAAGTAACTGGACAAAACTGTTCGACAGTTATAAATGAAAAATCACGATTTAACGGTTATTTTAACTCTGATTTTGATGATTTTTTACAGCTACACTCTTTAACCCTATATAAATACAATGAACTAATTCGATTATCAATTTAAAACATTTACATAAGTGGATACCACAAAAGAAAAAGGCAATGCAAGAAAAAACCCCCCAAAAAAAAAAAACTTTGCGCAACGAAGGTGCCTCTACGTCGCGCAAAACGCTTTGCGCAACGCAGTTGTACCTACGTCGCGCAAAGTCTTTTTTTTTTGTTTTTTTTTTTTTTGCCCCTTTTGCTTATGAGTACAAAATAAATAAATGAAAATGTACTTAGTAAATACATATACCATTGATTTTGATGGGAAACGCATTGTAAGAAATTAGTTTCAACAATCCAACTGTCAAACTTGTTTGTATATACAACGATCCAAGAACCCCCTCACCAAAAAAAAAAAAAAAAAACTTTGCGCGACATAGTTATACCTACGTCGGTCAAACTTTTTTTTTCTTTCTTTTTTTTAACCTTGTTGCGTATGAGTACAAAATAAATAAATGAAAATGTACTTAGTAAATACATATACTATTGATTTTGATGAGAAACGCATTGTACAAAATTAGTGTCAACGATCCAACCATCAAACTTCTTTGTTTATATTTTGAGATCACATACGCCAAAAATCGCAAAAAAACAAACATTCAGAGTTCAAGTAACGGGACAAAACTTTTCGACGGTTATAAATGAAAAATAACGATTTAATGGTTATTTTAACTCTAGTTTTGATGATTTTTTACAGTTACACTCTTTAACTCTATATGAATACAATGAACGAATTCCATCATCAATTTAAAATATTTACACAAGTGGGTACCACAAGAGAAAAAGGCAATGCAAGAAAAAACCCCCAAAAAAAAAAAAAAAATAAATAAATAAAGGACTATGCACGACGCAAGTGCACGTACGTCGTGCAAAGTTGGAAAAAAAATGGTAAAGTATTTTTTGTTTGGCGCCAAGATCTTGCGCAACGTTTGTGTGTTGCGCAAAAGGCCTTTGCGCAACAATTCTTTGCGCGACGTTAGATTTCGTCGCGCAAAGATGTTTTGCGCGACGTAGAAACTTGTACGTCGCGCAAAGCTGTTTTGCGCGACGCAGTCTAACGTCGCGCAAAGAACAGTCGCGCAAAGGCCTTTTGCGCGACGTTTTGTGTTTTGTGTCGCGCAAAACTACTTTGCGCGACGAAATTTGCTGCGTCGCGCAAGATTCCGTCGCGCAAACATGTTTTTCTACTAGTGTCACTAACTCCGCAGAGCCGTTGTGATATCACATCTATATAAATCTATGCATGTATATATACGCATAACAACTACGACCGTGTATATGACGATATTACATAAGTCATAACAATGTCATTTTGTATTATTAACTATAATCTATTTCTTATTATGTAACTTTGAATTGCAAACTGCGACGATTATAGTACAACCTTATTATAACACCGTATTTATTATTCATACAAATTGAGTATTTCCTTTTCTTTTTTTTCATTTTTTATGATCATACACGGCCCGTTTATTTGTCTACATGAAGGAATATCTTAGAAGAAAGTTGATCTGAAGTCAAAGATGTATTACATAACCGCGTACGCTTTCAAGAAGTTTGATTTGTGTTTGGTGGTTTGGTAAAGTTCCATGTCCATAGAGAAGGTCGGTTTAGTTGTAGTTAGATTGAATATTGATCCATTCTAATTTTTTTACATATTTGAAAGATTACCATGCATGAAACAATAGATTTTCATTTACTCACGTGATATTCATTGTTTTGTGTCATGCGTGTGTGGATGCATTCTATTTAGTGTTTGTTACTAAAACAATACTCTTACCAAAATATGAATGGACACTTTTCAAACAGTACCTTAGAGAAATGTTGAGGAGACCTTTTTTTAGTGAATAGATTTTTCAATGCATCTGGAATACGGGGTTTCGATTATATAATGACATGGCCATACCATCCATGTTCTAGGTACACTGAAAAATCTCTCCTTAAAGCAGGATTCTCTGACACCTCATAATTTAAAGCTAATTTCCAGGGCAACATTATTAATTAAACATTATGTCAAAAAACATAAGATCGTTCAAAAGGTCTCTTTAGCATTTCTTTAGCATTTCTCTAGCATCTTAATATCGTTTTCATTGATTTGATTAATTCATCAATACAATTTTTAACCAATTAATTTCCTCAGAATATGAGATTATAAAGGAAAATTAGTAATGCACATCATTTTCACCCGTTGCGCACCCCTTCACGGTCTTACTTAACAAAAGGATAAGTGATTAAGATTACTAAGATAATAAGGGATGATAAAGTAGTGCCCAAGTGGATATTAATTTATCATGAAGTTTGATAAAGCAGTGATCACTTGAGACTTGAGAGGGACAGTTTGATCATTGCCTGGCTAGGAGGGCTAGGGCAAATAAGTTAGGTTAATTTCCTCATTAGCTTGCTGCCCCGACGTCTGATAGAATACCACAAAGGGTTAATTAAATTAATTTTATTGGCTTATAGTTGTTAAATGCTAGCTGCAGCAAGATTATATCCTTAATCATCATGTTTATCAAGCAATTCTACACGATATAAAAAATAAAATTAACAAAATTATAAATTGTGTTCAATTCAAAACAACTTTTTTGAGGAGGGAAATTTTATGAAATGACTTATTGAAAATGAAAATTTGTTTCGTGTTTTTCATGCAATATTATTAACATTCACTTTTGGAAAATGCTAAGAAGACTACATTTTTAGACCGTATTTTGTAGATTACATAATACGACGGTTGGTAGCTTAATGTTTTCTTTAATGATTTAAAATTTTAAGAAAGAAATCTAACTATCAATTTCGTCCTAGCATGTGATTTACAAATGTAGTTTAAATGAATGGTCCCTTTAACATCGGTCGTCAATTTTTATATATTTATTGAATTCAATTTAAATTAAATTCCTACGCGTTTCTTTTTCCAACTTCTACTCAGCTAGATTGTATCCTTAATCATCATGTTTATCATGCAATACTACATGATGTAAAAAATAAAAATACCAAAATTATAAATTGTGTTCAATGCAAAACAACTTTTTTGAAGAGGGAAAATTTATGAAATGACTTATTGAAAATGAAAATTTGTTTAAAATTTGTGTCTTTCGTGTTTTTCATGCAATATTATTAACATTCACTTTTGGACAATGCTAAGAAGACTATATTTTTAGACCGTATTTTGTAGATTACATGATACGATGGTTGATAGCTTAATGTTTTCTTTAATGATTTAAAATTTTAAGAAAGAAATCCAACCATCAATCGTCATAGCATGTGATTTACAAATGTAATTTAAATGAATGGTCCCTCTAACATTGGTTGTCAGTTTATATATATATATTTTTAATTCAATTTAAATTACATTCCTACGCATTTCTTTTTCCAACTTTTACTCAGCTAGATTGTATCCTTAATCATCATGTTTATCATGTAATACTACACGATGTAAAAAATAAAAATAACAAAAATTATAAATTGTGTTCAATTTAAAACAACTTTTTTGAAGAGGGAAAATTTACAAAATGACTTATTGAAAATGAAAATTTGTATAAAAGTTGTGTCTTTCGTGTTTTTCATGCAATATTATTAACATTCACTTTTGGACAATGCTAAGAAGACTATGTTATTAGACCGTATTTTGTAAATTACATGATAGGACGGTTGATAGCTGAATGTTTTATTTAATGATTTAAAATTTTAAGAAAGAAATCCAGTCATCAATCGTCATAGCATGTGATTTACAAGTGTAGTTTAAATGAATGGTCCCTTTAACATCGATCGTCAGTTTTTATATATTTATTGAATTCAATTTAAATTACATTCCTACGCGTTTCTTTTTCCAACTTTTACTCAGCTAGATTGTATCCTTAATCATCATGCTTATCATGCAATACTACACGATGTAAAAAATTAAAATAACAAAATTATAAATTGTGCTCAATTCAAAACAACTTTTTTGAAGAGGGAAAATTTATGAAATGACTTATTGAAAATGAAAATTTGTATAAAAGTTGTGTCTTTCGTGTTTTTCATGCAATATTATTAACATTCACTTTTGGACAATGCTAAGAAGATTATGTTTTTGGACCGTATTTTGTAGATTACACGATACGACGGTTGATAGCTGAATGTTTTCTTTAATGATTTAAAATTTACGAAAAAAATCGAACCATCAATCGTCACAGCATGTGATTTACAAATGTAGTTTAAATGAATGTTCCCCCAACTTCGATCGTCAGTTTTTATATATATTATTGAATGCATATTACATTACATTCCTACACGTTTCTTTTTCCAATTTACTGAGTAAAGTCAAAAGAAATTAATCTTTTTATTTACCAAAACTCCCTTAAAGTAAATTAAGTCGTCATTTGAATTTTCAAATATTCTTGCTTCGCAAGTTTCTAGTGACAATATTAGAAGGTAAATGAAGCAGTCGTTTCTTTCTGCTCCCAAATGACAACAATGCCCATTGACCTTCTAATATTTGGGAGCAGAAAGAAACGACTGCTTGAAACACTCCCTACTAATCTGTTTGAAACACTCGTTTTAAAATAAAAGAGTTTTAAAGAAAATTCTACGGTATTGTTTATTTTAACAAAAAACCACATTTTTATACTAAAAAGTCAATCATGGTACTATTCACTTTACCTTTTATTTTATCCTTATTATTAAAACTCAAAATTTTCAAATATTTTCCATTAGTTTTCCTTTAAAATAAAGATTAAACATTAAATTTATCATTAGCATAATGATAACCTCAACCACCCCACATGGGGACCCACTTTTGAAATTAAAAAAAAAAATCGATAAGTCAACTTAGGAATATAAACAGAGAATCCTAACATTCTGATATACTGAGATGGAGACTCTTTCTTATTCAATTTGATCGTGAGTTGACAACGCTATTACTTATTGATAAACTTGTTATAAAATGCATGAACCATACAAAATATCTTTTACAATATGGGTTGATTATAATACCACTCGGTCTAATAATGTATAATTATATTAAAAATTTTACTTAATAGATATTGGAACTTTAATGCATAAAGACAGACACATTGTCCGTTAATTAACCTAATTTAAGCATGCTCTCCACCTTTGTACTCTATGATGACGCGTAGTTGGTGAGCATGGTCTTTTGGGGATAATGCATTGTCTTGGGGCCAACGTTCTAGAAGCTAAAATGTATTGCAAGTCCAGCAACCTTTTTTTTCACCCTAAAACCTCTTAATTAGGCTTGGAAATTTCTTGCATAACTCATTAATCTAACACAAAATGATATGAAACTAACAAGTTTTGAGTTAATTCGTAAACGAGTCGGGTTGTTATCAGGTCAGTTAAGAATTCGTTAACGAGTCAGGTCCTTATCGAGTTACTCATTAAGAATCCAATAAGATAACGGGTATGACACGAAAGAAACATGAATACGACCCATTTGCCAGGTCTAGACACTAGGCATGTCAATTTCTTGCATGACTTGTTAACCCGACATAAAACTACCTTTAACGAATTAGGTTGTTATCCAATCACCTATTAAGAACTCGTTAAAATAATAAGTTTGACATGATATAGTCCGTTAAAATAACAAATATGACACGAACACCCGACAAAACAAAAGCCGTTTGCCTGGTCTACTCTCAACTACTACGAAGCCCCATCCCATTTGCATACCTCTTAGTGTGAAATAGCTGGATTTTCTTTGTTTCTCTTGAGGATTTTTTCAACATCATAGCTGGATTGTTTTTGTTCTATTAGGACCTTTCTTCTTCAGCTGGTTTATTATTTAATTAGAAAAAAGTAATAATAAGGGTAATTTGGAGCTAATGCTTTACACTTCATGATCCAGCCAAATGACAGAAAACAAACTTGTTATTATAAAAACATTAAGAAAAGTTCTTAATTGTGCTTTCCAATCCAACTTTCCAAAGCACATAAAACCAATTTCTGTTTATTTCTCTTTTTCTATTCGTTTTACCCTCATGCCAAAAAGTCAAGGTCAAGGAGGAAAACCGTGTCATTTTTGTCTAAGAACCATGTGGACTAAGTACTCATCACCCCATTTTATAAAAATAATTACAGTATACCTAAAACCTTCAAATATATATATATATATATGGGGTGATGCAAAGAATGTGACAAAAAAACATGGAAAAATTCAAAAGGGGTCTGATGGTTTGTTTGGTTTGGGGAGAGTTGGGTTCTTTTTGTTTGAAAATTAGGCCTTCTCTTCTCCTTTAAAGTCTCCCATATCATTTGTTCATTTAATCATATCTCTCTCCTCTCACATTTTCTAACCCAATTCTTTCATTCTTCCCAAAACCCTGAAGAAAACCTCACCAAAACAAGAAGAAATCTGGGATTGATCCGGAATCATTTGGAAGCGAAATAAGAAGGCGTTTCGAGCTCTAGTTTTCGGAAACATTTTCGTAAAACATGGTGGTCAAGAAGGTCGTCACGTGGAGGTCTTTTGTGCCAAACTGCTACAAAACTGAGGCTCCACCAAAAAAGAGCAGCGAGAAAGTGGTGGCAAAAGAAACCTCATCCCAAAGGATTTCACCATCTGATCTGAGCAATCCAAGCACGACACTGTCGGAAGATCTTTCGATATCTCTTGCAGGCTCTAATCTTCATGTCTTCACGCTTGGGGAGCTGAAAGTGATCACACAAAGCTTCTCGCAAAGCAACTTTCTTGGAGAAGGCGGGTTCGGGCCGGTGCATAAAGGGTTCATTGATGACAAGCTTAGGCCTGGTTTGGCAGCGCAGCCGGTGGCGGTGAAACTCTTGGACTTGGATGGCACTCAGGGCCATAGGGAGTGGCTGGTGAGCAACTTTTTTTGAAAATTTCGAGACATTTTCTCATTTTAATCACTTGGCTTTTCCATAAATCTTCTGTTTTTAATAATTTTTAATTTTTTTTTTTCTGCAGACTGAGGTGATTTTTCTTGGGCAATTGAGACATCCACACCTTGTGAAGCTGATAGGCTATTGCTGTGAAGATGCACACAGACTTCTTGTTTATGAGTACATGCCAAGAGGCAGTTTAGAGAACCAGCTATTCAGAAGTATGTTTAATTTCTCTACAAACTCTTCATGTTTCGAAGCTTTTAAATTTCTTTCTTCAGTAGATGTGCGTTAGGCCAGTTCATCATGACAATTTATATGCCGCTTGCATATCAAGTCCAATCTCTCCACTTTGATGATTAAAATAATTTAAAATATCGCCTCATCTAGACACAAATTCATCCTTCAATTCCTAATGTCTATTTTCTCGTTGTGCAGGATATTCGATGTCCCTTCCATGGTCGTCAAGAATGAAAATTGCGCTTGGAGCAGCAGAAGGCCTTGCCTTCCTCCATGGAGCAGAGAAACCCGTCATATATCGTGATTTTAAAGCTTCAAACATCTTGTTGGACTCTGTAAGTATTACCCTCTTTTTTTCTTCCAGGACTAAATAATCCAGTCCTTATTGCTAATCCTAATTTACTAAATGCTTATATTCCTATTCTTTTTGTTTACAGGATTGTACTCCCAAGCTCTCTGATTTCGGATTAGCAAAAGACGGTCCAGAAGGAGATGACACGCATGTTTCCACAAGAGTTATGGGCACACAAGGCTATGCTGCTCCTGAATACGTCATGACAGGTACTAATTAATCCAATCCAATCCGTCCGACCTAATGCAACTTAAAGGCCTAGTCAAGTTAATTTTGGATTAGTTTCTAATACTCGTGTTAATTTTCAGGTCATTTGACAGCAGCGAGTGATGTGTATAGCTTTGGAGTTGTACTATTGGAGCTTCTAACAGGAAGGAGATCTGTGGACAAAAACAGACCTCACAGAGAGCAAAACCTAGTAGAGTGGGCAAGGCCTAAGTTAAACGAACCCCGGAAACTCAGCCGGATCATGGACCCGAGACTCGAAGGCCAGTACTCCGAACGTGGGGCTAGAAAAGCCGCTGCATTGGCCTTCCAATGCCTCAGCCACCGGGCGAAACAAAGACCAAAAATGAGCGAAGTGGTCAAGACCTTAGAGCCACTCAAGGATTTTGAAGACGTCCCCTTTGCATTCGTGTACACAGTTCCATCTGAATCCGATAATTCGATCAAGGATGTAAAAGATGGTGATGCACAGAAGGAATTGAAGAAAAATAACAACCACCATAACTACAAGCATCATCAGCTAAGATCACCAACCGAATCCGATAATTCGATTAAAGACGTAAAAGATGGTGATGCAGAGAAGGAATTGAAGCAGAAGAACAACCACAATCACGACAAGCATGATCAAATCAGATCACCAAAGTCTCCACATTACTTGTCAGAAAAATATGCTGCAACAGAATCATAGAAATAATGGCTTCAAGTCTCCTTTGCACCAAAGAGTCAAGGGAACATAGGGTAGTACTAAAATACATATGTAAATCATATCTTGCATTCACACTTTAAAAATGTAAATAGGGATTTTTCAAAGTTGCCTTTGGCTGCATATGCTGTACAGCACCTGCAGACTCAAGTGCAACAACTCTTGTGAGGGGAAATGTTAATTTTCTTGACTTTTTGGGCCAATCATTTTAGTTTTTCTTGAATTAATTTTTTCAAATTCAGAAACTTTTTCTTCTCTTTGATTGTATATTTAATAGAGTTTCTTTTTTTGATGAACCAAAACACCTAATTCAAAAAGTGTGCTATACAGTTAGATTTTGATCCTAGCCGTTCATGCTTTCGATTAATTAGCAAAACTCATAATAAAGTGGAAAATCACTATCATATAAATGTAGAGGGAAGGGAAATGATACAATTAAGGACCGATTGATGTCATTTATATTTGTGAAGCCCACAAAACAGAAACGGTCGGAATGAGCTTACTCGCATATCCGCAATTGATTTAGCACACTTAGAATATATTAATTTCAAAACGATTAAATACAAATGAACAGTGTGAATCAGAATTGTTGGTGACATTGATTAGCATTTGTCACATTCCTTTTGTAAAAATATAGGGTCCCATCAATGCAAATGTTGTTTACCTAAAAAAATAACCAACAGAAGGTGGCTATGTGAGTCGAGATTGGAAGCCAATTACTTGCTGTCAGAACTCAGAAACACTGAAACTGATTTTCCTTGTCCACTGGCATGTGAACTCATATGGCATGATGCAGCACCAAACCCTAGTGTATAATATATAAAATAATAAAATAATAGGTTTGGTCATCTTAGTAACAAGGCTTAATTGTGTTAATAGCCCATGTGATGATAATGTAGTTGGAATGTGGTGAAATCTGTTAGGACTTAGACTCAAAATCGAAAGTTTCGTCAACTCTCTGTTAATTGTTATCACATGAGCCTCACATGCTAACAATTAAAGGAATCCTGACACATCCCGACCCGAAATATCCACTGGACACTGAATCGAGTTATGCTGGCCGACACCAAGTAGGTGATAAAGCCATAGAGTGATGGTGATGTGGAAAGTGCTACTAATTTAAACCTAAAGTAACTAATTTTAGAGTGCGCATGTGAGTAGTTTTGAACTCATATCACACAAGTGATGTCAAAACATAAGTAAAGTGCAGTAAAAGTAGAGTAATAATTATACCGTTAGGAGTAGCCTCCTAGTTATCAGCTTTTGTCAGAAGTCCTCGTCAACAATATGAGTTCTGCTGCTAAATCTTGAAGGGACGAAAAACAAGAATGAATTGGCCTGAAAAATAAAGTTTTATTTCCGACCACCCCTATCATCATGGGAACTAACAATCCAATATGGCCTATTAACAAGTACCAATGACAATGAAACATGCAATGTGCATAAGTTATTATTGGATTTTAGTTAACATTATTTTGTGCAAGGTCAGAAATCATTAGAAAAAAAAAATATAGAATCTAAATGGGCAGGCTACAAGAAAATGACAATGGCAGCCTCTCAATAATTGATGATCATTATTTTGGACTGGAATTTATTTGGTCAAAGGAAAACCTCAAATCATACTTGCCCTCGTTCACATCCACCGCCATGCCCTCATGTGTATGCCAAGCTAAACTAATCTCAATTATGAGTGATTAGGTTTAACACATGTCTATGGAATGACGTTGGGAAGTTCCGGTTCTTCCACCATTTTTTGCCAATCTCATCCAGCGATGTCAAGGATGGTTTAGGCTCAGATTCTCTATTGATAGAATATTGGCTAAATGCTAATTGATCGAATGGTCATCTACGACGATCATTCTACTAGTGAATATTTACGAAAAAAATGTACCGATATATAAATTCTAGAGTTGTCACGTCTTATAATGTCAGTTAATCAATTAAGAAACAAAGAATGCCTTGAAACTTGATGCACGTTAGAGGTTTTTTTTTTTTGAGTCAAATGCGATAGATTTTGAATTGAAGAAAAGGGGTGACAGTACAGCAGAAGGAGCAATCATGGCTCCGAGTTACAATCCTTAAATAAAACATCTAAAATAATATACAGAGGCTCTTCGAACTAGAAAGCAGGGCTGGAGGACGAGAGATTGTAGCGAGCGAGTCAATGAGCCATTTCATTTGGCTTGGCGTTTGATATGGGTAAAGCTAACTCCAATGATCCCCAATGAAATCTTTCTGACATCCTCGACAATAAGACCAAAAGGGGAGAGGCTCGGTGAAAAGGCATAAAGAGCTTGGATGATCTAGTGTGAATCACTCTCAATGGTTAAGTTGTGGAAACCTTTGGAAGACCCTAGAGCCAGACCCTATTGAATTGCAAGAGCTTCTGCAAGGAAGGGGGAAGGAACGTGTGTAAATGACTTCGATAAACCATCCATAAATTTTCCAGCAGAATCACGGATAACCGCTCCATTCCCCTGATGAAGCTATTAGCATCCCAGACACCTTAAGTGTTCAGTTTCCACTGCCCCTGTCTAGGCCTAGTCCACAATGATGATGAAGAGGCAGGGGGATCGCGGAGAGGCAGAGAATGGGATGTGACTAGTAGAAAGTTTTGCCACCAGGAGATCGTGCGAGAGATTAAGGCGTTGGGAGGGTTACATTTGTTGGACTAGAATATGGAATTCCGAGAAGACTAGATGGCATGGAAGAGTATCAAGAGTAAATCAAACCTGTGTTTGTCCAAAGTGAGAATCAGGGACAACATCCATTCATGGATTGAGAGGGAGACATTTCATTTGGGAGGGCGTCCCAATATCGATAAGCTCCAAACACAGGCTGCGAAAGGGCAGTCACGGAGGATATGAACACCAATCTCATTTTCACATCCGCACAACACACAACTAGAATCAGAAATGATTTGACGTTTAACTAGATTTGCCCTTTACGGGATGATGTCCATGCAGAGACGCCACGCATTCATCGGAACTTTCGGCGGGACATTTGCACCCCAAATTCGTTTCCAAATGAGGGAACTATGGAAATCCCCAGAATATGAGGCACAGTGGGATCTATTTGTGATCAAATCAAGTGCAACATGATAGGCACTCTTGACAGAGAATAAACCTTTCTTGTCAAAATGCCAGATAACCTTGTCCTCCAGAAGGCGCAGATTAATAGGAAGTGAAAGGATGAGGTTGCCTTCTAGCTCATAAAATAGTTCCGTTATAACCTCTTCTTTCCAACATCTATTTTCCGCATCAATGAGATTGCTGACAAAACAGAGGTTGCAATCTAGGGGCCTGGGAGAAACAATACAAAAAGATGACGGTAAGGGGAGCTATTTATCCTCCCAAATCCTTATTTTTCCACTAGACCTAACCCTCTATCTCAAGCCTTTGTTTACTACCTCCCGACCCTTATAAATGTTTTTCCATACAAAGGAATCGCTTGGGAGAATGAGGATGAATGGAAATATTTAGCACAAAAGATCTTAGCCACCAAAGAGTCGAGATTAGTCTGAAGCTTTCAAGCCTATTTAGCCAACAACCCGAGGTTGAAGGCACGAATGTTTCAAAATCCAAGATCCCCATCACTTTTGGGAAGGCAAAGTTTGTCTCAGGCTAGCCAGTGGATTCTCTTACCTTCCTCAGAACCACTCCACCAGAAACGAGCCACAAGGCTGTTAAGGTCATCATAAAAGTATTTGGGTGGTAGGAAGCAGTTCATTGCATATAGAGGAATTGCCTGTGCGACAACTTTGACCAGGATCTCCCGTCCCGCCAAACTAAGGAGCTTCCATTTCCAACTTTAGAGGCGCTTCCAGAAACATTCCTTTATGAAATTGAAACAGTGACCATGGTTTCATCCCACCAGTGTTGGAAGTCCCATATTTTTATCGTGTTGAGCCACCCAGGTTACCCCTAAGTAGGACGCCAAAGCGTGCTAGACATCCCGCTTTACATTTCGGCTAAATGAGACTTCACTGTTCTGTAGGTTAATCATCTGTCCTAAGGCAGCCTCATACTTGCGAAGGATGAGCACTATTTGCTGGCATTCCTCCACATTTGCTTTTGCAAATAAGAAACTATCGTCGGCGAACAGGATATGGTTAATCTGGGGTGCACTAAAGCAAATCAAGACACCTTGGATTAGACCATCCCGTTCCTTTTTCGTAATCAGGGTCGAAAGGTCTTCAACACATAGAAGAAAAAGGTAAGGTGATAACGGGTCGTTCTGCCGAAGCCCTCTTGACGGGTAGAAATACCCTTTTAGCATGCCATTGATCATAAATGCATAAGAAACTGTCGAGACACAAGTCATTATCAAATCCACCCAATTCCCGTAGAAACCAAGTTGAAGAATGACGTTTCTCAAATAACCCCACTTAATTCGGTCATAGGCATTGCTCATGTCTAATTTTGAAGATAAGAACCCATTTTTTCCCCTACACCTCTTGAACATGAAATGAGAAAGCTCTGAGGCCAGCATGATGTTATCGGAGATCTGGCAACCTAGGACAAAAACACTCTGATGATGAGAGATGACATGTTGGAGGATGAGCTTGAGGCGGTTGGTAATAGCTTTGGATGCAATTTTGAAGAACACATTGCAAAGATTGATGGGTCGGAGTTGAGACATATCTTCCAGTGCTTTAACTTTTGGGATAAGGGTGATGTAGGTGAAATTTACTTTCTTCATAAGGTTGCCTGAGTTTAAGAAGGAAAACAAAGCCGTAGAGACATCATCGCCCACAATGTTCCAAATTTTTTGAAAGAACAGATGGGGGATTCCATCAGGGCTGGGGGTCGTCGAGGGTTGCATTTGGAACACTGTTATCTTGATTTCCTCAGCTTCGAATTCGTGCGTAAAAGAAGCATTCATGCCCTCTGTTACTTGGTTGTCGATATCGTCAAGAATTTCCCTGTCCAAAGAAGAATGATTGGATGAGAAAATTCTCGAAAAGTAGCCAGTTATCACTTTTTCAATCCCCAAGTCATCCTCATGCCAAACACCGTTATCATCTTTCAACTTAACAATTCTATTTTTCCCCCGGCGAATGGATGCTCTTCGGTGGAAAAAGTTGGTATTCCTGTCGCCGTCCTTCATCCAGGCTATCTTGGACCTTTGCCGCCAATAAGTATCTTCTTGAGCCAAAATGGAATCAAGCTGCATGGCAAGGGCTTATCTTTCTCCAAGAGAGGAGGCTGAGAACGGTTGAGAGTCAATAGAGTTGAGTATTAAGCGAACTTGGCTTAATTCAGTTTGGTGTTTCTTGAAGGTTGCTTAATGCCAAGACAACAGGGCCATTCGAGTGTTCTTGATCTTCTCAACCACTTGGAACATGGGATATCCGCTAACATGTTGGGCCCAGGTTAAGCGGATCACGTCAGCACAATCCGGATGATGAGTCCAATACTCCTCGATGTGGAAGGATGGACGATGAGATTGGTGGGTACTAGCCCGAGGCCTGGTAGTGAGAGCAATTGAGACATGGTAGGAATTAAGAGGGTCAAGGTGACGAAGCACTAAACCTGGGAAGAGCTGTTTCCAAGAATCAGTGGCGAAGAAACGATCCAGCCTCTCCTTGATGCCTTCACTCCTAGAAGTCATCCATGTAAATGGGTTCCTCTTAAACCCCAGATCTCGAAGGCTACAGTTGCCCACCGCTTCTCTGAATTCCAGTAGTTGGTTGAGGTTCCCCTTAAACCCCAGATCTTGAATCTTGATGCACGCTAGAGTTATAAACAGTAGTAAGCAAGAACAGATGTGCCCTTCACTGTACTTGAGTCATAGGTTAATGTAAAGTATTATTTGTACTAGGTATGCTAGAAAACGCCATGTCGTTAATAAGGTTGGGCCTTGTATTGGGCCCATTTTACACAAAATTGTCGCCTCTTGTGCATTCTCGTTGGACCTAAGGTTACTTAAGAACACATGTAGCAGACTTATTAATTATAGCATGTTTGGAAGTGCTTTTAAAATGGCTAAAAACATTTTTGACGAAAATATTTTTGGTACCTATTCTTAGTAAAAATGCAAATTATCTTGGAAAAACATTTGAAATGATTTTTACAAGAAGCACGTAATTAGTACTTCTTAAAAAATACACTTCAAGTGCTTTTGGGAATAACACTTCCTAACATGATTTAATTATCTCCAATATTACCAAAATAAATAAATAAAAGTAGGAAATCACTAACCTTTTGGCGGTGTTGTAACTGTCTTTTGCTTGATATTGATGTTGTTGACCGCCAAAAAGTCTTACCGATTTTCTAATTATTTGATGATTATTCTTGTACCAAGTTACCGACATGAATAATTCCTTTTTTAATAAATAAATAAATAAATAAAGAATTTTTACGAAATACTTCAAATGCTGTTCATTTTTAATAAAAATCACATTTTTACTTTTTCTTAGTACTATTCATTACATCTTTATTTAAGGCTGGAAAAATTACCTAAAATCCCAAACCAAACCAAAAAAATCCTAAACACAAACCGAAACTATTCTGAACTTTGATAATCCTATACCGAAATATTCGGTATATGATTGGTTTCCAGATTTCATTTCTTCGGTATTCCCGATGTCTCCAAATCTTCTTTTGCTTTTGATTCATGCTTTCCAGCGCTACATATGCAAAGAACAATGAAAAAATAAAATAAAAAGCAGAGCCTTTCGGTTCCACTAGCAAAGGCACAAAAATAAAATAATATGGAAAAGGCATGCGATGGTGATGCCTTGTCGGTTTGGGAGAAAAGCACAAAGCTTTTTTGGAAATTAAAAGCACAGATCTTTTGTTTTGGTTTTGAATCTTGATATTCTTGAGGCAGAGAAAGGAAGAAGCTCTCTCGTCTCTGGCCTCGACCCATTTCTCTCTCTATCCTCTCTGAAGCTCTTTCGTCTCTGGGTTATGAATCCTCAGCGCTGCGCAGGCATGATTCATAACCCACAACAAATAATTCCATTTGATGATCACTGAAGCTCAAGAGAAAAAGATTGGATTTTTGCATGTGGGTTCTGAAGGATTTGTGCAGAAATGGCATAAGAAGATATGATTGTGGAGAGGAGTGGGTGTGGCCGTGTGGGGTTGGGAGTGAGGTGGACTCGGAGTCGCCGCCGTGCTCGAAGAATAAGATTGGATTTTTGCATGTGGGTTCTGAAAGATTTGTGCAGAAATGGCATGGAATATGTGATTGTGGAGAGGAGTGGGTGTGGGGTTGGGAACTAGGTGGATTCGGAGTCGCCGCCGTGGTCGTTGCTTTCTAAGAGGTGGAGGCGGCGGAGGAGAATGGTATTAGGATCTCTCAGGAGGAGGCTTGTGAAGAAGCCACTGGAGATTGCTGGTGTTGGCCACGTCCCGAACCGTACCGAAAAACTGAAAAACATTCGGGAATACCGAAATTTGGGAAAGGCGAAATTTTAGATCGATTTCGGTTGCTGAAATCTCATTCCGAACTTTTTCGGTTCGGTATTTGGAATATAGTTTTCGGTTCGGTATCTCATACCGAACCATCTTTATTTTTATTCGTTATTTTTCATTAAAACTAAATTTTTTTTTTTTAAACTTTTGATTAGTTTTTCTTAAAAAGGAATTCCCTAATAGGGAGCTTTCTTTATGTGTCTAACTAACATACACAATGGCAAAGACAACTACGTCGTTATGTGAAAGAAAAATTAGTTACAAATAATTATGAGTCACCAAATAATCCAGCTCTGCAACTTCCTCGCCAACCCAACATATGCAAATCTTCATGATTTGCTTACATGAATGCAGCAGAGTTTAGGGTTTTTAAATAGTTGGAATTTTTGAATGTCAACTTTGAGTCCTCTGTTGTTGGAACCTGCAGAGGTGGGAACAAAACCCATCATCTAATCTAAATGCATCATAAACTTGTAGCCATTGAATTGTTATATAAGGATAAGATAAGGGTTTTTAAATAGTTGGAAATTTTGATGCAGAACTAGGTGATGAATCCTAACCCTAATCATCTATGGATGCCTAGCTAAAACCTGTTTACCAGAAATTTAGTAATTCGTAAAAGCTGCATAAACCCTATCTAGCTAGTCATTTCTAACCTAGATCGAGGTAAGGTGTAACAAGTTCATACCTACTAAACCTTAGTTTGTTATATATTCATGCTTTTTGTTCAGTAACAATATTGGGACTCTTTGGATTACAAAATATCATGATGAGTAGATATATGCAGCTAGGGTTTTGAAAAGTATAGCCAAATTTTGAGCATATGCACGTTAGATATTTCTAGTCCTTTTCTTTTTCATACTTTTAGGAATTACAACCACTCGATGAGATCTCGAGAGGGCTCAAGCACTACTCGAAGGGGTCTCAAGAGAGCTCAAACACTGCTCAGAGGGGTGTTAACCAAGCTTGATCATATGCAGACTCTCACACACAGAGAGAGAGAGAGAGAGAGAGAGAGAGAGAGAGAGAGAGAGAATCTTAGACAAGAAGTAATCTGTTTCGTATTGATATTTTTCCTTACAATTTACATCACCATTGTGGTATATATATACAACTAAGTTGGCTTACACTCAAAGTTAATTGTTATAACTAACTCCTAACTGCTTGCCTAATCTTATGACACTTGTCAAGGGTATAACCCTTAGATTAATCACTCCTTACAGGGGTCTCGATTGGCTGTATTCCACTTCCACATAGGGGGCCTATATATGTGTTTGTCAGGTGGCAAGTCTTTTTCTCCACCCATCGCTCTCAATCACTGTATGCAGCTCTTACTCTTCTATGAACTGTGGTTGCTTCGCTTGTTCAGTAGTCAAGTCTCCGTGCTCCGACTATATGTGTGGCATTCAATGGACGATCCAATCGACCAAAAAAAAAAAAAAAAAAAAAAAAGGACGATCCAAAAGCTTCCATATAGTTGACATCTTGGCCTAGTTTGCAACGTGAAACACAATTGTACGGAGAGATAATCGAAGGGACTAGAGGTTATACGACAACAGACTATCTATCACGATAATTTGCTTTTGGATAACATTGGCAATCATTCAGATTATAGAGAAAATAATGTTGTCGGACTTAACATCATTTAATAAATATCTCATACACGTAGGTATTTCTTTTTATTATTTTGTTGAAATTATAACTGATTAGAAAGGTAATTAACTCCACAAAGGACTTAACACCATTTAATAAATATCTCACACACGTCGACATTTCTCCTTATTATTTTGCTGAAATTATAACTGATTAGAAAGGTAATTAACCCCACGAAAACTACAACATTGAGCCTAGAACCAACAAAAAAATAAGCAAGCAACACAAAAGTAAATAATGTTGTGTGAACTTAACACCATTCAATAAATATCTTACACACATCGACATTTATCCTTATTTTTTAGCGAAATTACAACTGATTAGAAATGTAATTTACCCCAAGAAAACTACGACATTGAGCCTAGAACCAACAAAAAATGGGCAAGCAACACAAAAGTAAATAATGTTGTACGGACTTAACACCATTCAATAAATATCTCACACACGTCGACATTTATCCTTATTTTTTAGGAAAATTACAACTGATTAGAAATGTAATTTACCCCACGAAAACTACAACATTGAGCCTAGAACCAACAAAAAATGGGAAAGCAACACAACAGTAAGTTTTTATGATTCATACACGTCGACATTAATTTCTCCCAACGTTGGAATGGTATTGGAGCAGAAATCATATATAAAAAAAAACATTGAAAAAATACGTGGTCGGCAGGATTCGAACCTGCGCGGGCAAAGCCCACATGATTTCTAGTCATGCCCGATAACCACTCCGGCACGACCACTTGATGGTATTGCATGAGAATTTAAAAACAAAAAAACTAATATTCAATCAAACTCAATAAAAATGACTGCAGCAGTGAGGATCAATCTAACTCACTACACTAATATTCATAAGAATAGAAAAGAACACTACACAGACAATATAAGTAAAGGAGGGATACTTTCAGAGTTAAACATAACTATGTTGTTGATACAAACGATTTCGGGATGTGTGAGCAATGAATGAGTGTTATCTCATGCAAGTGCATGGGTTAACACTTTTAACCAACAAAGTTGTGCAAGTCCAAATCAAGCTCCAGACCACAAGTACTAAAATGGGTTAACACTTTTAACCAACAAAGATACGTGTAACTTGCCAAATACAAATATAACTAATAAAGATGGACTGGCAGCCGAGGTTCCATAACAGCAACAAGTGGGAACTTCCGAGCTGTGACCAATCCATAAGCTTCCTCCATACCCAAATCTTCCACTTTCACATTCCCAGGCAACTTCCAATTAAACCCATGCAACATGTTAGCCAAACAAGTTCTTATCATCTTCGGCCCTAGCTTATAACCAGGGCACATCCTCCTCCCCGACCCAAACGGCAGCAACTCAAAACTCTGTCCCTGCAAATCAATCCCAGTATTCCCTACGAACCTCTCTGGCCTAAACTCTTCTGGTTCTTCCCACAGTTTAGGGTCTCTCCCCATGCTCCACGTGTTCACAAAAACTAGGGTTCCTTTGCAAGCATCGTAACCTGCCACGTTGGAGTTTTCAACGGCGAGATGTGGTGGCAGAATTACAACCGCAGGATGCCTCCTCATTGTCTCTTTCATGATCGCATCTATGTAAGGAAGTTGTGCTGAGTCTTTCTCTTCTACCCATCTCTCTCTCCCGATCACTCTGTCAAGTTCTTCTGTTGCCTTTTTTATGAGGCTTGGTTGTTTTAGGAGCTCAGACATTGCCCACTCTAAACTTATTGCTGAGGTATCAGTGCCTCCAGCTATTAAGTCCTGGTTTAAATTTAAATGGACAATTATGTTTTATAGATGGTTAGTCAAATACGAGAAATATATATTAAACGTGATAAATATGTACATATCTTACAAATATTAATAATTGAATAGATTTGGGATCATATATGATATCTCATATATACCTGAGTGAATGCCTTGATACTGTCATAGTTGAGTTTAACTTCAAGATCATTCGAACCATCAACCAGCTGCAATAGTAAATCCACCATGTCATTTGGCACAAATTCCTCCACTCCTTCCTTCTGCGCCTTGTGTTCGTTGAGCACAAAATCGTAAAACCTATTGATTTTTTTCTGCATGGCCTTCATTCGCTTTATGTAACCTTGCAAATCCAAGAAATTAAGCCATGGTATCCAATCCCCAATGTTAAACACCCCATTAAGCACAAAAAACTCATCTAACATGTCCTGAAATTCTTTGAGTGACATTATAGAACCCTCGTATTCGGCCATGCTAAAATAATCCTTACCCAACACAACTCTGCTCATAATGCTAAAAGTAAGACGTGACAGATGCTCTTTGAGCACAACCGGGTTACCTGACTTGGCGATGGCACAGAGTCGTGATGTAAAAGCGCGATTTTCTTCAACCCGAATGTACTCAAAGGATTCTAGTCTTTTGGAACTAAACAACTCGTAGAGGAAGATTTTCCGGCCTTGACGCTATGGACCGTAGGGTGACCAACTGTGGTAATGGAAAATCTGAGTTGTATATTGGCGTCAAGGCCGGAAAATCTTCCTCTACGACTGGGCGGGAGCCAAACCTGAGTTGCATTATAGGTCCATAAGTTTGGGATAATTTGTGAAGGGATTGATGTGGGAGAGGACCAATGAGGTTGAGGTTTCCAATTATAGGCCAGGGTTTGGGACCTGGTGGAAATTTTTGTTTCTTGAGTTGGGGAAACAAGGTTTTTGAGACAAGGGCAAGAGTGGCGAGGCATGCCAAGGTTAAAATTACAGCACAAGAAAAGTACTCCATTGTGTGGATTGTGGCTGCAATGGTGAACGGTTGAGAGTTGTGATCTTATATTGTTGAAGTAGTAGGTGGTTACTTGATATCAGAATTAAAAACTTTATCTTATTTAATGGTTGCAGAAGATTCACAGGAAATAAATTTTTTTTTTTTTTAAATACACTACTTGTGGTAATGGAGATATTTGCATAGATGGTATTTTCAAAATGACTGCCAAAATATTTGCAGAGATAATGTTTCCGAATTTTGTTTTTACGCACCCATCTCGTTGCAAACAGTGAAAGATACAAGTACAGGATAAGCCACTCGTCAAAGATTCATTCTCCACCTCTCCTCCTCATAAATTTCTAAATATTTTAAGAAATTATTAATGGTACTATAGAAATGTGAGCGGATGTGTGATATCACTTTTTTTACACAAGTTTTTGTAGTACGACCGTAATATTGGACAAATAAAATAATCATTAAGATATTCATTTGGAAACAAATACGGTTCCACAAAGAACCTCTAAACCCTTAATCAAATAGTCGTAGGGTTTTGGAATTGGACATTTTTGGTAGATATGATATTTGAGAGAATACCTAAAAGATAGACAATTCGAATTGTTGAAATACCTTACAGAGTGGGCTACACAAAAACTTACACAACAAATTGTGTAAAAAAGTGATGTCACACATCAATTCCTTAAAAATTTAACTATAAACTTAAAATTTTTATGGTAAAAATAAAAAATACTTATATGAGAAGTACGCAATCAAAATTTCAATGTGTCAATAATTGTTTCCGTATTTTATTGTCAAAACACTTTAAAAATATTAACTGAATGCTACATTATAATTCTGAAAATAAAATGAATGAAAAATGCTACACATGCAATAGGCTTAGGTACGTTGTACGTACAAGTCCTTTGTGCTAGGTGATGTGTTTTCGGTTGAGAATGAGGGGATGGACCTTGCATGGGCTTATAAGAGGTTGGACTACTCTCCATATTACCAGCGGTGGAGAAGAACAGCAGCGGCTGCACGCTGTGCAAAACAGAAGGAGGAAGAAGAAGGTCAATTTTTTTATTTAAAATGATTTGGCTAAAACGACGTCGTTTTGAGGCAAGTCATTAAAAAAATTTAAAAACTCACGTGATAGAGCACTTACCATCTTACAGAATAGTAATCAAATTCACTTTACCATTAATACCTAAGCCAGCCGATTCGCCGAAGTCACTAATTGTCTGCCGCTCCTGTTCCTCAAGCTACCCAAGCCAGCCGATTCACCGAAGGCCATCAGCATCAACTTTAGAATTTTTGTAAGTTTTCTAATCTAGTGTTAGTTCTTACTTATTTTTAGTGTTAGTTGATACAGATTTATTGTTAAGGCTGTCTTCGTGGTTGATTAGATGGGTTGCTTTAATTTTCTTCTGGGTGTTCTGTTTTGCCTTTGTATTGGTGGTTTCTGATGGTTCTGGTAAATATATAGCATGTATGAAGTATGATGGAGTTGATTGTAGTAACAAAGTGCCCCCCATGTGCTTGAAGGAATGCCAGAGTGGGTATTGGATAAAGGGCGTGTCTTGAATTTTGATTGAAATCCAGAATCAGTGTGAAGAAGTTTATTTCTTCATCTGGGCTTTTTGCTTCGAGTTCCTTCTGTGGATTAGTTCTCGTTTGGAGAATTTTTTAATTCAAATAAATAGTAGGAAAATGGGTTTCCCGTTTGAAGCTGAAAGAAGCTAGTAAATAGGCTCTTATTATTACTTTGGGAGATTGATCGAATTGCTTCAGTATTGAAATTGGTTCACCTTTGCTATGATATGAAAGAGTTGGTCTCAGTTTATTGATTTCATGTATTTAGTGGAATTTAGAGGCGTCGTTTAGTTGATCTGAACTCGTTGCTTGCATAAATAAACGGGTTTTTCCTTTACGGTGAATTCCTTTATTTACATGAGCCAGTGCCTAGCGATTAGGCTTAATGTGGGAGCAATGAATTTGTGGATGTGTTTTTCTTTAAGGTACGACGCCATATCCCTCTTTTCCATTCTCTCTGTTTAGGTAAGACTAGAATTTGTACCCGTTGCTGCGGGGTTGAAAATTATATGAAAGATTATGGAACTGTAATCTTCATAAATAATGTTTGAGTCAAAAATTGATTTACGAACGCTAATGCAACCAATGCAATTTATTCACGACTTATAATATATGACCCAAGAATATTCATGCAGATATGAACAGCATCAGCAGCAAGATCCTGAAATTTAACATTTCTTCTCTAACCACAAAACTACACAGTTAAGCAAACATGGACTGGAGCTGATTTTAAAAGTTATTTAAAAAGGAATGGTAGATCTTATGCATGCCAAAGAAGATTCAGAGCAAAATCTTAAGAAACATTTCCAACTCGTTTACTTTTGGAGTGCATATATGTGTGGGTGTGGGTGTGTGTTTATTGTTCTTAAACTAATATATTGTACAAAATTGGGTCAATTTTCAGATTTTCACCAACCTAGCAACTTTCAATTCTTCGACAATCAACATTCACATACACTGGTAACAAATATCGTTTTCATCTTACTTATTCCCAAGCAACAATGAAAGGATATTCCCAAGCAGCTTGCTTTCCTCCGTGCTTTTTCAATAGATACTGGAAAGATGTTCTGCAACAACATAAATAAACATATTTAGACAGCCTAACATGGTTGGAACATTAAGTATATATCAGTCGAGCACGTTAGCCATAATAACACATGTACATCAAGCTTCGTAGTTTCTTGTTATGTTGGGAGTATGCGAAACCTATTTCTTTCTGTTTCAAACTTTCTAGTTACATATCAATGTAGGAATCTTACAGAAAATGTCTTTGCAAAGAACAGCAGGATCTCCAAAGAAATGAATCCATCTTTTCTGCCATGTAATTCAAACTAAGCAAATAAGAGAATGGGCAACACAAACTAAGCAATAAGATAATGCTATTAAACTGCAATAATTAGATAACTATACTTCAATTTGAATGGATGAACAAACTGAAACAAAGTAACATGTACACGCGAAGACTCACCCCAAATTGCTATGAAGGTCTGCTGCACACGCGAGGACACGTTCACAAAGCCTTTCAAAGGCTGAGATTCAACTTTCAAATATGAACACTTTAACCCACAATTGTTCTGTCTTCAACTTTAGCCACTTCAGCTACATAACCGGAAAAAAAAAATAATAATAATTATAGTTAATTAATCTGGGTTAAGATTAATAAAAAAGCTTGAAATTTTCAAATCTAAAATCACACCTCAGGCTGCAAGTAGAATCAAAACCATGGAATTTCAAAACCACTCACCTTAAACACAGAGGTCTTTGCAGGCTTCAAATGTAATTTCAGCTGAACAAAAATACCCAAAAAAAGAAAAAACATGAAAATCTAATAAAAATGAAGAAGAAATATTACAAATCAGATAATTAAAATTACTAAAAAGAAAAAAATCAACATGCATCAAACGCAAAACTAATCTGTAAAAGCCAGGAAATCCATTTGCAAATATGCTTTTTGGTTTCGAACCTGGAAAGTTCGGTATTTTGACCAGCACACCGAGGAATCGAAATAGAGACCCGATGAATGATGATTTCTATGGTTTAACCGCTGCTGAGCTAGCCGAATCCACCAAGCACCAAAAACGGAGAGCGAGAAAGGGCGAGTTCGAGAGGAAGATAAGAGAAATCTGTGAGAAAGCAGCAAATACGAAGAGAAAAATCGATAAGACGAACGAAAGAGAGCGGGTAGATGACTGACACGCGAACGGAAGGGACAAAACAGTCAATGGACTGCACAAAAGGGCAAACAGCAAGGGAAACCAAGAAAAAACCCAGGGGCAAAACCGTCCCCCCACTGGTCATCCACAGTACCCAACCCCTACGAGTTTTAGTATATATGATATGGTGTATCCGTCCTTAATGGATATATGTTTAACATCGAGGCTGCTCTAAGACCGAGCCGAAGCTGATGTTCTTTGTTTTTTTTCTTGGTTTTTAATAGCATACTTCTATTAGGTCTTCAAGAACTTCGAGAAATGGGTGGACTGCCTGCAAAAAATACTTCCTCTGAGACCGAGCCCGAGCCAGCCGATTCACCAAACGCCATCAGGATCAACTTTAGAATTTCTGTAAGTTTTCTAATTTAGTGTTAGTTCTTACTTATTTTTAGTGTTTGTTGATACAAATTTTTTGTTGAAGATTGTGTTACAGAATGGAGGGTCAATGGTTAAATGATAGTTTAATTGTTTACATTGAGAAAGATGTTTTGTCTTGTATTGACAATGAAACTATCATGACATGTTTTCAAAGTATGAAATCCCGTCATGGACAAATTTAGTATTTCTAGCTTGTTTAGCACAAAGATTATAAATGGAAAGTTGTAGTTTGCCATTTATTTGTTCAATGATAATTTCGACCTTTTTTTTTTTTTTTGGAGCTTTTATATTGGAACTATCTTATGTTAAAATCCTGAATCCGTCACTGCACATGAGGGAGTATGTTGAGAATGATTTCCACATTGATGAATGGAGGGACCTTACATGGACTTATAAAAGGTTAGGCTACTCTCCATATTGCCAATTGATTTTATGATAGAACCTCAACTTTTTTCAATTTCTCCAAGCCTTAAACCCTTCCGAAAGACTATTAAGCACCAAATCCACAATTATTAACGTGTCAACTCACGCACCGATATATAACTAGCTCTCTTCATTGGCAAATATTAAAGGTAATGATGCAACAATATCAACATTTCATTGCTCTACCTTTTATCTATATATCCTTAAAAAATGTTTTTTTTATTACATTTTTTATATGATTATTTCACAATTTTATTATCTCTCGAATAGAAATGAGACTCACATTATTGGTGGGTCCTAGTTTTATTAGAAATATGATATGAAAAATGTAATAAGAGTAACTCTAGATATCCATCTGAATGCTCAAATAACAATTCCTCGTCGAAAAACATTGGAAAAAAAAATAGGCGATGCACGCGTTATTGTTGGAAGGCAATGGGAATAGGCGTCTAAGCGGCGACCTAGGCTTTTTTTATTTTTTATTTTTAATGAAATTTAATATACAACATATAAATAAATGTCTATTTATACTTTAAAATTTATATAATTGTACTTGGATATATAAATTGCAAAGTATAATTACATATAGATTATAAAGTATTAGATCATACTGAACATAGATAACAAGCATATAACGAGTGTTCACCAAGTATTCAATAAGTCTCTTTCAATTTATTGAAGAAAAAATAATGCAAAATAAAAAGTTATCTATCTTCTATTTAAATGAGAGTCGTGACATAATCAGGAACTTAGCCGGGTCTAGACGAGCTAGAATGACGCCTTGCCAGTCTAGGCACCCTTTCTTAATTTTCAAAAACCTAGAGATTTAGGTGTCATTTCTTAATTTTCAAACACCTAGATATAAATCAGGACAGTGATCAACTGCTTAACGCCTAAACAACGTTAGTGGTGATTTTAGAACACTACTTATAAAACATAATATGAGTAAATACTTCTTTTCTACACACCATGAAAACAAAGACAAACTTGAAACTTGGGCTTCAACCCCGATAAAAACAACCATACAATGAGGCTAAAAAGTGGCCATAGTACGAAAATCCTAGAAGCTCGAAAACCAGTGTTGACAAAGAAATATTGCATTACAAAGGGTTATGATTTTCACACTCGTGATTTATCTTTCTGCGCTTCTTCTATTTCTCGTGTCCCTTATTTTTTGTAGGCTGTTATTATATCCTAAAAAATAAAGTACAAAAGACTACCCTACTACATTGTATAAAAGTTGTCGGAAAATATGCTGCAACAGAATCATAGAAATAATGGCTTGAATCTCCTTTACACCAACGAGTCAAGGGAACGTAGAGTAATACTAAAATACATATGTAAATCATTTCTTGCATTCACACTTTAAAAATGTAAATAGAGATTTGTCAAAGTTGCCTTTGGCTGCATATGCTGCACAGCACCTGCAGACTCAAGTGCAACAACTACTGTGAGGGGAAATGTTAATTTTCTGACTTTTTGGGCCAATCATTTTAGTTTTTCTTGAATTAATTTTTCCAAATTCATAAACTTTTTTCTTCCTTTTGTTTTTCTTCTCTTTGATTGTATATTTAATAGAGTTTCTTTTTTTTAATGAACCAAAACACCTAATTCAAAAGGAGGGATGTACAGTTAGATTCTGATCATGGCCGTTCTATTTTTCAATTAATTAGCAAAACTCGTAATGAAGTGGAAAATCACCATCATATAAATGTAGAGGGAAGGGAAATGATACAATTAAGGACCGATTCATGTCATTTATGTTTGTGAAGCCCACAAAACATGAACGGTCAGGATCAGCTTACTCGTATATCCGCAATTGATTTAACACACTTAGAATATATTAATTACAAAACAATTAAATACAAATGAACAGTTTGAATCAGAATTGTTGGTGACATTGATTAGCATTTGTCACATTCCTTTTGTAAAAATATGGGATCCCATCAATGCAAATGTTGTTTAGCTAAAAAAAATTAACAAACAGAAGGTGGCTATGTGAGTCGAGATTGGAAGCCAATTATTTGATGTTAGAACTCAGAAACACTGCAACTGATTTTCCTTATCCTCTGGCATGTGAATTCATATGGCATGATGCAACACCAAACCCCAGCGCATAATATATAAAATAACAAAATCATGGTGGTCATCTTAATAACAAGTCTTAATTGGGTTAATAGTCCATGTGATGATAAGGTAGTTGGAATGTGGTGAAATCTGTTAGGATTTAGGCTCAAAATTGAAAATTTCGTCAATTCTCCGTTAATTGTTATCATATGAGCCTCACATGCTAACAATTAACGGAAATCCTGACACACCTTGACCCAAAATATCCACCTGAACACTGAATTGAGTTGTGCTGAACGACACCAAAGAGGTGATAAAGCCATAGAGTGATGGTGATGTGGAAAGTGCTACTAATTTAAACCTAAAGTAACTAATTCTAGAGTACGCATGTGAGTGGTTTTGAACCCATATCACACAAAATGATGTCAAAACCTAGTTATCAGCTTTTGTCCGAGGTCGTCGGCAACAACATGAGCTTTGCCGCTAAATCTTGAAGGGGCAAAAAACAAGAATGAATTGGCCTGAAAAATAAAATTTTATTTCCGACCACACCTATCACTATAGGGACTAATAATCCAATTAGGCCTACTAACAAATACTAATGACAATGAACCATGCAATGTGCATAAGTTATTATTGGATTTTAGTTAACATTATTTTGTGCAAGGTCACAAATTATTAGAAAGAAAAAAAAAAGAATCTAAATGGGCAGGCTACAAGAAAATGACAATGGAAGCCTCTCAATAATTGATGATCATTATTTTGGACTGGAATTTATTTGGTCAAAGTAAAACCTCAAATCAGACTTGCCCTCGTTCACATCCACCGGCCTGCCCTCATGTGTATGCCCAGCTAAACTCAATCTCAATTATGAGTGATTAGGTTGCATACATGTATGTGGAATGACGCCGGGAAGTTCCGGTTCTTCCACCATTTTTCGCCAATCTCCGGCGATGTCAAGGATGGTTTCGGCTCAAATTATCTATTGATAGAATACTGGCTAAATGCTAATTGATCGAATGGTCATCTACGACGATTATTCTACTAAGTGAATAGTTACGAAAAATGTACCGATATATAAATTTTAGAATTATCACGTCTTTTAATGCCAGTTAATCAATTAAGAAACAAAGAATGCCTTGAATCTTGATACACGCTAGAGTTATAAACAGTAGTAGGCAAGAACATATGTGCCCTCCATTGCACTTGAGTTATATGGGTTAATGTAAAGTATTATTGGCATAAGAAAAAATAATAGTACTAGCTAGGCTAGAAAACGCCATGTGGTTAATAAGGTTGGGCCTTGTATTGGGCCTATTTTACACAAAATTGTGGCCTCTTGTGCATTCTCGTTGGGCCTAAGGTTACTTTATAACACATGTAGCAGACTTATTAATTAGAGCATGTTTGGAAGTGCTTTTAAAATGGTTAAAAGCACTTTTGACGAAAGTATTTTTGGTACCTATTCTTGTTAAAAATGCAAATAATCTTGAAAAAACACTTGAAATGATTTTTACATGAATTACATAATTGGTACTTCTTAAAAAATACACTTCAAGTGCTTTTGAAGTCCCAAAAGCACTTGAATAACACTTCCAAACATGCTTTAATTCTCTCCAATATTACCAAAATAAACAAATAAAAGTAGGAAATCACTAACCTTTCGGTGGTGTTGTAACTGTCATTTTATTGATATTGCAGTTGACTACTACCAAGTCCATTACCCATTTCTTAATTATTTGATGATTATTCTTCTACCAAATTACCGACATGAATAATTCCTTTTTTCAATAAAAAAAAAATCCAATAACAGGTGGGAACAAAACCCATCATCTAATCGAAATGCATCATAAACTTTTAGCCATTGAATTGTTATATAAGGATAAGATAAGGGTTTTTAAATAGTTGGAAATTTTGATGCAGAACTAGGTGATGAATCCTAACCCTAATCATCCATGGATGCCTAGCTAAAACCTGTTTACCAGAAACTTAGTAATTCGTAAAAGCTGCATAAACCCTAGCTTGCTAGTCATTTCTAACCTAGATCGAGGTAAAGTGTAACAATTTCATACCTACTAAACCTTAGTTTGTTATATATTCATGCTTTTTGTTCAGTAACAATATTGGGACTCTTTGGATTACAAAATATATATATCATGATGGGTAGATATTTTCAGTACTTGAATTCATGTGACATGCTATCCAAAGCTGTATGCAGCTAGGGTTTTGAAAAGTATATATAGCCAAATTTTGAGCATATGCACGTTCGATATTTCCAGTCCTTTTCTTTTTCATATTTTTAGGAATTACAACCACTCGATGGGATCTCGAGAGGGCTCAAGCACTACTCAAATGGGTCTCGAGAGAGCTCAAACACTGCTCGGAGGGGTCTCGAGTGACTGTATTCCACTTCCACATAGGGGGCCTATATATGTGTTTGTCAGGTGGCAAGTCTTTTTCTTCCACCCATCGCTCCCAATCATTTTATGCAGCTCTTACTCTTCGACGAGCTGTGGTTGTTTCGCATGTTCAGTAGTCAAGTCGCCGTGCTCCGGCTATATGTGTGGCATTAAATGGACGATCCAATCGACCAAAAAAAAAAAAAAAAAAAGGACGATCCAAAAAGTTGCATATATAGTTGACATCGTGGCCTAGTTTGCAACGTGAAACACAATTGTACCAGAGAGATAATTGAAGGGGACTAGAGCCTATACGACAACGGACTATCTATCACAATAATTTGCTTTTGGCTAGCATTGGCAATCATTCAGACTATAAAGAAAATAATGTCGTTGGATTTAACACCATTCAATAAATATCTCACACGTGTCGACATTTCTCCTTACTTTTTAGTTGAAATTATAACTGATTAAAAAGGTAATTAGTCTCACGAAAACTACAACATTGAGCCTAGAACCAACAAAAAATGGGCAAGCAACACAAAAGTAAATAATGTTGTGGGAACTTAACACCATTTAATAAATATTTCACACGCGTCGACATTTATCCTTATTTTTTAGTGAAATTACAACTGATTAGAAAGGTAATTTACCCCACGAAAACTACAACATTAAGCCTAGAACCAACAAAAAATGGACAAGCAACACAAAAGTAAGTTTTTAGGGTAAAGTACAAAAAACTACCTCAACTATTGCGGTCACGACAATTTCATACGTCATCTTTTAAAATTGACAATGTCATACCGCATCTTACGAATTTGTGACAATGTCATACCTCCGTCAATTTTTCTGTTAGTTTTTCTGTTAAGTACTGACGTGGAAATAAACTGGGACCACTTTCTATTAAAATATTATTAAAAACTAAAAAAAAATTTAATATTTTTTAAATATTAAAATAATAAATAAAAGTAAATTAAAAAAAAATAAAAACCTTAGTCGTCCCTTCCCTCCCCCTCTCTCTATTCCTCATCTTCATCTTCTTTAATATATTTTAAATAATAAAATAATAAATATAAATAAAAGTAAAAGTAAAATTAAAAATTAAAAATTAAAAAATAAAAATCTTAGTCGTCCCTTCACTCCCCCTCTCTCTATTCCCCATCTTCATCTTCTTCTGCTTAATCTTTAACACAAAAAATAAATAAATAAATAAAAAATGAAAACCCAACCCCACCCGCCCCCCCCCCCCCCAAAAGAGGAGAAGGAGGAAGAACCAAAGAAGAAGAAGGAGGAAGAAGAGGAGGAGAAAAGAAAAAAATAAAATTTGAAAACCCAAGGAGAAGAAGGAAGAACCGAAGAAGAAGAAGAAGGAGGGAAAAAAAATGGAAACTGCAACCCAGAAAAATAAAATAAAAAAATAAAAAAAAAATAAAAAAAAAACCAGAAGAAGGAAGAAGAAGGAGAGAGGAAAGGGGATGACGCATCCCTAGGATTTTTTTTTGTTTTGTTTTTTTATTCTTAATTTTTTTTAATATTTAATTATTAAAAATATATTTAATTATTTTTTAATCCAGCTGGATTAGTGAGTGCTCCTTGTCTCTTGCCACGTCAGCACTTAATAGAAAAATTGACGGAGGTATGACATTGTCACAAATTCGTAAGATGCGGTATGACATTATCAATTTTAAAATACGAGGTATGAAACTGTCGTGATCCCAATAGTTGATGTAATTTTTTGTACTTTATCCAAGTTTTTATGATTCATACCCGTCGACATTAATTTCTCCCAACGTTGGAATGGTATTGGAGCAGAAATCATATATAAAAAATATAAAAAATAAACATTGAAAAAACACGCGGTCGGCAGGATTCAAACCTGCGCGGGCAAAGCACACACATGATTTCTAGTCATGCCCCAGAACCGCTCCGGCACGATAACTTGATGGGACAGTATGACTAATGTTCAATCAAACTCACTTGATGGTAAAGTATGGGAATAAAAAGGACTGCAGGAGTATCAATCAAACTCACTACACTAATATTCATAAGAATAAAAAAGAACACCACACAGAAAATATAAATAAAGGAGGGATACTTTCAGAATTAAACATAACTATGTTGTTGGTACAAACGATTTCGTGGATGTGTGAGCAATGAAGCAGTGTTATCTCACACAAATGCATGGGTTAATACTCTTGACCAACAGAATTGTGCAAGTTCAAATCTAACTCCAAACCTCAAGTATTAAAATGAACGCTCTTAACTAACAAAGATATGAGTACCTTGCCAAATACAAATATAACTAATAAAGATGGACTGGCAGCCTAGGTTCCATAACAGCGACAAGTGGGAACTTCCGAGGTGTGACCAATCCAAAAGTTTCCTCCATACCCAAATCTTCCACTTTCACATTCCCAGGCAACTTCCAATTAAAACCATGCAACATGTTAGCCAAACAAGTTCTTATCATCTTCAGCCCTAGCTTATAACCGGGGCACATCCTCCTCCCCGACCCAAACGGCAGCAACTCAAAACTTTGTCCCTGCAAATCAATCCCAGTATTCCCTAAGAACCTCCCTGGCCTAAATTCTTCTGGTTCTTCCCACAGTTTAGGGTCTCTCCCCATGCTCCACGTGTTCACAAACACTACGGTTCCTTTGCAAACATCGTAACCTGCCACGTTGGAGTTTTCAACGGCTAGATGTGGTGGCAGAATTACAACCGCAGGATGCCTCCTCATTGTCTCTTTCATGATCGCATCTATGTAAGGAAGTTGTGCTAGGTCTTTCTCTTCTACCCATCTCTCTCTTCCGATCACTCTGTCAAGTTCTTCTGTTGCCTTTTTTATGAGGTTTGGTTGTTTTATGAGCTCAGACATTGCCCACTCTAAAATTGTTGCTGAGGTATCAGTGCCTCCAGCTATTAAGTCCTGGTTTAAATTTAAATGGACAATTATGTTCTATATATGGTTAGTCAAAAACGAGAAATATATATTAAACATGATAAGTATGTAATTAAGTGCATAGAATGCGTGCATGATGTGTACATATCTCAGAAATATTAACAATTGAATGGATTTGGGATCATATATTATATATACCTGAATGAATGCCTTGATACTGTCATAGTTGAGTTTAACTTCAAGATCACTTGAACCATCAACCAGCTGCAGTAGTAAATCCACCATGTCCTTTGGCACAAATTCCTCCACTCCTTCCTTCTGCGCCTTGTGTTCGTTGAGCACGAAATCATAAAACCGATTGATTTTTTTCTGTATGGCCTTCATTCGCTTTATGTATCCTTGCAAGTCCAAGAAATTAAGCCATGGTATCCAATCCCCAATGTTAAACACCCCATTAAGCACAAACAACTCATCTATCATGTCCTGAAATTCTTCGAGTGACATTATAGAGCCCTCGTATTCGGCCACGCTAAAATAATCCTTACCTAACACAGTTCTGCTCATAATGCTAAGATTAAGGCGTGACAGATGCTCTTTGAGCACAACTGGGTTACCTGACGTGGCGATGGCATAGAGTCGCGATGTAAAAGCGCGATTTTCGTCGACACGAATGTACTCAAAGGACTCTAGCCTTTTGGAACTAAACAACTCGTAGAGGAAGATTTTCCGGCCTTGACGCCAATATGGACCGTAAGGTGACCAAGTGACATTTTGGTAGTCATAGGTGAGGTACTTGCCTGCTGCAGTTTGAGGCCTAGAGGAAAACACATGATCATGTATCTTCAAAAATTGTTTAGCCATTTCTGGAGACGAGGCAACTACAACTGGGCGGGAGCCAAACCTGAGTTGCATTATAGGTCCATAAGTTTGGGATAATTTGTGAAGGGAATGATGTGGGAGAGGACCAATGAGGTTGAGGTTTCCAATTATAGGCCAGGGTTTGGGACCTGGTGGAAATTTTTGTTTCTTGAGTTGGGGAAACAAGGTTTTTGAGAAAAGGGCTAGAGTGGCGAGGCATGCCAAGGTTAAAATTACAGCACAAGAAAAGTACTCCATTGTGTGGATTGTGGCTGCAATGGTGAAGGGTTGAGAGTTGTGATCTTATATAGTTGAAGTAGTAGGTGGTTACTTGATATCAGAATTAAAAACTTTATCTTGTTTAATTGATATCAGAATTAAAAACTTTAGTTGTGATCTTAGATAAGATATTTTTCGATGAAAAGAAAAGTAGAAGATATTTTATAATTTTTAACTGTTTGGAAATTTTAATTAAAAATCATTAAAGATCTAATTGAGTTGTACTAAAGTATGCCATAAGAAATTTTGATTTCAAGTTGAATTTTAGTATGGTGATCATTAGAATTTTTTTTATCAATTGAGTATTATTAATGGCATAAATCATTTTGTTTGTAAATGACTACATTTTGAATTTTTGAATTTGTTTGGATGTTATTGAATACTTGTATTAATGTCAATTTTTTTAACAAGCCTACAAGCAAAACCCAAATCGAAACCAAAACCGTTTGAAACTAAACCAAATTAAAACTAAATGATTTGGTTCCAATCAGTTGTTACCCTAAAACCGAACCGAACTAAAATAATTTTAGTTTCAATTTTAACTTGACCCTAAAACGACACCAAATCATTTAAAAGGTTTTCTTTCGATTTGGACTTGACCCTAAAACGACACCAAATCATTTAAAAGGTTTTCTTTTATTTTTTGGGTAAAAATCATTAAAAACGTTTATGTTGTTTAACGGATGCAGAAGATTCGCAGGAAATAATTTTTTAAAAATACACCCCTTGTGGTAATGGAGATATTTGCGGAGATGTTGTTTTCAAAATGATTGCCAAAATATTTGCAGAGAGAGTGTTTCCCAATTTTTTTTTCACGCACCTACCCCGTTGCAAACAGTGAAAGATATGGGGTGGGTACAAGTATATGATAAGCCAGTCGCCAAAGATTCATTTTCCAGCTCCGCTCCTCATAAATTTCTAAATATTTTAAGAAATTATTATTGACATTTTAGAAATGTGAGCGGATGTGTGATATTATTTTTTTTAAATAATTTTTTGTAGAACAATTGTAATATTAGACAAATAAAAAATTATTAAGATATTCAGTTGTAGACAAATATGATTCCACAAAGAACACGTAAAGCCTTAATCAAATAGTCATAGGGCTTCAGAATTGGACATTTTTGGTAGACATGATCTTTGAAGGAAGACCTAAAAGATAGACGATTCGAATCGTTAAAATATATTACAAAGTTGACTCCACAAAAACTTACACAAAAAATTATGTAAAAAAATGATCTCACACATTCATCCCTTAAACATTTAATTGTAAACTTTTAATCTTTTATAGTAAAAATAAAAATACTTATATAAGAAGTGCGCAATCAAAATTTCAGAATATCAATAATAGTTTTCATATTTTATTGTCAAAACACTAAAAAAATATTAACATGAATGCTACATTATAATTCTAAAAATAAAATGAATAAAAAATGCTACATGCAATAGGCTTAGGTACGTTGTACGTACAAGTCCCTTGTGCTAGGTGATGTGATTTCTACAAACCTTACACCCTTCCGAAAGATTGTAACTCACGCACCGAGATACAACTAGCTCTCTTCATTGGCAAATATTAAAGGTAACGATGCAACGATATCAACATTTCGTTGCTCTACCTTTTACCTATATATCCTTAAAAAATATTTTTTTTATTACATTTTTTATACGATTATGTCACAATTGTATCATCTTTCAAATAGAAATAAGACTCACATTATTGGTGAACCCTAATTCTATTAGAAATATGATATAAATATGATATGAAAAATGTTATAAAAGTAACTCTAGATATCCGTCTGAAAGCCCAAATAACAATTCCTCATCAAAAACATTGGAAAAAAAAAATGGCAATATTCGCACTATTGTTGGAAGGCAATGGGAATAGGCGTCTAAGCAGGACCTAGGCTTTTTTTTTTTATAAATAATTTTAATGAAATTTAATATATAACATATAAATACATGTTTATCTATACTTTTAAAATTACATAATTGTACTTGGATATATAAATTGCAAAGTATAATTACATATAGATTATAAAGTATTAGATCATACTAAAAATATAGGGAACAAGCATATAATGAGTGTTCACCAAGTATTCAACAAGTCTCATCCAATTTATTAAAAAAAAAAATGCAAAATAAAAAATATTTATCTTCTATCTAAGTGAAAGTCGTGACATAGACGGGTGCTTAGGCAATTCTAGACGAGCTAGAATGGCACCTTGCCTGCCTAGGCACCATTTTTTAGTTTTCAAAAGCCTAGAAATTTAGGTGTCATTTCTTAATTTTCGAACACCTTGAGATAAATCAAGACGGTGACTAGCCGCTTAACATCTAAATAGCATTAGTGGTGATTTTTAGATCACTACTTATAAAATATAACACGAGTAATAGTTCTTTTCTACGCACCATAAAAACAAATACAAACTTAGGCCTCAACCCGATAAAAACAAGAGTAAATTGTAGTAATGGTCCCTCAACTAAAAATTCATTACCATTGGTCCCTTAACTTATCAAAATATGTAGTTATGGTCATTTTCATCAATTTCATCAAAATTTTGTTAAAATAAGTTATGTTGAGATAACCATTCATATAATAAGGGTCCCTCAACTCATTAAAGTGTGTAATTATGGTCATTTTCGTCAACTACGTCAAAAATTTTGTCAAAATGAGTTATGTTGTAACAACCCGTCCCGGGATTTACGTAAGAAAATGGGTATTTTTATATTTTCACTAAGTTTGGGGGATACCTTCCTTTTTAAAATTGTTTTTAAGTCTTAATTGGTGAGCCCAAGGGGCCCACCCCCTGATTCTGTCCCCCCGAGCCTCTCATTTCTTTCTTCTCTCTCAGTCTATCTTCTCTCTTTCTTTCTCTTTGTCTTTCTCTCCCTCCCTCCGAGCAAAACGCGCGCGCGCGCGCACACACACACACACCCATGCCCACACCTATAGCTCTTTTCTAACCCCGTGGTTGTGTTTTGGACGTCAAACCATGAAGAAACCACCTCGGAGACATTTCCCAGTTTTCCGGCGAGCACCGCCCCTTTCGAGGCAATTTCCGGCCAAACCACGGCGATTTGGCCGGCGTGCAAGGTATCAATCTTTTCGTCTCGCTGAGTACTACAACTTTCCTTTTTGTTTCACCCAATTTCATTGAGTATTGAAGAAGTTATGCTCATTTGAATCTTACCCAGTTTCCGGCGGACACCCGTGGCTTCCAGGCTGTTTTCTGGCCAACTCCGACCACGATTACAGGAACCAAGGGTATATTTCGATTCCTTACCTTCGGGGCTTCAATTTGGTATATTGAATGACATGTTTTGGTTGAGTTTTGAGCTCCAACGGAGCTTGGGAATTCTTCGGCCGAAATCCGGCCTTCCCCCTCCTTAGAATCCGGCGACCACCAAACCCAAAGGCCTTAGGGCCCTGGTTGCAAGCCCAAACCCATTACCCTTTTAATTGGGCCATTGGGCCATTGGGCCATTGGGCCATTGGGCCATGAGGTTTCAAACCCAAACCCACTTTCCTTCTAACCCAAACCCAACCCACCTAAAACCTAAACCCAATTACCCTAACCCAAAACCCTAAAGCCCAAACCCGTGACCTGTTGACCCGTGATCCGTGACCCGTTGACCCGGTCACCGGTCAGCGTTGACTTTGACCGGTCAACGTTGCCTTTGACCGTTGCCTTTTTGAGTTTTCGTGCGGGACCTCTCCTAGGCTAATTTCGACGTCCTGAACCCGTTTCCGATGTCCATTTTCCTAAATTCAATCGTTTGAGTAGAGTTTGACTAAATGTACCCTTTATGTGCTTAGGGGCGATTATCTGCGGCGTTTCCTTCTTCGCTAGATGGCGTGGCTTTTCGACGACAAAGTACTGTGAGTTGATCCCTTCTAAAAATGCATGTTTTGATAGTATAAATGCATACATGAAAAGCATGATTTGATGATTATGTTTTATGAAACGTTTTACGAGATAACATGCTTACTGAGGCTAGTTTGAATTATTACTATTTTTCCTATAGCCCATGTTCTTATAGAATATTTGATGGATGACGATATGATATTTAGAACATGTTTAGAACACCTCTTTATAGTATAGATGATGCATGACTTTATACTATGAAGTTGATTTCAATATATGTATGTTCACTAGTTTTCTACTTACCTAGTGATCTTTTCCGCTACGGGACGTAGGGATAGATCCGGTCCATCCCGGGCGACGGTTTGGTGCTGGCATAGGGCCTGGAGTGTGTTTTCCTCTGACTGTCTGCTCAGAGACGGGGAGCCGGCAAGGGGCCTGAAGTGTATTTTCCTCTCTGACTGTCTGCTCAGAGACGGGGAGCCGGCATGGGGTCTGAAGTGTTATATCGGACATTCACTAGTGTTTATTATTTATGCGAATTATGATTTGAGACATTGCACGACATGCAAGGTTTCGGAAAACCTATGTTTATCATTATATATATGTGTTTTCATAAAATCTGGGGGTTAGTATGTTGATAACTGTTTTATTATATATATATCAACTTGGTCCACTCATGTTTGTTTTGCGCCCCCTTCAGGACTTAGAATCGAGGCATACAATTCCGACGTCCAGGCACTTCCGCATCGGCATCTTCGAGTCCTCTCGGTGTAGGACCCACTCCTTTGTTTCATTCAATTTTATATTATTTTCTTTTAGTGTTCTAGATTAGTGGTGTGCTCTGAACACGGTCCTTATTTACATATTCATTATTCTTTTATATTTATAAACCTTATTTATCCTTTGTTTTCAGTTTTTACACTCAATAAATGGTTTTCGTCACCCTCGGGTGTCGGCCAGCACGTGCCTATCCTGGTATTTGGGGAATATCATGGTCGGGGCGTGTCATATGTTGAAATGACCATTGCTCCAATTGGGTTAAAGTTAAGGGACCATTTCTCCAATTGAATTAAAGTTGAGGAATCATAGCTACACGTTTTAATAAGTTAAGGGACCAATGATATTGGATTTTTAAACAATGTACGACGCTACAAAGTGGCCACATTAGGAAAACCCTGGAAGCTCGAAAACCAGTGTTGACAAAGAAATATTGCATTACAAAGGGTTATGATTTTCACACTCGTGATTTATCCTTCTGTGCTTTTTTCATTTCTCATGTCCCTTATTCTTCGTTGACTTTTATTATATCTCAAAAAATAAAGTGCAAAAGACTATATATCCTACTACATTTTATGGCTAATCCTATGTGAGATTTAACCAACTTTTCCACCATCTTAATGTAGATATTATCGTTTGTTTAAAAAACAAAAAACAAAAAAACTCTATTTTACTACAAATTCTAATTGTTGAAACTTGAAAGCCCTAATTTCCCAATATAACAAAAACGAAGTGTGTCCAGCTATCCATAAGCCCAAAAATACCCAATGATAATTTAAAACCTGGAAGCCCAATAATGAAACAAATTAAAGCCCTACTCAACATGCTTATTAAAAAAAAAAACGTGCTCATTCAAAAAAGAGAAATTTTATTTGAATCCACATAACTTTTTTCTACACTCAATTTAAATTTTAAATGTTAATTATCTTTTTTTATCATATTGTATAATTACCATCAAATATAATATAAAATTAATAATAAAACTTAAATTTATCAATAAACTCACACCCTATAATTAAACCCACCATCACTCCTTATTTATTCTACATTCATTCTGGCCAAAACCATAATAGCTCTTATAGAAAAAAAACAAGCTTTTTTTATTTTAATTTTTTTTATCAATAGATGGTGATTTTGAAGTTCTGAATACTCCTAAGGTATAAATCAATTTGTGAAAAAAAAAAAAATCATTTGATTTCAATTTTTTAGAGTTTAGAAGATGAATATTTGGGTTTCATTTTTTTCGTCAATCCAGGTTGCGCATAGTTTGTTAAACTTTCTATAGGAAATAGTGCAGATGTTACAAAAGATGTTGTAGACACTAAATTTACTTGATACAAAATCCTATCTACAACAACCACCTTAAAAGTATTAATAATTTGTTGCAAACACCAAATTTCTTGGATACTAAACCCTTTCTATGGAAAGTAGAAGTATTAATAATTTGTTTGGCATATTAGAAAGAAAAAATTGTTTCTTTGGCATTACAATTTGTTGTCGTATTATTTTGTCCTCCCATATTAAGCAAGCATTAGTTACCATGCCATCACTGACCTTTCATGAATAAGTTGATAGCCCATGAAAATTGAGGGGCCTTTGTTTTACTAGGAAGATTATACAAAAAAGATCAAATAAGATGCACACATAGGAGATGCCATAGTGTTGAAAAGCTCCATTTGGAAATTTGAAACTTAGCGAAAAAATCAAATAAGATGCAGTGAAGCAATTGATAGAAAAATTCAGAGAGAAATTTTAAAAAGCTCAGTCACTAGCTAAAAGCTTAAGAGGAGACAAAGGGCTAAAAGCTCTGTTTCAAAGAACTCAAGGTGGGAGGGGAGACAAAGGACCCAAAAGATTTTTTATTTCGAGTTTCTTTAAATACACAACCTTTGAAGCATCTTCTCTTGCTCAAGAAAATCTATTATTCATACATGCAAATAAAATCAAGGGTACATGAATATCAAGAAAATAAGAAATTGAAAAGTGTTAGGTTTATGGAAGATTCATAAACAAGTAGAAATTTCACCAAATTAATTAATTTTGGATTTTATTTTTTTAAATGGGTGTAAAGATAAATTTACATTTTTACTTGGATTTGGGAGGGTAATTTAGGTAATATTTTGTGTTTAAAGAAATATTAATTCTTTAATTAAAAATAATAAGGGTTTAAAGAGTAAATTTGGTGTAGAAAGAGGTTACATGAGTTCAAATAAAATTTCTCTTCAAAAAGGTTCTTTTAGCTATGTGTAATAATGATATATTTATAAAATAAATAAAAAATAGAGCTTTAATAAAAAGGGTTTGGATGAAGATTATTTTAACAAAAAGCCTGCCTAAAATATTGTTTAACCAAAAACTCTTCAAATTTAACCCCAAGGATTGACACGCCCCGATCCCGATGTCAAATGGACATCGAGATGGTCACGTGCTGGCCGACAACTGAGGGTGACGCAAACCATTTTATGAATACATATGTCAATAACATGTATATAAATTTCACAAATAAATAGCAATGTAATAATTAAATACAACCTACTAAAATAATATAATAATATTCAACTGCTGACAATGAATATAATGATAATGCTTGATATGTTTAAAGCATACAACTAATTCAGAGTACAAACAGAAGGTAAAATAGAGAAGTGCTATTACAATAGATGTCAAAGCAAAGATGATGATATGATATGACAACAATGACCGTGAAATAATACAACTAATTAAGAGTACAAACAGAAGGTAAATTAGAAAAGTGTTATTACAATAGATGTCAGCAAAGATGATGATATGATATGACGACAATGACCGTGAAATATGACATTTTGGGCTCTCGTACTGTCTCTGTCTCTCTCTCTCTCTCTGCGGGGAGCAAATCCTCTACCTCATATTCTCTCGATCTCTCTCTCCGCTGGCAACGCGGCTTCAATTCCAACACGTGCAACCATGAAATGTAAAACTCAACAAAAAAATCAACTTTTGTCATTTTTAGAGGACAATCCTTAGCTACTGACTAGTTAGTATTTATTGTACTCAATGAGCTATGTGGACCAATAGAAACAAGACATGTGTTAAATGATTAAGTTTTATAACCAAGTAACCAAACACCCCTTTTTTCTTACTAAACCCGTGACCAAACTAACTTCGTGTTCCTTCAGCATCCATGGCTACCATGGCTTCTCATTCTCCGGCTACCCCAACGGACCAATCCCACCAGCAATCATTCTCTTCTCCGGCGACCCACTTCCAATATTTTCTCTTCTACGACAGCAAGACTGATTTTTCAAATTCGAAATCCTTTTCAATCCGGAAGTGAAGGGTCGTTTTTCTCGACAAGGGAGGCGGGAATCGGGTGGGATGACAGTTTGAGGAGGGAGTGGGAGTGGGATGAAGGTTGAAGATAGTGGGGACGGGATGAAGATCGGATAAGGGGGTGGTTGACGGAGGAGAGAGGTTAGGTGGTCGGCGTCGACGGATCATCCATGGCAGCCATAAGAAAAAAGAAGAGGGAAGTCGGCGTCGACGGGTCATCCATGGCAGACAAGACAAAGGAAGAGGAAGGTTGTGTTTGGTTATGGACTTAAAATGATAGCTGGTGCTAGGTTCACAAAATAGAAATAAAGAGATAAAGTTTTTAGAAGGCACGTGTTAAAAAGTTATTGGGTAATTTTAGAAGGTCAGCAAAGTGGGTACTCTCTGTTCAGTACCTACGTATCATCCATTTTTATAACTTGTTGTCCTTCTTATATGAATGAAATGCAGGAGAGGTCGGAGGAGGGAGGGAAGACATGTTGTGTTGCTGTCGGGGGCAAAATTGGAAACTTAATTTTTGGACCATTTTAATTGGATTGGTTTAGAGTTGGGTTTTGTCATGACCATTAAATAAAGTTAGTACATGACTTTTGATTAAACTTTAAAATTTTGAAACTATTTTCATTAGTTTTCTAAAAAAAAAAGGTTCTTTTAGCCGTGTCTAATATTCTATGAGATTGAGAGCCTAATTCTTCATTTTGGTCTTTACAATAAAAATTGATAGAAGTGGTTATTGAGTTTGTCAATTGTAACTTATTTTGGTCATTTTGTAAAAAATCTGTTAGTATCCTCGTTAATTGGATGAGTTGGTTTAACCAAAATACCCTTTAAAAGGTAATCACGTGGTCGCTCAGTGACGATTTAACGAGAATATTAATAGATTTTTTACAGAATAACCAAAATAATTTACGGTAACCAAACTCAATAACCACTTTTGTCGATTTTCATTGTAGAGATCAAAGTAAAGAGTTATACAAACCACTATTTTAGCTAAAAGTCTTCAGAAAACTCCAAACTCCGGCCGCAAATTTCAGGCGGAGTAGAATTCAGACCCGCGCGCCTCTTAATTTCCCCGAAGTTGCTTCCACTATCCCAGAAACCACCTAATTAAATTAACAAAAATTGGAAAAAATCAAGTTATAAAACCTAGCTCACACCATAACTGGAAACTCATAGATCATCATCGTATGCTTTTTCTTTCAACTCTTTTTTAATTCCAAAAGCATTCGCAGAATCACAAACACCCTCCTCTTTGTTTTTTGTATATTTTTACCAGATACTTCCTTTAAACTTTTGGGTTGTTTTCTTGTTAAATTTAGGTATTGATAGTACTTTTGAGAGAAGAAAATGGGGAGGGATAAAAGCATAGACAAAGTCACCAAGCTGCATAACCAGCGGCGACGGAGACACAAGGAGAAGGAAGGCGGTGATGGCGGGCGCCACCGTGGTAACAGCAGCTGTCGTCCTACCAACCGTTGGTGTCTTAAAAACTTCCTTCTTGTCATCTTGGTTTTGTTTCTTCTTTATGTTTGGCATCTGATTTTTGACAGTGCATCGTACCGGGACACATGAGGGGAGAAATCGTCCGTGCAAAAGGCTGTGCATCTAATTAGCCGTTCGATGAGAGTGGTTACAAAATGTTTTGTACATCGATGGTTGGGAAGGGTGGGTGGATGCCTGGATGGAGCTTCATGCACCTCAATTTTATAACAATATTCCATTAACTTCAGCATATACAATTTATAAATAAGAACAAAATGTGTTGAAAGACTTAATTAAGTTGTAATTAAGTTGGTTAGAGCTTGTGTTTTCTCATCTAAGTATTAAAGTTCAAATATTTCTCCTTATATTTGAGATAAATTTATCCTTAAACATCACTTGTATCAAAAATAAATAAGTTGATTGAATATAGTACAGTTTATTTTCATAAATATGAATCTAAAAGTGCAGCAAATCCCAGCAATACTGGATTTTTCTTGGATATTGAAGAAAAAATAAACTGTGTTTTTTGTTATTATTTATTATTTTTCTTGTTTTTACGATCATCCTTGCGTTTTTTATTCTATTTATTCAGATCGTTGTTGATCAAAGAAAAATTATAAGAATATTAATTTTGTATTTTTGTGAAGAAATAGAGAAAAACAAAAGGATTAGCTTGTCCAACTATGTTTGATCAAACGTTCCAATAATTTGGTGTAAGGTCAAACAAGTTAGCAGCATGGGTGCATATATTTTCTCACTACCTTATTTATCACCATATGATAAATTTTAAGTTTGGTATTTGTGCTTCTCTACTACACAGATTTTAAAATTTAAACTTATATATCGATGATAAATATGATGTTGAACAAAAATATTGACACGCCCCGACCCCGATATTCCCCGAATACCAGGATAGGCACGTGCTGGCCGACACCCGAGGGTGACGAAAGCCATTTATTGAGTGCAAATGCTGAAAACAAAGGATATATAAGGCTTATAAATATAAAAGAATAATTAATATTCAAATAAGGACCGTGTTCAGAGCACACCACTAATCTAGAACACTAAAAGAAAATAATATAAAATTGAATGAACAAAGGAGTGGGTCCTACACCGAGAGGACTCAAAGATGTCGATGCGGAAGTGCCTGGACGTCGGGATTGTATGCCTCGATTCTAAGTCCTGAAGGGGGCGCAAAACAAACATGAGTGGACCAAGTTGATATATATATATATAATAAAACAGTTATCAACGTACTAACCTCCAGGTTTTATGAAAACACATATATAATGCGAAACATAGGTTTTCCGAAATCTAGCATGTCGTGCAATGTCTCAAATCATAATTCGCATAAAATAATAATCACTAGTGAATGTCGGATATAACTCTTCAGGCCCCATGCCGGCTCCCCGTCTCTGAACAGACAGTCAGAGGAAAATACACTTCAGGCCCCTTGCCGGCTTCCCGTCTCTGAGCAGACAGTCAGAGGAAAACACACTCCAGACTCTATGCCAACACCAAACCGTCGCCCAGGACGAACCGGATCTATCCCTACGTCCCATAGCGGAAATGACCACTAGGTAAGTACAAAACCAGTGAACATACATATATTGAAAATCAACTTCATAGTATAAAGTCATCCATCATCTATACTATATAGAGGTGTTCTAAACATGTTCTAAATATCATATCGTCATCCATCAGATATTATATATAAGAACATGGGTTATAGGAAAAATAGTAATAATTCAAACTAGCCTCAGTAAGCATGTTATCTCGTAAAACGTTTCATAAAACATACTCATCAAATCATGCTTTTCATGTATGCATTTCTACTATCAAAACGTGCATTTTTAGAAGGGGTCCACTCACAGTACTTTGTCGTTGAAAAGCCACGCCATCTAGCGAAGAAGGAAACGCCGCAGATAATCGCCCCTAAGCACATAAAGGGTACATTTAGTCAAACTCTACTCAAACAATTGAATTTGGGAAAACGGACATCGGAAACAGGTTCAGGACGTCGAAATTAGCCTAGGAGGGGTCCCGCACGAAAACTCAAAAAGTCAACGGTCAAAGTCAACGTTGACCGTTGACCGATCAAAGTCAAAGTCAACGTTGACCGTTGACCGTTGGCGGCATGAGTGGCAAGTTGCCAAATGATGTTAGAGTACGGGTTGTACATTTCATCACCTGGTTGATGGCACGAAGATAAGTTCCTTCTTCACTTGGTTGGTGGCATGAGTGGCAAGTTGCCAAATGATGTTAGAGTACGGGTTGTACATTTCATCACATGGTTGGTGGCATGAAGGAGAGTACGAGTTGTACATTTCATCACCTGTTTAGTGGCATGAAAATGAGTTCCTTCTTCACCTGCTTGGTGGCATGAGTGGCAAGTCGCCAAATGATATTAAAGTACAGGTTGTACATTTTATCACCTGGTTGGTGGCATGAATGAGAGTACAGGTTGTACATTTTATCATCTCGTTGGTGGCATGAAGATGCGTTCTTTCTTCACATTTCATCACTTGGTTGGTGAGAATAAGGGCAAGGTGTTGAGGCACATTGTAGCAAGTGTCAAATGACACAAAGTATGTTAAACCCTTTCGAAGCACAGTTGGCATATGTATGGATGTGTTGGAATGTATGGTGTTTATGTATGAATGTGTTGGAATGTATGATGTTTATGTTGATTGATATGAATGATGCTTATGAATGTTTTGCTATGCATGAAGGGATCCATGCTTTCGATATGTGAACCATGTTGGTTATAACACTTAGTACCACATACTTTGTGTCAAAGTATGCATGTTGAAGCTCTGAGTTGTAGTATAGGGGTAGGTGAACGTAGACCAAGTGTTCTAGTGCTAGGAATGCAAAAAACTCAGAAGAAGTTGTCTGAATTCCTTTTTCTTTAAACATTTGCCGAATGGCTTGTGTGACAAAAGATCTCAAGTGGTTGAGAGTCAAAACATTTGTAATATGTATGCTTTCTTATAATAGCATTTTCTTCAGTACCCAGTCCTCCACTTTAAAAAAGTGAGGTTTGGCCCCATAGTCATAATAGTCAACGGTACGTTCACCCCTGGTTGTCTTGATACAAACTTTTATCCCTCTTGTTGTACTAGGCTTGCTGAGAGTAAAAAAATTTCCTCTTATCAAGAGACAAATACGTTTAGTGACTTAGCGAGTAACTAAATGAGGCAGGAGATGATGCAATGGGTGTCTGAATGGCCAAGATCTCCTCACTTGGTAGAACTTGACTTCCACTTCCCATTTGTGGATAGGGGTTAACCATATGAGGGTTCCCTTTGTATGTCCTTGCTTCGGCGGAGGCGTGGTTGTAAGCATGTGCCATCACCTCAGAGTAAGTCTTCCAAGTGTTATCATTAATCATGTACTTGAAGAAACAGTCGCGTAGGTCTGCCGTGAAAGTTTTAAGGGCGGTCTTGTCATCTGCTTTAGCGCAGCGAGAATACTCATGGCTGAAGCGGCCAGCATACTTTCGTAGTGACTCGTCCGACTTCTGGCGAATAGTGTACAAATCATCTGCGAAATGTAAGCGATCTGTCTAGAAGATGTGTTGAGAGACAAACAGCTTCCTCAGTTCTTCAAATGAGTCTATTGTTGCAGGTGGAAGACGGCAATACCAATTCAGAGCTCCACTAGAGAGGGTAGAGGGGAAGAGAAGACATCGTTCTTCGTCAGTGTGTATCTGGTATGCCATGGTGGACTCAAGGAGGTTAAGGTGTTCAATTGGGTCCTCCCTTCCAATGTAAAGTTGTAAGCCAAGCTTTTGCTTTGTCTTTACTTGGAGGGGGTGTCGAGGAGTCTCCTTGTAAGAAGGCCAGGCCTAGGTTGGTTCCAGTCAGGTATTTCGGCCTGACGTTCGGCCTTCAACATGTTTACTTCCTCAAAGAGTTGTAGGACAAAGGGGTCTTGAGTGGAGTCAGGTACTGCTGGATCATTCTTCCGTAAGTCTCTATCTCCTCTTGGAAGTAGGAAAGCTTGATCAAGGGCATGAGATTTTTCTTTGGACTCACCGTACTGACTTCCAGGGCGAGCCTGTCGAAATGCGCCCAAGTCTCCCATACCTTTATATTCCTCTAGGACATGTCGTTTATTCCCTAGATTGGTAGTTGGCTTGGGGCATGAGAGATGACCGAATCTTTCAGAAACCCTTGGGTCATTGACCTTCGAGCTTATGTGGATGGGGTTCCCTCGAGGTTGCCTTAGGAAGTCCCGACAGTCACGATAAACGACTTTTGATCCTTCTACTCCTTCTGCAAAAAGGTGCATTCCTCCACTTCTCCTGCTTCGGGTCGAAGCAGCTGGGTCGAGAGAGGTCTTATGTTGATCAACACCTTGATGAGTAACTCGCTCCCCATTAGGGATATCCATGTTGAAAACAGGTGATCCCCCGTGTTGGGGGGCACCCAGGTGGTGGTTGACTTCTCCAGGGGCAATAAGTTCGTGTGTTTAAGTATGCCTAGCTTCTTGGAGCATCCCCAAAAGCTTCTCATACTGCTATTGGAGGATCTCATTCTTTATTACTATCTTGTTGTTCTGAGCCTCTAGCTCATCGACTTTAGCCTGAAGAGCAAACTTCTTTCGTTCCTTCTTTCGTTGCTTCGCACTAAGTGCGAGGGGGTGTCGTTCTGCGTGATGTGGCTCCCTTCACTCCCCATGTTGGAAAGGGGTGCTTAGTTGAAAGAAAGTGTACGAATGGTGGAAACCAGCTTAACAAAGCTGGAAAGAGTAGGAATAAGTGCGATTCCCACAGACGGCGCCAGATGTTGATGCACAAAATTGGCGAGGACTTTGGTACAACAGAAAGTGTTAAGTTTGTGACCTTCGCTAGATTGCTTTGGTCATTAGTGTGGATAAGTATGTAAATGAATAGAGACAGGGAAACAGATGACACAAGATGTACGTGGTTCACCCTGATTGGCTACGTCCACGGAGTAGAGAAGTTCTCATTAGTTGTGAAGGGTTTACACAAATACATAGGTTCAAACTCTCTTTTAGTGAGTTATAGTGAATAGTTTAGTACAAATGATATTAGGGATTATTGTGGGAGAATGATCCCCTTTTATAGAAGAGAGTTTCTAGCTTTGTTCTGACATTGACACGTGTCGTGTTGTGATTGGCCTCTGATATCGACACGTGTCGCACTGTGATTGGCTTCTGATACCGACATGTGTCGTGCTGTGATTGGCCTCCTGGTTGGAGGAAAAGTCTTGTGGGTCCTTGACGGTATGCTGTTGACCGATGCTTAGTAGTTTCGGGATTGGTCAAGTATGGTACAAACAAGATGATCACCTAATTGCATGCAGTTTCCCATCACCAACAGTGGCAATTCAAAAGAATGATGACATTTTGAGTGATGAACAACCAAGTCAAGTTCTTCAAGACAATGCCCAGATTAGTGAGATTTCAATAGATGTGAGTTTTAAGTTAGACATATTCTTAGTTTTGGTGTTTCTTCAAGTATTGTGTGTGCATTTTTAAAAATTTTTGTCACATGGTTGACAACTATGCAGATATCTTCCATTAATCACTATGCATTGCAAGTACATGAGACAGACTTATATCATGTAGTTGACCTAAATGTCAAGACATGCACATGTAGAATGTTTGATCTCGACCAACTTCCATGTGTCCATGCAACTACTGCTTGTCGAATTCGCAACACATTAGTGTACAATATGTGCTCCAAATTCTACATAGCCAATGCAATTATGCTAGCGTATGCGGAGCCCATTTGGCCGGTTAGAAACAAGAGTGAATGGAGTGTGCCGGAAGAGTTGCAGAATAAAGTTGTGTTACCTCCAATTAGACAAGTATCTGGAAGACGCAAGACAAGCAGAATCTCATCTCAAGGGGAGGAAATGATAGTTAAAAAGTGCAGTTACTGTGGTGGGACAGGCCACAATCGCCAAACTTGCAAGAATCCAATTAGACTCCATTCCAGAACATGATGTGAATGTTTTTTTTTTTTCGGAATTTATTAATTATTGGCTTTTATATTATTCGGGATTTATTACATTATTGGCTTTTATATTTTCAATCACCATTTTAGCAGAAAAACTTCACACAGATTTTAGCTTAAAACGGTTTTTGCTTCTCTATTTTTAGATTCAAATTTTGCTTCGAAGATTCAGTTTTTGATTAATTTTTATGTTTAGTTTACTAGGTTATCTTCAATTTTCACGTTCTCTGATTACACTTGAATATCTATATCTACTATATATATATATATATTGATAAAAAAAATTAATTAAAAATTAAATAAAAAAAAAGAGTAAGAAATGGAGGGGTTCGAGAGTAGGGGTACTCGGTAGTATTCAAGAGGCTACCTTTTTATGCTTCAAGATCTCAACTAATTGTTGTTTTTTCATGGTTAAGAGCAATGGGGAATTTTTTGTCATTAAGGGTATATTAGTACTTTTACATTAAGTTTTGATTAGAATTATCATAAACTACAATATCTCGTGCTGTATTGTTTCTGGTACTTATTTTTTGGATTGTACACTCTTCTTTATACAGCAAGAAACACTTTTATCTTTGATTGTGATGGTCCCTGAAATTAACCATTACCATTAAGATGGTATTTGAAAATAAAAATCAATCAATGTAGTCCCTAAAAATAGGTGTCGTAAATCAATGTGGTCTTTCCATCACAATTTTGTTAAAATTAAGTTAAGTGATGATGTAGCACATAAATGGGCCCCACAGGATTTACGGGTTTTTATCACAAATGGTCATTGAAATTGACCTACGCTATCAAGATGGTCCCTAAAATTGACCCACACCATCAAGATGGTCCCTAAAATTGAAAATCAATCAATGTAGTCCTTGAAAATAGGTGTCGCAAATCAATATGATTATTCTGCCACAATTCTGTAAAAAAATTTGTTATGTCCTGATGTGGGTTTAATAATTAATTTAAAAAGTTGTCTAAATACCATTTTGCACAATGGCATTTTTTCTTCTTCTTATAGTAGGGTCTACTCCGAAAAGAGATTCATTCCATAAATTCTTAAATGCACAAGGCTTAACCAAGGCCTAAAAGGAGTTGTGGAAATAGTTTTCAACCCACAATAGACGCACCTCAGTTATAACTTCATTATCTCAAGGCAGACCTCGCCATTCTTTGCATCACCAGACCACCATGGAAGCGCCGAACAAGTTAAGGTTGTGAGGATGTTGATCGCCTAAATGTTAATGATGATGTCCCATAAGTCTTTGCCAATAGCCAAGCTGTCACCAAAGGTGATCTCGATCTAAGTTCAACTTGGTAAAGGGCATCGAAGTGTGTAAAGATGGGTGTATTGAGATTTTTTTTTAGAGAACATAGAGCAAAGGAGGTAGAGATATGTGGACTGGGATCAGGGGTGATTGTAGGACTGGTTTTTGGGTTGACAATTTTTTTTATTAACTATTAAATTATGAATCCTATTTGTAATTTTTTTTTAATTTAATTGGACTTGTGTGACTCATTTATGTGTCACATCAGCAACTAATAGAATTTTTGACAAAATTGTGACGAAAGTACTACATTGATTTAAGACACTTACTTGTGGGATTACATTGATCAATTTTCAATTTCAGGGATCATTTTGATGTCGGTGGTCAATTTCTAGGACCATTTTGATGTCGGAGCTCAACTTCAAGGACCATTTGTGAGAAAAAATGAATTTGGGGCCCAATTATATGCAACATCAGCACTTAACAAATTTTTTAACAAAAGTATGACGGAATGACCACATTAATTTGCGACACCTATTTTCAAGGACTACATTAATTGATTTTCAATTTCAATGACCATCTTGATAGTGAGGGTCAATTTCATGGACCATTTGTGATAAAAATAAATAAATAAATAAACCCTAAATTAAATGAAACTCATATAATCAAAATCAATGAAGTGATGGGCGTCACCACCACGTGCAAAAATATTTCCGGTGTACTAGGGTTTCTCTCTTTAATGAAAGTTTATATGACGATAAAAAATGTACTTCCCTGAGACTGGTAGGTAGTTTGTTTTGGGCCTCATAGAAAATCAGGGCAACCCTTTCTCCAATATAACAACAATTGGGCTAAAACCCATCAATAATACTGGGCCTGGAGTGTAGCAAACTGAGGAGTAGCCCTAGCCTATTTACATAATTCTGCTATGGGCAATGCTATTAACACGTAGGGCAATGCTATTAACACGTTTCTTTTTACTTTCCAAATATTTTTGTTCATTAATCTTCTTAACTCAGTCAATATGATGACTTAATATCCAACAACTTTCATTCAGCTTTACCTAAATTTTGCCTTTTTGGATATCAAGCGGATTTTGAGGTGGTTGAATTATGCTCTTTTGGCAATAGAAATGAAAGAATGAGAATGATAAGAACCTTGTTACTTAGACCTTTTGTTGCTTAATAATCAAAACCGTTTTAAGTTCACAGTTAGCTGTAAAGATTAACTCAGCAAAAAATTTAATGAAAAATTGTAAATTACTTAATCATTCAATTAATTTTGTCAAAATATCAGCGTTTATATGTGAAACATTATTTTTCTATTTGTTAGATAACTTTGTCAACATCACTAGTAATCATGTACGAAAGTTGATCACATGGCTAAGGAAGTCCTAAAACTTGAAGAAAATGATTTTTGTACATTCGTTTTCTCTTTTTATATATACTTTGTCATGTATTTTAAATTTTCAATCATTTGACTATTCAGTATTTCTATCGACAAAATATAAACAAAAACATGCTGCGCTGAAAATTAGAGTGCGAAAATAACTTTTGAGACCTAGATATTCAATAGGGATTGTTGTTAAAATATGAAACATAAAAAATTGTACAAATAAAGAGCGAAAAATCTGAAATACTTTGACGATTGACAGCAGCCGCTTTCCAACTACCGATGCTTTTGTTGGCTGGAAGTCTGAGACCGAGAGCACAGGGAAGAAACAGAGCATCTCTGCACGTGCTTACTCCCACAAGCAGCCAACAGAGAAAGTAAGAAACACCAACCGAACTTTCTCATTTGTATTTCTTCACAATTCACACTCTTTTCTTTTATTTTATTTTTTTAATTTTGCACACAAGCTTTGAGAAGGCACACCTAAAGAGCGATATGATTGTGTTTATTTTAATAATAATTATATCTTGGAATGCTTACTCCTCTAAACACTTGAAGCCATCAATATTTTAACTTCTTGTTTACTCGAATATTTTCTTTTACTTCACCAGTCAACCCACTAATCCATACAGATATATACTGTTCCACAACATATGACGGGAGTTGTTTTTAGCATTTTAAACTAATCATTTTGTTTATAAAGTATTATTGTATGAATCAACATATTTGCAGGTACTATGAATGCAGTTGAGGCTAAAGTTAGGTGATCTTATAAGTTTTCAAGCAAGGTTTTCTTAACTCTCCAATGTGAAACAATCTTTCACAAGAAATGTTATGGAAACTTTCTCAAAAGTGAGACTCTCCATGAATTATTCGTCATTTTATGTTTTTTGGCACAATTCCAGTGCCAAAAGTACGAGGTGGTGGAGAGTCCATGAGAGTTCCTACTTTGAGAGAATCTACTTATCATCTCTCTTCTTTCACATCTTGACAAATCATACTATGGCAATTTTGAAAATAGAGTATCAACGATTAGAAATTCGAGAGTTACACATTTTCTTATTTCATTAGCACCAGATGTCATATAAGCGAATATACAATTCGATGTGTAAACAATTACACAATGCGTAGACAATTACACAATGCGTAAGTAAAGTTGAACATAATTGTTACACTATTTTACAAATTTGTAAATCGGTTGAGACATACACGATCTGTAAGTAAACTCGAACATAACTCATTGCAACCACATACATAAAATACCATCAACATTGGGCAAGGAATTTCATGAAATTTGACCAAGGCATGATGGACCTAGAAAAACATTGGAAAAAATTATGAAATATAGCTTAAAGATTTACATTTTCTCAACTGCAAATGGATTCTACTATATGCGAAATTTTTTAGTGACAGAAACACGGTTCGGTATACCAAACATCATATGATATAAGTAGTCGGAATTTCTTTTTAAGAATTCAATAACTTATATTCTGACACTTGGTATACCGAGTAATAGTCCTCTAGCTAGAGAAAAGCATTATTCTTGCATAGAGTATAGCAGAAAATTGATGGTAGTGCATAATGTTTGCTGCTTAGTGTACTCTGGCAACTTTACGTAAGGCAGAGTTTGGTTTTTGCGGGGTGATAGTGGAAAAGTTGATAAATAAGTCACCCTTACTGTCACTCTACAAAACCGTACATGAGATTTTCACTTCATACAGCCCCTCGTTCAATTTTTTTGAAGTCATTGGATCCTTTTCCTTGTTCAAGAATCTCTTCCCTTGTTCCACTCCGTTCCGAAGAGTAAGTAGGACCAATTTAGTCACGTTTTCATTCATTTGGAATATGGGCTCTTCTACTTCATTTTTTTAAATTATTTTTCCCTTTCTTTTTCTACTCCTTCCATCATTCCTTAAGTCCTATAGGTTTGATCCTGTAGAATCTGACCCATTTTATCATTGAGCGAAAAGTATGAAATAAATCAGATTGATTTTTTTGATCAAAAGTAATATGTGAAATCTTTGATTTTTTTCCTCTTTCTCTATCCCTATCCCGTAGGTACAACATTTGAATCAATAGAGAAATTAAATAATTGTGTGACAATTGACATGCGCAATTGTACATCATTTGTAGTGCAAATTGTACATCATTTTTTGGGATGATAGTGGAAAAGTTGACAAATAAGTCACCCTTACTGTCACTATACAGAACCGCACATGAGATTTTCATCACACACGGCTCCTCGTTCAATTCTTTTGAAGTCATTGGATCCTTTTCCTCGTTTAAGAATCTCTTCCCTCCTTTCACTCCGTTCTGAAGAGTAACTGGGATCAATTTAGTCACATTTTCATTCATTTGGAATATGGGCTCTTCTACTTCATTTTTTTTTTCCCCTTCTTTTTTTTAATTCTTTTTTTATTCCCTTCTATCATTCCTTAAGTCATATAGATTAGATCATGTAGAATCTGACCCATTTTATGATTGAGCAAAATGTACGAAATAAATCAGATTGATTTTTCGATCAAAAGTAATATGTGAAATCTTTAATTTTTTTTCCACTTTCTCTATCCCTATCTCAAAGATACAGCGTTTGAATCAATAGATAAATAAAATAATTGTGTGACCATTGACACGCGCAATTGTACGTCATATGTAGTGGAAATTGGACCTCGTAGGTCGCAGCCACTCATAGTGCTGGATGCCTTTAACTATTTGTCACCTAAAAGCTTCACAAGCTTGATTGGACATCCAATTTATTTCCTATCTTCATTCATATAATGGGCAGCCTTTGTTTGCTTTTTATATGTATAAAGGTTCCACACTGGAATTAAAAAGATAATGTGTACCTTTAAATTGCTGTACTGCCACTAAGAAGTGAATTGAGATTATTTCTAGATTTTTTTATCTAGAGCTCATAGATTATAAAATTTGAACTACTCATTTTAAATCATATGATCCTTATTAGTTCATTTTACTGATCCACTTCACATAAATAAAAAAACTCGATCTTTTATTGTCTCTATTCAACAGCTTAAATCTTTAAATCTTTAGGTTCCAAACATGTCAATCTAAAAAAAATCTCGTGTTAAAAAGTAGTAGACCCTCACTCTCAAAAATAAAAAAATAAAATAAAAATAAAACATTAAGATTCTTACAAATCCCACCAGATATTTAGGCACTATATGGAAGTGGGGAAAAGTTGTAGCTCCACACATAGTGAGTTTGTGAAAATGTGTAAGAGAGTTGTTGCACAAAGAGGTGTTGGGGGTGAACCTCTCCGTATCCAATATTGCTCTCTACCTACAACATAAAATATAGTTCCCTCCCCCAATTTCACAATCCCCTAATCTTATTTCACTGCTCCAGCACCATGTATCTCTTCATCTTATCTATCTTCTCATACCACCTGTCGTATGAGGAGGGAGATAAGAAAATGCGGTAAAAAAAAAAAAATCAAGGCACGAAAATTTCTTTCCTGCAACACAACAATAAAAGAACAAAACAAACGAAAGACTTGTTCGGTGCTTAAGATAGAATCAAATGAGTAAAAAAGTCACAGCTTATTAAAATAAGAAATGAATGTAAAAGTGAGAGATTGAATCTCAACGTTTTGTTGGGATTTGAAGAGATAAGTTCATTTATCAGTAATTCATCTTCTACTATCAACTTAAACAAAAATTCCGTCATTTCTTCATTTACCAATCCAATCATATGTCCCTCATAAAAAATAAAAAGAAATTGGAAAACTCCATTGGCCTAACATCCATGTGAGTTGCCTCATTTGTGGTTCACTTGGTGCTCTACTGATGTGAGAAGCCAACCGAAATTAGAAACGATGAGGGTAGTGCGAGAGGCCCACGGCTTCCTATCATGGATCCATCACAGGAGGCTCCATGTCTTTGGTGATATGCTCTCCCAGATTTGGAAACGATTAAAAGAATACAACAAATAAAGTGGCGGGCTGCACCTATCTATACTCCTATTATTCCAAGCTGCAAATACTGTTGAGATACGGCACTCCGATATGGAGGCAGATTCTCTACCCTCTCACTTTCCATGTCCTTGGAAACGATTAAAAGAATACAACAAATAAAGTGGCGGGCTGCACCTATCTATACTCCTATTATTCCAAGCTGCAAATTCTGTTGAGATACGGCACTCCGATATGGAGGCAGATTCTCTACACTCTCACTTTCCATGTCCTTTCGTGCTTTCCTATTTTGTGTGTTATTTTGTGTGGTCATAGTTAAGTCACGTCATTATTTTATATTATTTTTTTATAGAGATAATAAGACAAAAAATAATAATAATATAGTTGACATGGCTTAATTGTGACCACACAAACAGGAGGGCACGGGAAGTGGGAGGGCAGAAAATCTGCCTCCCACCGATATATAAATCATGCACTGGATCAATGAATAATTGAATATGCGGTTCAGGATTTAATTGAATCCTTACTCTGCATTAGCGCATAAGAAAAAAGACCCTTCAACTTAATTTAGACCACTTACTTAATTTTTGTATGATTCAAATGCTACAAACTTCTGTATATGCAATTGCCCTCACTTCAACTATCGTTAGATATAAAATTCTCCAACGTTTCTCTAATATTGTCAACGAACACGGTTGTCACGTACAAGATGCTTGAAAAAATGTTTCAAATAATCTTAGGCATGGAAGGGTTACCAATATAACCGAAAGAATTATCAAAAGTGTGACATAAATTAGGTAAAATAATTAAACTAGGCACATGCATATGATAGTAATGAAAGGAAAAGATGATGGTGTATTGATGTTGAAGTTGTTTCTTGGACTCAAAGGAGATGATGAAAGATTAAGTCGGTGACATAATTGGGAATGAAAAGAGGGCGCGTGGAGGATAGTGATAATTGGGAAGCAAAAAGAGTGAGAGGAAACTGCTGAAAAGCAGTGCGGGCGTGCGTAATTTATGCACTTTTCACATTGGGGATCCAACTATTAGCGCCATCTGCGGGGAGATCTTAGATATTATCCGATGATACACTACGTTTATTTTATAAGTTAAATGAATCTTTTATATTTTAAGTTATTTAATTTTTTATATAAGTGTCTCACAACTTGTATAACAACAAATAATGACATGCTCTATGTTCTGAGGACACTAAAAAATCTCTCTTTCTCCAAAGTATGACAGTGAGGCAATCATGTTTCACACTTTATTTTGTATCGTGGATTAAGATTCTATTTCTGTCAATTCTTCTCCCCTTCACTCTCATCATCTCTCTTTTATTTTTATTTTTTGTCAGTTTTTTTTTTTTATAAAGAAGTCAACGTTCGCGTGGCTTGATCGTGGCTGTTCGAATCAGATAAAGTTGGAACAAGCACGGTTGTTTTCCAACATTTCCATTTTGACGTACATACGTGATAGAAACATGCATCTACTTACCTGCTTTACTTGAATACAAACCTACATCTTGAAACCGTGTGTTTCTAACATCAAGCACAATGTAGAAATATTCTCATTCTAACATTGTCAATTAGACTCTATTTCTATCCTACGAAACACTAAGGCAAGTGTGGTAATCAAATTTCACCGCCCTACCTGGGAACCAGATCCCCTCCTGAGCAAATCACACCGGCCATTGAAATTTGATCAAACTGCTGCAATTATTATAACTTTTAGAAGACCTTATTTATAGCCATTGGATCAATTTCAACGGCATTTGCTCAAGAGGCTCAGCCTCCTAAGCTCAGGAGGGGATCTGGTTCCCTACAAAGTAATTACATGTGAACGGGCAAGGGTGTGTTTGACGAGATTACCCTCTCACTTACCTGTTGGAAACATCCACATGTTAAGCAAAGATAGCCACCATGTTTGCTTGGACATGTATGTCGATGTCTGAATATAACTAGATCGCACTCGTAATAAATTAAACAAGATAATTATATGCCAGACCTAATTATGTCATGATTATTAAGAGATGCTTAGATATAATCGACTAGTTAATTTGATAAGCGAAATAACAAGTCTCAAACCTACCAATCATAACACATCCCTTGCATAAACCCTAAAAAGATAATCGGTTGAGGATGTGCAAGAGAAGGAGGGTCTCTCCCTTTCCTTCCCCTCTTACTTTTTTTTTTCCTTCAAACAAACGATATTATCTACACTAAAGGGGAAGAGGCGGGCTTAGCCTCACAATAGGCTATTAATAATTTAGTTCAAATTTGTCTTTAGCGAGAATCAAACCTAAAACCTCTCACTTACAAGCGAAGAGGAATACCAATAAACCATAATAGGAGGGTTCCCTACCCTCCTACTTTTTTTATTTTTTTTTTCCAAACAAACGATATTATCTACACTAAAGGGGAAGATATGGGTTTAATCTCATAATGAGCTAGCAATAATTTAGTTCAAAATCACCTTTGACGAAAATCGAACCTAAGACCTCACTTACAGGTGAAGATAAATATCACTAGATCATAGTAGAAGGATTCCCTCCCCTCCTACTTAAATAATTATGTTTAAACCACGTCGATATCTTATCTTAATTTTTTTATAAAGATAATAAGATAAAAAATAATATATGAGAGAAAAAGAGGGGGATGATGGAAATAGAATGTGAGATAATTCTACTCCCCCAGATAAGAGGGAGAAGATTAAAGGTTACCTTTGATCGAAGAACATGGACGCCTAACTGCCACGTATTATAATGAAAATTGAGAGATCCAACCACCCTATGCAGCTACAAACAATCCCATTGGATGTTGGGGATGGCTGGGAAACCCATTCCGGGTCAAAAAGAAGGGCGGAATAAAACAAACAAAAATTGTAGCCGTTACCAGTGTTGAACGCGGCTGTGCTTTTTAGTCTTTTCCTATCTCCAATAGTCAAATAAACGACAAAATTATACCGCATAATTTGCATGAATTTCTTGAACCTCGTGCCACAAACTTTCATTCGTCGCGAAATTACGATTTTACCCTTCTCTTTTGCTTTGCTTTACTACTTAGACATTTGTGATGACTCATCGATGGGTAAACTCTTAATTAAGCAATCTAATTAAGAAGAAATTAAAAAACCTATTTGTTTATTGATCTTGTTGAAAACCTTGCGCAATCCCGACATTATTCAACAGGAAACGAGGATGCAGGCAGAGAGTGAGGGTGAGCGGAGGCTTTGCGGGCTTGGCAGATCTGCACTCCATATCACTCGATTCTCGTACAATTGTTAGTGGACAACTATTTTTTTATTTTTGGTCGCGGTGTTCTTTTCTTATTTTGAAAAGGATATCAGCTGAAAGTGTCATAGCAGTTCACATTTTCGATAGTTAGAAAAACTCATAGAGGCATTTCAATCTCTTTTGGTCACCACATGCGATTCACCATCACTAGAAATTGAACTTGAACATATTATGTGAAATACAGGCCTGAAATTTGTCATTAACCACTGGACCATTCGTGATGGTAAATTAAAGTAGTGTAAACAAAATCAAAGAGTTTCTCTTTTACGCCTCCAATGTAAACAAAATCAAAGAGTTTTTTTTCAGCCTCTCCTGGTCACCTTGTGCGATTTACTAACACCAAAAATTGAATCCAAGACATGCTGTATGAAATAAGGGCTTGAAAATCATCCTCAACTACTGGGGCACCCCGTGATGATAAATTAAAGTAATGTAAACAAAATCAAAGAATTTCTCTTTTACGCCTCCAATGTGATAAAATTTTGGTTCAGACATTGAAGGGTAGGAAAAAAGGGAGCTTTTTCTTGACCACCATAAAATATAATGTAAGCTCATCCTCCACCTAACCAAGGTTTAGTGAAATGACACATGACAGACGATTAATATACGGCGGGCATACACTGTATTTTATAGTGGAGAGCAAAAAAAGCTCAAAAAAAAAAAAAAAAAAAAAAACATATCACATGAATTTGAGCTCTGTTCGTAAGTTGTTGTTGTTGTTGTTTTTTTTTTTTTTTTTTTAATTTTGGGATAAAAGGTAAACTTTAATTACCAGAAACTTACATACAAAACAAAAACCCGCAACTAAACACAAGCAAAAGATGGCCCAGCCCAACACAAGGGTTAAGCCCGCAAAAGAAAAACACAGAAAAAAACTGAAAACCCTTGCCGCCGTCAAAGCAAGCTCCGACGACCATGAATTAGCAACCTAACAAACACCAAAGGTGAAGACCAACCAAGCCCCAACAACAAAAAGAGAAGTAGACGTGGACGTCCTCCATCGAACTCCACACAGAACCAATCCGCCACCACCAATGGTATAAAACTAGGGAGGAAGTGAGTGGAACCACTGACAACAGTGTTGAGACCAACACACAGGTGGAAGGTGGTGGTGCTAACACCCGAGCTGAGGCTTTATGCACCTTCTGATAAAGCCATTGAATACGACGAAACAAAGTGGGAGCAAATCGGATCCAAAGTGAAATCGATAGAGAACGAACACATGTGGGAGGGAAACAAGGTGAAAAGAATGGATGCTTGGAGGAGAAAATAAAGTGGGGAGAAGAAAAGGGAGATAGCGAAACGAAGTTTTCCGATCAGGGCAATGAGAGATTTCAATTGAAAGTAGAGGGGAAGAAACAGAAAAAAAAAATGAAAGGGACTGCCTCTAACCGTGACCAAAGCTAAGGTCGACGGCTGAACTGAAAACTAGAAAAGAAAACACTCACACGCAATAACTACCAAGTGACCGGCTTCCAGCTCACATCCATAGTGTGCTCATGCGTCAATTTGATCTATAGACAGATTAACCCTATAGTCAAACAATTTTGTTCCTTTCGCAAAAGTGAAAGATATACTATATGCCCGTGAATGCTTTACAATAATTGCATTTTGTTTTAATCTATTTAATCCTCTTTCTATTAAACAAGAGACGAATATGTGACATTATTTTTTTACTCAATTTTTTACATACGTTTTTATGAGGTTCAATCGGTAATATGTTTTAATATTCCGAACCGTTTATCTTTTATGTTATCATTCATAGATCATTTTTATAAAAAATTAGAAATCCAAGACCACTTAGGCATTATTTATAGCCAACAAATGAATGAGAACAATTCTACGTAAAAACCTTGAACACTTAATCTAAGGTCATATGATTTCAAACTTGTTGAAATATACTATAAAATGGACCCCAAAAAAACTTGTGTAAAGAAAACGATGCCATGGATCTGGCCCCCATTTTTATACAGAGGTCTGATTGTTTACAAAATACACGGTCTTTCCACCATCTTTCTTTTTATTAGTAGAAACCAAGGTAAAGATTGAAATTAATATCTAATTATAAAGTGAATACTATAAAGAAAGTTCCATGAACATGCGTAGGATTAGAAATATAAAACGGGTTGTTTTATTAACACTTCATACATTGTTGAATACATCTCACATACTAATATATCCCACATTTGTTTTTTCAATTAAAATTTATCATAATACACCCCACTTTACTTCCAATAATATCCTTACACACTACACTCTCAACATAAACTCCACATTTTATACAGACAAACCACATTGTTCTGTGCATATTTTAAACAATTATCCTAAATACAGCGATCCTTTTGGGTCCCGCATGCACAGTGGAGCTCCTCATCCCTTTCCCAGGCAATACAAGCAACCATCGCTTCCATACTTTTCTAGACATTATGCTGAAACCAATCTTGATCCATATGATCCTACTTGCCCTTGCTTCTATTGCTATGACAAATACCTGCGGGGTTCAGCGCAATACGAGATGGTCAAGTGACCTTAATCCCCAAATGGGAAGTTTTGTTCATTTCCATCCAGATATGGTGGTGTTAACCGGTGCTGGCCGGCCATGTCTTTCATTTTCTGGTGGTGCTCCATTTTTATATTTAATTAGGTGAAAATTGTCATTACATGTTAGGACTTATAAGTTATTTAAAATGTAGAGCGTATTCAAAATTGTTTAGGGTGCTAATAAAAAAAAAGCCATATCAAACACTGAATTTCAACACAGATATAATTAACAAATACCAAACCTCACCTTAATCACGTAGAATCCAGCTTTACTTCCATGATACTAAATTACTAATCCTAATTAACTATTAAAAAGTGATTATTATTGCGGGGAAATGGCATCGGAGTAATTAAACCCAAATGAATGTCGCATTCGAGATCTCCTCATGCTTATAAGCCCGACATCGGTCTCTTTCTCCCTCTATCCTCTTCTACCCCTTTCTGGCAGTCGCGGCTCTAGAGCGACTGTACTCTCTCACTCTCTCTTCATCTTCCACATTTGGATATACTAAATCTACCCAGCTCAAGCTTTTTAGCCATGGCCTCCGAGGCCTTCTGGTTCGGAGCTCTGCTCCTTCTTCTCCCATGTCTCTTAGCCATGGCGAAGCAGACTTACATTGTGCACATGAACCAGCACTCCAAGCCGGAATCCTACGCGACCCACCATGACTGGTACTCCGCCAGCCTCCAGTCCTTCTCCTCCGACTCAGATTCCCTCCTTTACACCTACACCGACGCCTACCACGGCTTCGCCGCCTCCTTAGATCCGGACCAGGCCGAGCTGCTCCGCCAGTCCGACTCTGTCATTGGTGTCTACGAAGACACGGTTTACAACCTCCACACCACTCGTACCCCCGAGTTCCTGGGTCTTGATACCGAATCGGGACTCTGGGCGGGTCACTCGACCCAGGATTTGAACCAGGCATCCAATGACGTTATCATCGGAGTTCTGGACACCGGGGTCTGGCCCGAGTCCAAGAGCTTCGACGACACCGGAATGCCCGAGATCCCGACCAAGTGGCGCGGCCAGTGCGAATCTGCCCCTGATTTTGCCGCTACTCTCTGCAACAAGAAGCTAATCGGAGCTCGGAGCTTCTCCAAAGGTTATCAAATGGCCTCAGGCGGAAGCAACTTGAGAAAGCCGAGCGAAGTCGTGTCTCCTCGCGACATAGACGGTCACGGCACCCACACCTCCAGCACCGCCGCCGGGTCCCTCGTGGCCAACGCCAGCCTCCTCGGTTACGCGAGTGGAACGGCTCGCGGAATGGCGCCTCACGCGCGCGTCGCCGCCTACAAGGTCTGCTGGAGCACCGGATGTTTCGGTTCGGACATTATCGCGGGAATGGATCGCGCCATCATCGACGGCGTCGACGTCTTGTCGCTCTCTCTAGGCGGTGGCTCCGCTCCTTACTACCGCGACACGATCGCGATTGGCGCGTTCACGGCTATGGAGAGGGGTATTTTCGTCTCATGCTCTGCCGGGAACAGTGGGCCCACTAAGGCCTCGTTGGCCAACACAGCCCCATGGATCATGACCGTTGGAGCCGGGACCTTGGATCGGGATTTTCCGGCTTACGCTTTGCTAGGCAACAAACTCCGGTTCACCGGCGTGTCTCTTTACAGCGGGACCGGAATGGGAAACAAACCGGTCCAGTTGGTTTACAATAAGGGGTCCAACGGCTCTAGTAACTTGTGCCTACCCGGTTCGCTGAACCCGGATTTGGTGCGTGGGAAAGTGGTGATGTGCGACCGAGGCGTCAACGCACGTGTCGAGAAAGGTGGCGTCGTGCGCGCAGCTGGTGGGATTGGGATGATAATCGCCAACACCGCCGCCAGTGGTGAGGAGTTGGTGGCTGACAGTCATTTGCTACCAGCTGTCGCCGTCGGAAGAAAAGTCGGTGATCAAATCAGGGCATATGCTCAGCACGATCCCAATCCTACGGCTGCAATTACCTTCGGCGGGACCGTGTTGAATGTACGGCCGTCTCCAGTCGTGGCGGCGTTTAGTTCACGGGGGCCCAATACGGTGATCCCCCAGATCTTGAAGCCGGACGTGATTGGTCCAGGTGTCAACATTTTGGCAGCGTGGTCGGAGGCGATCGGGCCCACCGGGCTTCAGGATGACAAGAGGAAGAGCCAGTTCAACATCATGTCAGGTAACGGCTAGTTTGTTAACAGTGATTTGATCATGACCGTTGACGATGTTGACCAATTTGAAGTTGACTCGACCTCTGTGATTTTGTTGCAGGTACATCAATGTCATGCCCGCACATTAGTGGGCTTGCAGCACTGCTCAAGGCGGCCCATCCAGAATGGAGCCCAAGTGCTGTGAAATCTGCCCTAATGACCACAGCTTACACCCATGACAACACCAAGTCCCCCCTCCGAGACGCGGCCGACGGCACGCTTTCTAACCCGTGGGGGCACGGTTCCGGCCATGTCGACCCCTCGAAGGCGCTCTCACCGGGCCTGGTTTACGACACCACCGCCGAGGACTACATTGCATTTTTGTGCTCATTGGAGTACACCAATGAGCATGTCCAAGCCATTGTCAAGAGGCCCAATGTTACTTGTGAGAGAAAGTATTCGGACCCCGGCCAGCTCAACTACCCTTCGTTCTCAATCGCGTTCGGGAGCAAAAACAAAAGGGTTGTGAGGTACACCCGGGAATTGACAAATGTCGGCGCAGCCGGCTCTGTATACAGAGCCTCCGTGACCAGTCCTTCGACGGTGAGGACCGTCGTGAAGCCCACAAGGCTCGTGTTCAACAATGTAGGAGAGAAGCAGAAGTACACAGTTACGTTTGTGGCTTTGCCGGGTGCAGAGAAAACAGCAAGGTCGGAATTTGGGTCAATTGTGTGGGCAAACCCACAACACCTAGTCAAAACCCCGGTTGCTTTTGCATGGAGGCAGTTGATAGACTAAGAATTCGGGGTTTTTTTTTTTTTTTTTTTTTTTTTTTTCCTTCCTCTTCTGTTGTTGGGCCCGAAAGTGCTTTTGGTTTTCGGATGATTTCTGCTTTTATGGAAAGCAGTTCAATGGGGATGATTTTGCCAGCGAAAACTAATGTAATAGAATCAAAATATGACATACCGATGATTTTGCTCGCATAATCTTGTTCCAAATTGCACCAATCCATTTTGTTTAGAGATTGCCGACGCGTAAGCAAGTTAAAAAGACCTTCCACGGTAGTTCATGCGAGTTTAATTCTCATATATACGAATCAGACTGCTTGAGTTTGAATCGAGACCATAAACAATCAGACTGTTTTAATTCTCAAAAGTTTCCCGGCCCGCTACGGAAATCTTGCGTACTAATGACTGTTATCGGATTTGACGCTTGTCGATCATGTAGCTCGAGAGTTTCTCATACATAAGACCTACCTTGCGTACAAGGGTACAAATTTGTATTGAAAACCATTGTCGATCATTTAGGTCGAGAGTTTCTCATACATAACTGTTTCTTCATAGCTCACATAATATTTGTATCCTTCAATATTTGCATAATTTAGACTAAAAATGAAAAACAAAGCTTCCACAGTGATGGTATAAAATATTAAAAACATATACTACAAGGGTTACAGCAGGTTATTCTACAACAGCAACCCGGTCGTACCTTCGGACATTTAGGGCAAGAGCATTTCCATTTGCAACAATTTGTGCAAGAGCAATCGGGACATGAACAGGACGGGAAAATGCAACAACTTGCGCAAGAGCAATCGGGACATGAACAGGACGGGAAAATGCAACAATTTCTGCCGCATGAAATATTTTTGCAGCAGTTGGAGCGGGGACATGAGCAGCAACATCGCCACTTTGGTAGCAGACAGCAGGCACACGGATTACAGTTACACGGACCGCAGTCACAGCAGCGTGGCATTTCTAGGTGGAGAGAGCACCCGTCGCAGCAGCAACAGCAAATCCATGAGCAGCTGAAACAGGGCATTCCGCTGTACCACAAACAAGTTTATGTCATATTCGGAACAATTCAACTTTTCTAATACTGCATCGAATGTAAAAGTCCATTAAGGTTAATGTAAAGCACAACAAAACTCAAAAGGTTCTGCTGCATCTTAAATGTTAGAAGTATTTGCAATATTGACGGAAGGATGCTCGGTGCTCAGCATATACTAATTCAAGATCACCCAAAGTACTAGTAGTCAACATCCCTTAATGTTTCTGTAATGTCAACACAGTTTTTCTTATTGCAGTCACTGTACAGTATAAACCGATTTTCATCTTATAAAAAACAGAAAAACAAAACTTTGGAATGCAAAACTCGTAAACTAACATAATTCTTTAAGACGAAGAGAAAATGGTACCATAGCCATTTCCAGAAGCGGCATGACCTGCGTTTCTTTCGATTCCTGTTTAAAAGAGAGAAAATCTAATGATCGTATACACATAAGGTGCACTAAACTTTACAACAACAAGAAAACGGTGACATTGTTCTTACGTAGGTATTAATGGATCTGGGTTTGCAACCACAAAATCAACAACCCTGCAAAATAGTCATGTTCAATCTACTGTCAGTTGACGAACACGACATTTAAAGAGAATCACCACCTCGTCATGAAATGACTAAAGCAAACAAATTTAGTAGGTTTTCAGTTTGACTTCTTCTAGTTCCAATTTTGAGAACTACGTGCTACAAAAGGTAATGGAAGAAAGTGACATACTCTTTGCAGCATCTGGAAGCAGGTTGAAGCCGTTCAACAGATTTTAGTTCCTCCTGCAAACAAACAAGGTAATTGTTTAACTTCCACATAAACCAAATCAGAAGAATCAAGTAAAAAGGAATGAGATATTAAGTAATATATTTTCCGTTTGGAAACTCTATGACATGATTGATTAAAGACGCATTTCCGTTGGGGATACGCAGGAGCAGCACTTCAATTATCGAAAGTACCTTTGGTTCCAATAGACAATCAAGTTGTTTACAACGACACAAAATTCAATTATTCAGTGGAAAGCTACCACATCAGCATTGAAAGATGAGAGCTGAACCGTTTTTGAGCTCAAGTTGGAAACATCTTAATGGTCTCTAATGCCTCGAGTTAATCTAATCCGATTGAGTTACATATGGATCGTATGAACCCAAAGACCATCCCTATCTATTGGTCCGACAAACTACTTTGGTATTATTATCTGATATGTTAAAGATAAACAGGGTACCGCATGAAGTCAATGAAAACCTGCCAAACACTTTCAAGTGTACGAAGTGACAGGACAAACAGAATACCACCAATTCTAATTCACTATCACTAATTCAAGTTGATCCCCGGTTGAAGACTATGCAAAACCGGTAAGAATAGTTCACGGAGTTCATCGTCCACGCCGGTGGGGTTTGCGCTGCTAAACGAAGTTAATTAGAGTCACCTGTATAATATGATTAACCAAAACTTACTAAACCAAGCAAACAGAGGAGTATTATTCATTGGATCGACTACATTAAGTTCCGAAACTTTCGAGTTAATTAGTCCTTCAAACGGAACAACATTGAAATGGTTTGTAGTAAATCAGGATCACTCTCCACCAAATAACTTGAACTGATCATTTCCATGTTAATTAACTTTAAATTAAGTGTTAAACCAGCATATTGTCTAGCTTTATGAGCACACCCTCAAGTGAAGATTTTCTTAATCATGATTTGTTGTTCACAAAAATGGAAGTCCCACCTTTTCACTTTTCACAGAATTAAGCTAAACAAATTAAATAAAAGTTAAGCTTTTTCCAGTCCAATTAACTAAAAGATTAGATTCTTAATCCAAGAATGATTTACAAAAACAAAGACAAATAGGACTTGAAATTTTTTAATTACCAACTTAACCCAATGATAATTGCACTCAAAGTTTTGATTTTTCAACTCAATGGAGATTTTAATTAATTAATTAACAGAAAGTAAGAAAAATTAGAGTTACCTCAAGAAAACCAATCTCCCTCTCGAGCATCTGAACCCTGGCTGTTTCTCTGCGCTTCCCATACAAATCAGGATACTGCGGCGGCGACTTTGGGCGTGGCCGTGGCAGAGACGGCACAGAAGCAGAACTACCAGAAGGAGCTGCCATTCCAAATAGTAACCAAATCCCAGTTGCTAAATCACCTAAAACACAGACCCCAAATGAAGAAAACGACAGCGGAGATTACAGAGAGAAAAGCAGTAGCAGTATTGCTGCCGATAGAAGCACTGCAGTTGCAGCTATTGGTAATTACAAAAAAAAGCTCATCAATCAAAAGCACGCAGCAGAAAAGCACTTATGAAGCGGCAAAGCAAATGATGGTAGGTGTAGAAATGAAATGGTAGAAAGCAGTAATTAGGGGCTCTGACAGGGATAAAAAGAGACGTTGCACGGTGCATAAATGCTCTGCAAACAGGAGAGGGGATTAATGGGAGGGTGTAAAGATTTAAACTTTATCAAAACATTATTAAAAGGGTATTAACATTATTAGAATTACAAAAAGGGGTTGCCATTAATTGAAAATTCTCACAACTCACAGGGCTCAATGGAGTGATTCGATTGAATGAATGTTTTTCAAAAAAGATGGGTTTTTGGGTTTTGATTTGTTTTGTTTTCCTTCTCGAGGCACATCTAATCTGTGTTTTGTTTGCATGTTTTGGTAATTGCAGAGATAATTAATTAATTAATTAATCAGTTAATAATGGCAATGGTAATAGTAAAGACGGCTGTGCAAAAAGCCTGCAACTGCAAGTGTCTGTGTATACGGACGCATTCGGCAAAGTTGAGAGCTTTTGAGTGAGATTTTTGGAGTTGGATTTATACAAAAACAAGTAAAAACTCAAGCTTTTTGTATGATTGTGGGTTTTTTTTTTTAAATTAAAAATAAATAAATTGGTCCAATTTGTATTATTTTTAGTGTGAAGGGGTGAGTGAGTTGCAGGATTTGCAGAGGAAGGAGCGAAAAGCACGATGGGGAAGTACCTCAGACCGCACGTGACCACTGCGTAGGAAAGAGAAAAGGCGGGGAAATCAGAGGTGTTTGGGCAAATCAGAGCCTTTGGACAAATCAGCCCTGACTCTGAGAATAACTAACCATCTGGGTAAAATCTCATGTCAATTTTACCTTTGCCTTTACCTTTACCTAGCTGCTATATTGATGTTTCGTGCCAAAATTTAACCTTATGGGAAGAGGAATTTACACACCTTGTTGTAATATTAGTACAAGACGTTATGGTAATAATGTGCTCGTGTTATGAAAGTTGTACTGTCATCGACTTTTATCTTAATTTTTAGGCGAGGCAGTAGTTTTTCATTTAGTTTTTGAAGTTTCAATTTGGGCAAAGTTAATTTACTTTTGTAAATTTGGTAGTTTCAATCATTAACTTTGTTGAACTGAAGTAGAAATATTTGGCATGGCAATACATGCATATTGGGTATTCGTGTACCTAAAACGACAATCTAGATTCATAAAAGACCATGAACATTTTGATTTATTCATGTGTTATATCCACTTTTCTCTTATTGATTTGTGTCCACGCAGGTGACGCTTTCTTGTAAAATCAATGTGCTTGAAATGTTGAAATTGCCAATGCACATTGCTGCCACGTTAGGTTTCATTCTTCAATCACCAAACTAGTGATTTTTCAATAATTGCAAAAGTAAACAAACTACATAATCACAATTGTCAAAATTAAAACTACATGGACTAAATGCTAAGAGTAATGCTATTTCGACATATAAACTGACATGTAATATTAAAATATATATATATATATATATATATTGAGAGAAATATAAAAGCTAACAAGTTATTTTCTCACTAAGGAATTGAGGAAATAAGTTGGATAGAGAAATTTGAGCGAAGTGGGTAATTTTTGTTGAAATAGGTTTGAAATAGAGAAGATGATGAAAAAGGCATATGCAATCTCAGAAAAAGTCATTTTTAAAAGAGATGTTTTCTATTTTAAAAATGGCCAATACAACGTCATTTTGGTCAGGGTTTGAATAAGACGAAAAAAAATAAAATAAAACTCAGGCTTCTTCGACGCCTTCAACATTTCACGTTGTGGCTACTGTCATGGGCAACCGCATACCACCATATCCATACTACCGATTCACCACTCATCATACTTGTTAAACACTCTCTAATACAGATAGTCCCATATACGATGATAGGGCCACACTTCAATTGAAAATTGTCTCAACAAGAGTGTCTAAACAAGTTGTCCAATTGGGTTTGAACTTTGGGGGTCGCCTTTTTACTGCATTTACACAAAAATGACAGTGATAATAGTCCTCTTTTACCCTCAGTCCCACTTTTGAGAACTTTTTCATGTACCGGGGAAATATTCTTTCACCAAGATCCTTCCCATAATTTAATTTCTACCCCCCAAACCCAAAGCATTGTCTCCTCCTCCTCCCTGCCATGTCGTTTTTGTCAGGTTCAGCAATCAGAGATTTAATCTCAATTATGCCAATTCTCTTGTGCGGATCACCCTTTGCAGAACAACAGGGTGGACCAAGTTGTTCCGTTGGATTCGATTTGGATAGCTTATAATAAAACTATACTCTCATCGGTGGAATTGGTTCATAAATGACCGTAAATTAATGAGCAGATTTTGAGTAAAATGTAATATAAGTTGAAAATTTTATGTACAATAGGAGAACAATCAGAAAATATTTCAAAAGTTGCAACGGAAGGTGCTCGTCATTTTTATGCAAAAAGAACTCGAGAAAATTTGAACCATGCTTACCGAGAAATGAGCATAAAACCTTGATTACGAGTTGAAATCTAATAGGAGAACTTCACAAATGCTACATTGGGTACTTGGTGGTGTTTGTCATGTAACGTGGCACACTTGTACAAGTTTCATGACTTGTTATATGCTACACTTGTACAAATTTTTGGATGTATATTATTATGCTTGTCTATAAAGTCAATCATTTAATACCATTTACGGATGTTAATTTCATTTATTGTTTCAATTAATGCTTATGTCTTTACTTTTCATAATTAATCATATTTAGTCATAAACACTCATAACATGTATCAATACAACATAACCCACTGTAAAACCAAACTGTAGCACACAATTCAACACTGCCATAACAAATGACTCATTCTAAATCACACAAGTTAAGCATCATTCGGTTGGACATATTACACTACAAAAAAAAAACATTAGCCACCACAAATACCTTTTTCAAACCGTGCTTAAACATCATTCGGTTGCGGACTGGTTTTTGAGCTCCACGCGCCATCGGTGGGAGTGGGCACGTTTCTGGAGGGAGGTGGGCCACCATGTCTTATCATTCATTCGTTCAAGTGGGTCCCGCCGCTGAGGCGACGCATAATGCAAACTGATGAATTTCCCGCTCTTTCCCAAAGTACTACGGCGAAAGGATCGGTCACCGGTGACCTGTTGAGTGGGCCGGGCCCACCATCTCTCGGGCTACAAAGCCCAAGGCACTACTGCCTCCCCCCCCTCGTGAGATGCTAACGTGCGCAGGTGGTGTGTGAAAGCTGTACCGATTGGCGTCTTCTTCTTCCTTTGCTATAGTTGCCCGTGCAACGCTCCACACGTGCGCACGCTTACAGTCACCCTGTTTGGCAAATATGCCCTCACTGACTCACAGGCAAAGCTTGTGTTCACTCCCAACTTTTTTCCCCTCTCCTTCACATTTCTCTAGAACTTCTCTATCTTCCATTTATTATCCAAAAGCAACAAAAAAAATTTCTATTTACACTCACAATGTGTTTCATCTAGCGTATATTAACCAATCATAAAAAGAAAAACAAATTCTCCAGCTCGTCGGGAGCTATCTCTCCCATGGCTTGTCTGTTGATTTTGATGTGAGCTAGAGGTTAGATGCTACGATTTCAAAGATATTCTACTTTCATTATGATTTCGACTCGTTTCCCACTAAATTCAGTCTAAATTCGAGCTGTAGAGGATTATGTTAGGATTTTGATCAGTTGAGATTTGAGAAACTTTAGTATTCTTGAACGTTGAATCGTTTCTTATGATTGGATTGAATTGTTTCGATTAGCTTTTTATTCATTTTTCTGAATTTGTTTTTTATTTCATTTTTGAAAAACTGCTTGGATTAAGTTCAACAAAATAAAAAACAAATTCAAAAAAATGAAAAAAAATGTGAATCGAAACAATTCAATCCAATCATAAGGAACGATTCAATGCTCAAGAATACTAAATTACCTCGGATCTCAACAAATCAAAATCCTAACAAAGTCTTTTGCAGCTCGAATTCATACTGAACTAGTGGGAAACAAGTCGCAATCGTATTGAAAGTAGAATATCTCTAAAATTGTAGCTTCTAACCTCTAGCTCACATCAAAATCAATGGAAAAACCATGGGGGGGGGGGGGGGGGAGAGAGAGAGAGAGAGAGAGCTTGACGAGTTGGAGAATTCGTCTTTTCTTTTAATGTTTCGTTAATATACAGTAGATGAAATACATTGTGAGTGCAAATATAAAAGATTTTCATTGTTGTTGATAGGGAAGTGTTATTGGTACTCAAAAAATCTCATTTTACACTCCTCACAAATGTATTTTTCTTTCCTAATATAGAAAATTTGGAGTGTATAATGAGATTTTTGAAGTGCTACTAATAATTCCCTTGTTGATAATATATAGAAGATAGAAAAGTTTGAGAGAAATGTGAAAGAGAGGAAAAAACGTTAGAGTGAAGACATGTTTATATTTATTTATGAGTTTTAGCTCATGACCTTCTTTGATAACTGAAGACTGAACTTACTCGAATTAGAATTGTGACAATTTTTTTCACTATTTTATAAACGTTTCCTATTTGTGCAGTTCATTGGTACGCTAGTATGACCATATTGTCCTTCACTGAAATTCATGAAAATTGTTTGCCCTAAAGGATTTGAAATTGAACTCTCTCTTTTTTTTTTTTTTTTTTTTTTTTTTTTTTTTTTTTTTTTTTTTTTTTTTTTCAAATGGATTAGCCGGTGGTTTTACTATGGTTATTCATTTTTTTGAGATTATGGAAAAACTCACTAAGACATTTTAGCTTCTCATTGATCACCATCGTGCAATTTACTAGCATCAAAAATCAAACACAAGATGTACCGTATGAAATACGAACTTAAAATTCATTTTCAACCACTAAACCACTCCGTAATGATTACCAAGCCAACGTAGGAAATGAGTTTTAAATAAACGATCACATGAGTTAGAAAGATGGCTTTCCTGTTCAGCTTGGCATATGGGCCAGTGGACTGGCAGGTCATTTCCCTATATGGCATTTTGTACTTGTCCGTCGTGATTGTATTAGGTATCACATGCTCTTGATGAGAATGTCGCTTATGTCCTTATATTGTCGGTTAGAAATGGACCACAAGACACAATCCAATTAGAAATGGACCATAAAACACAATCCAAAACAACTTTTAAATTGCAATTAGGCTATCTCCAACTCAAGGATTTAAAATCTCAGAGATAGATGAAGTTGGGAACCCCACATTGGATCAAAACTTAAGAGGCACGCCAACCATTGGATCTGAACGACCCTTTAATCTAGGCCGTAGAAATTTTGTCTTCCTTACTCTCGCCAACATACAATCGTTCATGCTGATGTTGCAGACACACAGGGCCTGCCTTTATCTGCTCTTCAATTTGCATATTCTCTCCCCTCTTTTTTTCCCTCTCCTTCCCTTCCCTTATATTTGAATGGTCACGGTTAAGCTATATCAACATCTTATAGTAATTTTTTATAGAAAGAAAAAGACAAAATAGAGAATGTGAAAGGAGGGATAGAAGGGAATAAAAAGAGGAAGAGAGAGAATCCTAATCCGGTGAATTGTGGTTCCCTCAGCCCATTTGCAACCTTATCCATCTGGGGTGGGTAGTTGGTACCAATCCCAAATTCCCAACCCCAAACACCAAATCCCAAACTCTCTTCCCAAAATACATGCCTTGGAGAGGTTTTGAGCCCCAATTTTGGGTTTTTACAACTTTAAGTGCAAAGTTAACATAATTATATGGACTTGAATTCTTTTGTTAAATTTTGCTTACTTCGAAAGGTGACAAGCATCTGTTGCAATAATTCAAAAGCTCACGTAAAGATATCAATGATTCTTTGAACTGCAGTCCAATTGGACTCCAAACAAGACGCTTTCGAAGAGCTTTACCCTTCGAAATATTCTCTTTTACGACTTTGAGCTACCAAACTCAGATAATTAAACAAAAAGCCTCTTACCTTGAGGAAAACTGTTGATCCCACGCGAAAACTCTGTCGTTTCATTGGCTAGAAATCGCCGTCTCGAGCAAGCAACTGCATCTCTGCCAAGCACATTTGAATTCAGATACTCTTCCAACTAGTGCACATTGTATATGCAGAGTCAAAACTTGCCGAACATTTGAAATCAGATATTCCTCCAACTCTTGTTGAGCAAGAAACAACTAGTCTCTCTCTAAGCTGTGTATAAAAGAAAAGACCCTTGTTAGCAAAGAGATCAAGCTCGAACTTTGTCATCGAGCGCAGTAGAAGAGTCTCCGGTAGATATCAAAGAAAGAGATGGCAGCAAAAGACAATACCGTCATGCCTATAATTAGCAAGATGTACTGTTCGTCTTCTCAGGCTGTGCTTGTCGTGAGGAGGAGGCCGCACGTGATCAACGGAGGTGGTTTTGTGGTTACGGATTGTAGTCAGAAGGTTGCTTTCAAGGTTGACGGATGTGGAATTCTGGGGAAAAAGGATGAGATGATTCTGAGGGACAGTGATGGAGACGCCTTGCTTCTCTTTCGCCGAAAGGTACACTATCAATCACGCATATACATGTATTTTTTGAATTGTACATGTGCATGCAGAGGTGTTAGGGATGCTTAATCAATTTACGTTCATGCATATTGATTCGAATATGCACCAGGGTGCAACGGTTGAGGCCCTAAGCATTTATCGGAGATGGAGGGGGTACAGTTTAGACTACGAAGGATCGCAGGACCAGATGGTTTTCTGTTTAAAAGAGCCGAACTCGTGCTTGGCAAGGACTCGAGCAATCAGAATCTCAACGAAAGCCACAAAGAACAAAGACTGGGACTTTGAGATCAAGGGCAATTTTCCTGATAAGGATTGTTGTATTGTTGACTCCGAGGGCAAAACAATGGCACAGGTAAGTAATTCGCATTCACGATGAACATATAAGACTTTCCTTGTTTGTAAATTGCTTCTGAAATGATTAAGGTGTGGACTCGTCGTTGTTTAAAATGAAATGCAGATCGGGGTGAAGAAGGAACTGATGGCAAGCGAGGATCTCTACCATGTCGTGGTGACACCGGGAACGGATCAAGCTTTCGTTATTGGAGTCATTACGATTCTCGACTACATCTATGGTGAATCCACCAGGTGTTAAATTTTACACAGATTCTAAAGAGAAGCTTTTCTTGATTTCACATCGAAACAAGATGATCTGCGATTCTGCAGCAGACGAGAGTTCAATTTTCTGCACTTTGGAAGCTGCTAATCCTTTAATTTTCGTTCTTCATGGATTGTTTGATGGATAATCATTTAGTTGCCCCAACCTGTACTAACTGGGAACTCATCTGTTAAAGCTTTTAGGTGTTTTTTTTGCAACATTTTACTCTTCTCAAAAGGATGCACCACCAATGTACTAACCGTCGATACAGAATCCGTTTCTAATAAATGAGCAATGAAAAGTGCAAACCAATTCCACAACGTAAAGAAGACCAAACAAGAATTCTTGCCCGACTTCGCCATTTAATTGAATCTCGTGGAGGTAGCCATGCCGCTGCAGAAGCCAGAGCATGTCATTCCCGTTTTGAGTTGCCAAAACAGGGAATTTCAAACAAACGAAACGTTTCTGAAATGAAACATGTTTTCGCTACAACTAATGGGATGGGAAATTTGATTACAAGAGACTGATAAATGATAACATCTTTGATGCTAAGCTACCGAGTACTGGTGTAAGATTTCTGTCCACGGACCTTCGGACATCTCAGCTTTATGTTTCTACCGTCTTCACAGGCAAGCATGCGCCGGAAAATCTAAACATTAGCTGAGATGCCTGATTCAGTTAACCAGTTCGCAGTAGGCACGAGAAATGTTACAGAAGTATGCCAAGCATTCTTCAACAAAACCACACATAACAAACCAATTAATGAAAAAGTATCGCAACATTTCATCACCAAATAGAGGTGTAAAACGCCGCAGAGAAATAACAATCTTAAATAACCATAAGGTAGGTTATATAAGTAGGCAAATTGAATTCGTGGAAACAAAAACTCGTTCTCATATTAACATGGAAGTTGTAATACATTATCTGGGATAATAATTCGGCATCAGTTAGCAATGCTGAAAGACACAACTACTATGTCAACATTGCCATTCCAACTCAACACTGTACAAGACACAACATATTTTTAGTTATCAATCAATGAGATCTTCCTCATAGATCTACCACAATAAGCCCATTGACGTGCCTAGCCTAAGGGAGAGAAATACCAGATAGATGGTTATGAGGCCGAGTCCTAAGGTCTTGTTAGGGCGCATGCCATTCCTCGGTAGCACAGCAAGTGACCAAAGAAGCCCTGATATTAGAAATCCCATTGTATAAAATAGGCTATTGTCTTTGGGAATTTTGTATGGTTCCGGTCTCTGAGACCAGGATGCAAGGACCATTGAGATCCCCAAACCAGCAAGTGTGTTAAACATAGGCCCGGCATAACATCCTGACATTGCAATTTGTACACCATCTGCACCATTCATTGCCAATGCAGTGTTCGACATTAAATCACCCATTGAGTTGCCCCATGCTAATACAGTCAATCCAAGGATTGATGGATTTACTCTAAAAATTATGCCAAACGCCACCAGCAACCCGACCAGCTCATTTGCAACAACGTAGAACCAGATGATGCTCATAAAAAACCCTCCTAAAACCCATGGAAAAAAAAATTTCTGAGGGGGCTGGTCCGGTCTGGTGTGTAGACATGCAAGAACACCAAAGACACCACTGCAGAGAAAGCCTATAAAGTAGGCAATTTCCTTACTCAGAGATCCGACATCTTCTTGGGTGTTCCATAAAAATAACAGAAGAATGGGAGCTAGTATAGCACTGGCAACAGCATAACCTTTGGACCACCTATCCTCCTCGACTATAGGGATTGTCAACCGTCTTGGCAGCGTCAACGGAATTTCCAGTAGTGATAAAAATCTAAAAGAGGAAGAGTTTTCCTTCACTGTTTCATCCTCGTTCCAACCCCACAATGACCTTGGACTGTCTGAACGAGCCTTCGCATTCTGATTCGAATAAATTGCCACATTTGATGCCCACATCCACTGTGGCAACTTACTTAGGAGATGAGGTACCTCACTGTCTGATTCAGACTCAAGGAGCGACGCATATACAGATTCCTCCTTGTCGCTTCCCTGAGAAAATATACTTCCCCTGACCGGTAGCAACGGTGTTACAGCATCCAACCTCAATTTCCGAACATGTTTCCTCAGAAGCTCGTTTGCAGCTACCACAAACGCATAAACCACATAAATCAAGACAAACACTATAGCACCCCCGACAGTAACCTCACCAACCATCAACATTAAGGCAAGAGACATAACAGTAAAGAGGAAAAAACATATATCTCTGATAAAGCATTTCTTATCAATCTGAAACCCCTTGTCCGCCACGCATAGAGATATAGTCCCAACAACAATACAAGTAACAAAGACAGCTCCACCCAACACACTATTAAGACCAACTCCCCCGGTATCCTTACCCACAAAAGCAGCAATGCTGGCAAACACATCAGGAGCACCATTCCCGAGCGGAAGCAGAGACACACCGGCCACAGTTGCCGGTAGCTTCATGAGACTCGACAGCTTCTCCAGAGAACAACAAAAGTAATCTGCGGCGGTATTGCCCAATAGATAGAACAAAGCAGCTAACCATATTGCCAACACTACATACCCCAAAATGCTAACTTTCTCACAGCTGCAGTAAAAGAAATGAATGTAATTAAAATAACCACCGGAAGTACACTCCGGATGGGCGATCAAGAACTCACATTTGCTCCCATAACCTTCGTGTTTGAAGAATCTGGTGCATAATTCGGGATTAGGTCCTGATAACAAATTGGCATCCGACCCATTAACACTGACACTATAATTCGAAGCATAAACATCAACTTCGGCCATTCCCCTGCGAATAATATCGACCCGACGACTTGGATCGCCAAATCCATTGAATTTGGAGCTCCATCGAGGAGGAAGAACCGAATACGAGCTACCCAGAAAAGGGTTTCTGAGAAAACTTTCCTGGCTGTAGAACAAGAAGACCAATACCAAAGTAAAAATTCCATTGAAAAGCCCACGAAATTGGGAAATTTTCCCCCCAAAAAACCACTTGGGTTTAATCATGATTTCTATTCCCGACCACCCACCGATCAAACCCTAAATTTCTGAATTCAAACTCGAACAGGCGCCGATCGAGAACCGCCGAGCAAGAGAAACAAAGAAACTCGGCAAAAAATAAAAAAAAATATCGAATTCGATAAAGGGGTCGAGAAATTGATGCGGTGGATGATAATTTTGAAATTATTCAAGCGAAATTAGAAGGGGTTCCAGAGGGTACGTTTACGTAGAGAGAGAAAGAGAGAGAGGGGCTTAGCACTCTTTCTGCGAGGAGAGGGAGATAGACACAGAGAGAGTGCTAAGGAAGAAGATGAAGAAATGCACCTTCGTCGTAGTTCCTTTCTTCTCAAGGCCGTGTCTTTACGCGCGCGTACCAACAGGCAACAGCAGAAATTGGATGTCTCATATTTTAGGCCCCCAAATCCAAAAGGTTTGGTGGGAAGACTTACTCGGGGGGCTGGTCCGGCCCAGATTAGAAAGACTGTTGATGGGCCAATAGACCCAAATTAGATTGGCTATATATTTACTTTTGTCGTGTGATATTACTCGTGCACGTAGTATAAATCTATAAAGTGTATTTTATATGATTTTACTAAAATAGTAGAAAGTGAAATGAAAGTGATTCATAGTTTTTATGTTATCTTGTTCATGCCTGTCATGAAACAACATCTTATATTCATTAGTTAATTTAATGCAATTAATCGATACTCCTTTCTATATTTGTCGTGCAATTTGTTCCTTCTTTACTCTCATGCTAGATTCATTTTTCGATTACGAAAACGGTGCATTTAAATTTTGCGGCATAAATAAAATGAGATATTTGAGGAAACTAATATAACCGTGAATGCGAACTTCTATATTATTATTATTTTTTTTTTTTTGCAAACAAATTCTATATTATTTTTTAAATAAATTAGCAAGTGATACCTTCACTAATTTGGTTGAATTTTTATTTAAAAAATTATGATATATGAAGAGAGAAACCCAAATGACATTGTAGCGGTACAGAGCTTCGGTTAAAAACCCTTTGTCTTTCTCTCGTAACGCAGATCCTGCGCACAACACAGAGGTAGTAGCTCTTGTTAGTGCGCCTTTTGTTTCTGTCCAAATCAAAATTGACACATCCCTGCCTGGGCCCTAATCACATCTCGGGTTTGACTCCACCGTAGCACGATATTGTCCACTTTGGGCCCCGACCATGCCCTCATGGTTTTGCTTCTAGGAACTCAGACGAGAACTTCCCAGTGAGTCACCTATCATGGGATTGCTCTCGCGCGAACTCGCTTAACTTCGGAGTTCCTATAAAACCCAAAGCTAGTGAGCTCCCAAAAGGCCTCATGCTAGGTAGAGATGAGAATATACATATAAAGCTTACAGCAACTCCAGCGTGGGCTGGTGCTCAGGGGACGGAGGACGACATAGGGCCAGATAGCCGGGCCTTAAAGCTCCAGCATGGGCAGCCCGATGGAGAGTGAAGGCCCGAGCTCCGGGCCTGTGAGGAATTGCCAGCCCGAGTGGATGTGACGCCAGGGCTGACGTCATCTTGGCGTCAGCCCAATTTTATATTTCTTTCTGTCAAGCGCATACAACTCACCAGCGCGTCAGCCGACAGCTTTTCAGAGTATAAGACCTGCGTCGCAGTCTGCTGAGGTTACCGTGGCTTCCCACGGTCCGTTCGATTTCAACAGCTCTTTAAATTGGACCGTCCGATTTGTAACAATAATAATAAAAAAAAATCTTATTTAATATCAACCGTTGGGTCTGAGATCAACGGTTGATATTATTCTGCTTTATAAATAAATAAAAAGAAAAATATAGTTTTAAAATTAAGAAAAGTTACCGTTGTGACACGTGGCACAATCTGGAGTGTTGGAATTCGATTTTTTTTTAAATCCAACGACAGAGATTAATTAGTTCAATAAAAATTTTAAAAAAATTGTAAAAAATCCGAAAAAAAATCTGAATTTTTTTTAAAAGAATTGTTTTTACTTTTATATGAATACCTTCTCATTATCATCTACCTTACACCACGATTTCATATTTTCTCAACTACTTTCAATCAAATTCCTATCTTTCTCTCAAAGTTTCAATCCAATTTTTTTTTCAACAGAATGACCACTGATGCAAGTACGAATTGGACGCTTCTTGAAGATATTGCGTTGTATACTAGCTGGGTTGAAGTTACTCATAGTTTGCTTACGGGTAATGACATGTGGCTCAACGAGTACGATTAAAAATCTTATCGGAAATCCATCACCAATAATTGTCTTTTCGGATTTTATGACACGAGGCGCAACGAGAACGATTAAAAATCTCATCCGAAATTAAAAATAAAATTATTTTGTATTATTTTATAAATAAATAAAAAAAGTAATATTTTATTACCTATTGCCAGGGTTATTGAAGTACAACGGTGGAGATGCAAAAGGTGATTACTGTTCATTAAGGGCAGTTACTGTTCACTGGGTGGATAGCATAGTGTATTGCCTGGGGGGAGGGTTCCCACGCTGGAACTACTCTTATATGATCCACTCCCCTAGGCGATGTGAGATGTTACAATCAACTCCCCTTAAGGGCCCGATGTCCTCATTGGCACACTTTCGGCCATGGATTGGCTCTGATACCAAATTGTTACATCCCGATTGAAGCCCCCATCATATCTCGGGCTCGACTCCATCGTAGCACGATGTTGTCCGCTTTGGGCCTCGACCACGCCTTCACGGTTTTGTTTCTAGGAACTCACACGAGAACTTCCCAGTGGCTCACCCATCATGGGATTGCTCTCGCGCAAACTCGCTTAACTTCAGAATTCCTATTGAACCCAAAGTTAGTGAGCTCCCAAAAAGTCTCGTGCTAGGTAGAGATAGGAATATGCATATAAGGCTTACATTATCCACTTCCCTGAACGATGTGAGATGTTACAAAATACCCTAGAATCAAGTCACTAACAATCTCCAAAGATCCCGTCAATTCATAGGGTGATATCCTGTACAAGCATCATCTTCAACTTCCGACAACAAACGCTAATTTTTTTCATTTTTTCTGTCTAACAGGTTAGAATCATTAGATACTGTCATACCAAAGGTTTAATCTTTTTCGATTTCGTCTGGTATTTCTCCTTTTGTTTTCCTTGAAAGATTATGTTTTTGTTGTGTTGTTAGGAGTTAGGATTGGATATGGTGTTTCTGCAGCTGTGAAAGGTTTCGATTTTTTTTATTTTTTATTTTTGCAATTTTGCTGTTCAGGGCAGTGATTAAGTGGGATAAACAAGTCCAACAAGTTTTTACTGTTGGAATTTGGGTTGTTTTTGTTTTAAAGTTTTTACGGTGTTGTTAAACATAAATTTATACGTGTTTTTTTTTATTAATGAAGATGAATGATGAAGCTGTTGTTTAATATATATATATATATATATGTATGTATGTATGTATGTATGTATGTATGTATGTATTTGGGTTTATTATGCCTCACAAGCAGTGTTTGGAACGCCTCGCTATACACCTTAGAGATTTCAAACTTTGGGAGAAACCGAGAAAGTTAGTGAAACTGTTATAATTTTGTTTAAGATTGATCTCTTGTTGCTTGATTGTGATTCAATTTGAATGGCCAGTTTTGTGATTTAATTGTTTGGGAGCTAATTTTGGGGGCTACATCTATAAATAGGGCTGGAAAAAATCCCAAAAATTCCAAACCGAATCGAAAAAATCTCAAATAGAACTTCCAAAAAATTTCGGTATCCAATACTGAACCGATTCCAAAATTTCGGTACAAAAATCGGTCTCAAATTTTTGAAATTTCAGTAATCCCAAATCGAACCGAAAAAAAAAAAATATATATTATTTAATTTTTAAAAATATATTTAAAACTGTAATAGCCGTTGGGATTCTGTTGAGATTTAATCAAAGTTATCAAACCCAGTCTGACTCTCTCTCTCTTGGTCTCTTACTCTCTCGACACTCACCTCTCCCCTCAGACTCAAACTCAAACCTTCCTCACCTCACGTCACCTAGTATCTTCTGAACGGAACCTCACCACCACTCTCCTCGCCGATTTGTCTCTCCCGAATCTACCCACACCAGTCCTCATTCCTCTCAATCCTCAATCCTCACCTGAATCGCACCTTCACCCACTGTCTATACCACCCGAATCCGGCTCCTGAATCGAGCTCGGTCTCAGTCCGCATTCCTCCTCACTGCAAAAGGTAAGAAATTCCTGCCATAAACTCAACTGAAGTTCATACAAATTGTTTGATTCCCAATTCGATTAGGGATTTTGAATTTGGGTTTCTGAATTAGGAATTTTGAAAGTAGGGTTTCTGAATTAGGGCTTTTGGAATTAGGGATTTTGAATCGACGGAGAGGTTATAGAGGGAATGAGAGGTTAAAGGGGGGAGGGAGCTGGACTTAAATGTTTTCTAAAATACCTTCTGCAATCAGAGCTTTTTTACCTTTGTTTCTTTGTTCCTTGTAAAAGGATTTCGCAACTTTAGTTTCAAGTTTTCCCTTGCTGTCCTTCCTCTGTTCCGCTACCGACTTCTTTAATGTCTTCAAAATGATGGCTTTTATCTTCAACCTTTTGCTTCTTTACAGAGTATCTCTTCCCCCTCCGTTGGAAGTCCAGAGTATCAGTGCCTTCTGTACCCATTGCATACTTTTTACTTCTGTCAAAGTCTTCATTGTCAGCTTCTGTGCTTCCTAACTCAATTCATGTCCACCCTCATTCATTTCACTAGCACGGAGCCTGGTTGTAGTCATTTCCCATTCTGCACCCTATATGTCAGATGTTATCTTTTACATATAATTTCTCATGTGTGATGGCCTATATATAAGAACAAAAACAAAAAATGCATGTTACATCAGCAGGCACTGTTGAGATAAAACCACAACGGATTCCACTAACAATTGTTCATCAAAAGCTCCTCTGTACCATCCCCATGTGATTTTAGTGCAATTTGGGACCCGAGAATGCATATATATAGAGCTTGCTTATCATCCATACGTTTACAAACCCTACTACTTTTCACTTGATTTTCTTCGAGATAGTATATTTGGTGGTATGGAAGGATAAATCTGAAATAAGATATCTTAAGAAAAAAATGGTGTATTGAGCAGTTGGTTTGAATGAAGTCACTTGGATCATCATGGCATATGAAAAGGTTTACCAACAACTATATATGTAATAATGTAAAACGTGTGGGAGTCATGTTTCTACAGATGTTTATCACTACAACCGGAGCCTGGTGAAACATAATCATAATTTCTACTGTGCTATTGTGCTCATAACTAATTTTTTTGCTTTTGGGTTTGTTACTTTATTTATTTTAAAACCTTGGCTTGTAAATAATTTTTTTTCTTTTGGATTTGTTACTTAATTTATTTTTATTGCATGCATGTGTAGTAGAGATTGAATAGGCAGATGCTATTGTGCACAGATTGGTTATATGGCAAATTTTCAGCCTGGCTATATACTTGGCAGATTGGCAGATTTGTGTACAGATTGGCTTGGTTATATACTTATACGTCCAACAGATTGGCAGATTGGCAGGCTGCCTATATGACAAATTTTTAATATAAAAGGTTGATTTTTAGGCTGTAAATGGGGATTTTTGTTGTAATATTTGTGAAACCGAAATTTCGTATTTCTGGAGGAAGTGGAACATAACTGACAAGCTGTGTTTTGTAACATATCAGAGACGAAGATGGTTTTAACAGAAGAAGAAATCACAAGGCTTTACAGAGTCCGAAAGACTGTGATGCAAATGCTGAAAGATCGGAATTACTTGGTTGGAGATTTTGAGATCAACATGTCAAAAGAACAGTTCAAGGACAAATACGGAGAGAACATGAAAAGGGAAGATCTTATCATCAATAAGACTAAGCGAAGTGACAGCAACGATCAGGTGTTTCCCTGATGCTTTTTATTGCAGTGGATGTAGTACTTTAACTGTTGACGGTGTCTGATTGTTGGTTTATGTGTTTCAGATTTATGTCTTCTTTCCTGACGAACCAAAGGTTGGGGTCAAGACAATGAAGACTTATACCAACCGCATGAAATCGGAGAATGTGTTCAGAGCAATCTTGGTTACTCAACAAAGTCTGACGCCCTTTGCAAAGACCTGTATCAGTGAGATATCGGGAAAGTTCCACTTGGAGGTTTTTCTGGTGAGGTTCATTGCTTAATCTGTTGTTAGTACGAAGTTGTGTTCTTGATACCTCACGAATATCACGTTAATCAATTAAACCAGAAATATCAGAGTTCTTAGTATCAGAAATTTGAAGGCTATACACATACAAATCACCGTTGCAATTACCTGATTAGTTTGTTTATGTTCTAACTTCTAAGGGCCTTTATCTGATCAAATGCTCGTAAAAGTTTTGTTAGCTGATGAGTAGGTATGGCCCTACCTTTTAGAGGGACGGGTTGGATGCATAGGTCATCTTAATAATGTCCATTAACCAAGAGGCCTAGTTAGGGTCTTCTTGAATAATTACTTTCATTGTTTGATTTACTTTTTCTGGGTATGCAGCTTTAACTTCAGCTTTGCAAGAGAATTATTTTTACCCCACTTACAAAAAATTGGCTCCACCTATAATTGTATCAGGTGCTTTCAGTACAAACTTAAGAGGATATTAACGTTTGCTCTGTCTCTATTGATTCAGGAGGCAGAATTGTTGGTGAATATTAAAGAACACGTTCTAGTTCCTGAGCATCGGGTGCTTACAAATGAGGAAAAGAAGACTTTGCTGGAGAGGTACACTGTGAAAGAAACACAGGTCAGTGTTGCACATTGTTGTTAATCTTGCATTTACGAAATTCCGATGCTACATAAGGCATGCCATGACTTTAAATCTTGATTTATAACACTAAGAAGTGTTACAAATCTACCACCTCATTTATTCAACTGTTTGTGTTGGAATATTAACTCAAGTACAGAGTCATGCTTAATGCGTCTTAATACCATCTAAACTATTACGACAAAGTAACAAAGCCTTCTCTCTCCTCCTAATGGCTATTTTACGTTTGGTTTCCAAACGTATCTTAGCCTGCATATCTGTGGTAAATTAGGGAAATTTGCATACTAACTATTTCTCTTGTATTTGTGTTTTTTATTGTTCAGCTCCCTCGGATTCAGGTGACTGATCCAATTGCGAAATACTACGGGCTTAAGCGCGCACAAGTTGTGAAGATAATTCGACCAAGTGAGACTGCAGGGCGATATGTCACCTACCGTTACGTTATATAATTACTCTTATGTCAGCTCAACTTGATAATCTTCCATTCATAATTATGTCGGAATTGGAGCTCTAAAGCGAGCAGTTGCTGCAATCCGGATTGTAGGGAACTGAGATGATGTTTTGAACTCATTTTGTGGATTCCTCAGTACCTTATGCGATACTTTTATGTGCGCTCATGTGGACCTGAATTCTAGCTCATATGATTACGCATTACGACTTGCTAGTATTGTTCATTGTGTTTCGTGATGCAATGGCTTGCATCACGTAGCAAAAACAATCCGTTGAATTCGCGTACAATTGACCATCGAGAAGATGAGATTTCGATTAGTAAGCACAAACTTGTGGCAAAGCATGTACGTCCCAAGCTACATCAAAATTCAAGATAAGGACTCCATCCGGCTGAGTCGTCAACGGGTGCAACACTTTAAGAAATTTATAGGCAGAGTATCTAGTTTGAAGTAGCCTTGTCCTGCTGCAGAGCTGCCTTAATGAAGTCCACAACGAGCGATCCTAACTCGGCTTGATGCGAGGTGTACGAATGATTAGCGCCTTCTATAAGATGTAATTTGTGGTTAGGTATTATCTTGGCGAACTCTAAAGCATCTTCAACAGGGATGACCTCGTCGGCAGTTCCATGGATTGTCACCACCCTGTATGTAGAGAATCGCTGATAAACTTGTTCATGCGGGAAATCCAACAAAAAGAAAGGAAACATGAAACCATGAGAACCGAGTTAACTAAAGTTTGCTTGCCGGCATTCTTTGTCAATCTGAAGGCATGATTCGTGCATATCAGTACTTAGGCGATCCATCAAACTCTCCTCGGTCACACGATAATTACCATCTCCTACAAGCATAGCATCCATTAACCTTGTTAAATGCCAGCATACGCGTTGCTCGTTTTTGTGTGTTTTAAGTGTGTGCATGTGTTACTGAAAATTACGCAATTCATCTGCATACATCTGCACTCATAAACGAATTTTGCAATTCACCACACGATAGGAATTAGAAAATTACCTGACTTATTCTTAACATCAATGAACCCTTCCTTCTTGATTACTTCCATAAAGTCTTTCCCCAAGCGTTCTTCGATGCCTTTCTTCAGATCATAACGTCCAGAAACATTGACAACCGTACGAATGTCATGATAGGTAGAAGCATACAGAAGCACAGCATCGCCTCCTGTAGTAACAATTTTCAGCAATACCTTTGGTACACAATAGGAAATTACTCATTCAAAACATTCATCAATAGCATTTTGTTCTTTATTTGATCTGAATAAAATCTTACATAACGATCGTGCAAAACAATCCAATGTACCTTTACTGTGTCCAACAATTGCACTGGGTGCACGTTTTGCCACAGAGAAGTACTTGACCACAGAGTGCAAGTCATCCGCCTCTCTCCGATAGTTACCAAACTGAAAGGTGCCTTCACTTTCCCTGACAACCAAGAACCCACAACTAATGAGCATCGATGTAATCGTTAGATCTCAAACTGACAACAACGCAAACTTTGCAAGTAGGAACAGTATGGCTAAGACAGAGCCATGCTTACAGCTATGAAACAAACGAGGTCCACACAACGAAACTCTACACAAATCCTGTTATGTTCAAGAATTTCAAACCCTGTAATTCGACAGCCTTACCCATTTCCGGCAAAGTCAAAACGGAAGGAACTGATCCCTTCATTTTCCAGTGCAACAGCAAGGTTCACCATAATATAGTTTTCCTGGAAATCAAGAGACACAAGCTGTGAACTTTGCCCACAATGATGCCAAGTTGCCAACCAAGCATTACAATTTTCCACCAATGATGTGGTATTCCTTTTCTAGCGTTAGTGGGTTAGATAGTTATTAGGGGGTAGGGAACCGGTGAGGATCGAACTCGCCCAAGGTGCATTATTCTTTATCCATCAATTCTTAAACATCGTCGTCTTCAAATTACAAACTAAATCATCTAACAATCAAAGTTCGACGATAGATTGTGAACGAAATATTAGGGAAAAAAAACTTAAATTAAGAACATCCTAATCACGCTGGAAGCGAATCCAACAACAACAACAATAATAACAACACTTGATGTATCAAAAATTCAACCTTGGTGTCTCGAAAACCATGACATAAGATTACAAGGTCCGCGGAACCGGTTTCGTGTAACAATCCCACAAGCTTTTCACCGTGTTTGTTGGGTACGATGATTTTCTGTTGCTGACCCACTGAAACAAGATGGCAATAAGAACATGGAAATTCACAGACAAACATATACAACTTGAGGTGATGAAATTTCTGACCTGGGTTTTTCGCAGCTTCTGCCATTTTCAAGATTCGTTTCGGGCTGCGATTGTGGGGAAGATTAAAGTTTGGTGAAGGGAAGCTTATGGAAGTGAAAGGACTTGAGAGCAGCATACTAATTGAGATTATAAGCTAATTAACGATTAATTAATCCTCAAAGGCAGTGGAAGTTTACCTATAAACTTTTGCTTGCTGCGCGTTGCACTGCGATGCGATCTACACGGCTCCTGTGAGTTTGGAACTGGGAGAGTATCGGACCAGTCCAGTCGCGTTTTCAGGTTTTGGTCCACAATAGTTTCTTTTTTACCAGTTGGACCCTGATTCTTCATGGTGTTCTCAAAACTGCCATGTATCTATCTTTTCTTTTAGAAAATGATAAACATATATGGTTATTCAAGCAACGTATACACCATTTTTAGCTTCTCACGGGATCGTGTTTAATCATGTTTGTTGTCTTCTAACTTATTTTTTTTTATTACTCAAGCAAAATAACAATATAATATACGCTTCGACAATAGCATAGCAACACCAGCACCAACACCAACCAAAAATTTCATGCAAGTGCACTCAACCATTAGGTTGAGTAGAGGATCGGTAACATTCGTATTTATTCTTAATTGGGAGGTTTTATACTATCGGCTCACGTGGATAATGAACTTTGCATTTGGGGCTTCCAAATGTGTTGTACCTCCATGCTTGAAATTTTGATTCAAATGTGTAACTTGTATTGGAATGCAAACTTAAACACAAAACAAAAAGAAATTGTTAATGGGTCTTAACGGGTGAAACGGATGAAGCGGGTGACCAATGAGCTTAACGGGTTAGGTTTGGGTGACCTGTTAACTTAACGGGTTAGATTTTGATGACCCGTTAACTTAACGGGTCGGATGAAACCCGACCCAAACCCAATAAACTTGACTCGTTTTGCAGGTCTAGTTTGCATATCGGCCAGTGGATTGGTAGGCCATTTTCCCCATATGGCATTTTGTACTTGTACTTCATGATTGAATTCAAGTCACACATGCTCTTGATAAGAATGTTGCTTATGCTCCTATATTGTAGGTTAGAAATGGACCACAAAGCACAATCCAATTAGAAATGGACCATAAAACACAATCCAAAACAACTTTTAAGGAGCAATTAGGCTATCTCCAACTCAAGGGTTTAAAATCTCATAAATAAATGAAGTTGGGCATGCCACTTTGGATCAAAACTCAAGAGGCGCACCAACCATTGGATTTGAATGACCCTTTAGGCCGTAGAAATTGTGTCTTCCATGCGCTCGCCAGCATACAACCGTTCCTGCTGATGTTGTAGACACGCTGGGCCTGCCTCTATCTGCTCTTCAATTTGCAAGTGGTGAATTGTGGTTCCCTCGGCTCACTTGCAACTTTAACTCAATTGAAGCAATGGTCTCTCAACTAAAGATCCATTACCATTGGTCCCTCAACTCATCAAAACGTAGAACTACGGTCCCTCAACTAAAAATTCATTACCATTGGTCCCTCAACTTTAACCCAATTAGAGCAATGGTCCCCAACTTTAACTTAATTGTAGTAATGGTCTTTCCAACATAACTCATTTTGACAATATTCTGACGAAGTTGATGAAAATGACTATAGCTACACGTTTTGATGAGTTGAGAGACTCCAATTGTAGCAATGGTCATTCCAATATAAATCATTTTGACAAAATTCTAACGAAGTTAACGAAAATGACTATAGCTACACATTTTAATGAGTTGATGGACTAATGATAATATATTTTTAGTTGAGGGACCATTGCTACAATTTGATTAAAGTTGAGAGACCATTGTTATAATTTACTCTATATTAAACTCACACTAGTGTAGCAGCAATGTTGTAGATATCAAACTCAAGTTCTATTTATCATATATAAGTATCACACTTACTCAAACTATTGTATATTTAATTTAACTTGTTAAATGCAACTCATACTAGTGTAGCAATAGTATTATATGTACCAAACTTAAATTATTTGGATCATATATAAGTTTCACATTCACTCAAACTACGATGCACGTATTTAGCCTAACGTGTTAATAGGGCCTCTTGAGGCATGACATGACATGAAAATACATGTGCATTCATACCCATATACTACTAATATTAATTTATCAAATTTAATTTCTCTAATATTATTCATATGGTTGGTGATACAACGATATATTTATATTTATATTAAATAATCAGGACAATTCATGTACTTTGGTGCTTCACACGTGTGCATACTTTGTAAAGATAACGAAACTGGATCCTTTATTGAGTTAGGATGAGGATCCTCATGAGCAGCTTATTCGGACCGTTCAAACTTGATTCAACGGCTGCAATTATTATAATTTTAGATGAGCCATTTATTTGGAGCCGTTGAATCAAATTTCAACTGTTCGAATATGCTGGTCAAAGGATTCCCATCCTGAGCAAGGAGAGGATGCAGTTCCAAGATAACGATGGGTTGTTTTTTTATGTGTGGCGTGTCGTAACGTTCCAGCACTCCCATTTCTATAAAAAGTTAAAAAACCAACCCAGCAAATCAGCTACTGCACTCTTCATCCCACTCCTTTCTGATTCAATTATTCATCCTCCATTTCAACTAAATAGTCTAAATTATTACCTGAAAATCCAAACATATTCATTTCCCACGACCCCATTTCTCATAATCCAAATCAAATCATCGGTAATTGATCATCATCGTCAAAAATTTTGTTCTTTGATTTTTTTTTGTTTTGTTTCAGATTTTGGTTTTTTTGTTTTGTTTCTGTTTTTGATGAAATGAATCATACGACACTGAGATGATGAATTTGCAGAGATGGGTTTTGCCAAGAAGGAGCACGAGTTTATGAGCGCGATCGGTCTGGCTCCCGAGAATCCTGGAGGATTCATCAATGGCAACTGGAAGGCAAGCGGCCCGGTTATCTCCACTGTCACCCCTTCCAACAATCAGGTTTGTGAAATAGTAAACCTTTTAGTTTCTTTTGTTAATTATCTCCATTTTTTCATCGATGGTTGCTTTTTATTTGTTTATTTTTGCGTAAAGATGTAATTTTGATCAGAAGAACATGAAGATTTGAGTTCGATCACAAAACCCAGAATTTCGATGTTTCTGATGATGTTGTTTTTGCATTTGGATATTAGGAAATTGCAAAAGTCACGGAAGTGTCGATGGAAGATTATGAGGAGGGCCTGCGCAGCTGCAATGAGGCGGTCAAGACATGGAAGACTGTTAGTTCTTGTTATTTTTCATTTCACTTGATAAATGGTATTTGACTTTGTCTTTGTTTTGACAAAGTTAATGTATTTTTGGTGCAGCTTCCGGCACCGAAGAGAGGTGAGATTGTTAGGCAGATAGGCGACGCACTGAGAGAGAAATTGCAGCATCTTGGGAAGCTTGTGTCCCTCGAGATGGGAAAAATACTTGCTGAAGGAATTGGAGAAGTGCAGGTACGGAAGAGGATGATATCTTTGATTAAAATGTTTTGCATCTGTTGAGTAGTGAATGAGCTATGGAATTGTCCGTGAGTGTTTAAGATGGAATTTTCAGTTACTGTTGTTGTTGTCTGTCAAAATCTTTGTCAAACTTAGTAAGTAATCCTGGAGCACTAATTTTTGCAGGAAGTGATTGATATGTGTGATTACGCTGTTGGACTGAGCCGACAATTGAATGGATCTATCATACCTTCTGAACGTGAGCTCAAAGTTTATATTTCATGCTAATTTATATTCTATCATCCTTTCTCTAATTGTTAATATGTGAATTGCTTTCGGAAAATTTTAAAGCTCCAGGATGAGTGAAATTAAAATTCTGTTGCCAAGCCAGTGGTTTTTTAACTTTTGTATAATCAATATAATCCCTCTGTCTGCTTTTTGTTTGCAGGTCCGGATCATATGATGTTTGAGGTGCATTGCTAGTTCTTACGTTGAACCTTGATCGATTTGTATACTGATGGGACTTTTACTTTTTCATTTTACACAATTAGCTTGATATGTTGTAATTAACAATGATTTACATTTTTATACACCACAGGTCTGGAATCCATTGGGAATAGTTGGTGTCATCACTGCTTTCAATTTCCCATGCGCTGTTCTTGGTATGTTCCCGTTTTGCCTTAAAAGTCAGCAACATAAGTTAGTGCATGATGCTGGATCTATAGTCCATTAAGAGCATCAACGAACTTGAGGATTTAGTGTCATCATTGATCTTTGCTTCTTTATTTGTCACCATAAATTACTGAATACATTATAAATTTTATACTGTGAGATTTCCAACTGTACATTTTTCTTCCTATGGTGTCTTAGGATGGAATGCCTGCATTGCGTTAGTCTGCGGTAACTGCGTTGTCTGGTAAGTTTAAATGTCTTAATTTCAGAATTGGAGTTTTGAGCAAATCAATCATGTCAGTGCATAATATAGGCATTTAAGTGTAGTCAAAATATCTCTACTGTTTCATTGTTACACTGCGAGGTACCATAAGTAACTTGATATGATATGATATTATCTTCTCAAATAATTGAGTTTTATTGCATTATTTCATTAAGAGGATGTGGTTTTATAATGTAATGGTTTCTTTTGATTATGTTTTGCAGGAAGGGCGCACCAACAACTCCTCTGGTGACTATTGCTGTGACAAAGCTAATCGCCGAGGTTCTTAAGAGAAATAACCTACCTGGTGCTATATTCACCGCTTTTTGTGGAGGAGCAGAAATTGGTGAAGCAATAGCAAAAGACACACGGATACCCCTGGTTTCGTTCACTGGAAGTTCAAAGGTACACTGGTTACAGACATGTTCCTTTTAACATTCTTGCTCCCATCACCGTGACGCTAAGCTTCTATTCCACATTACCAAATAAATATAGGTAGGTTCGAAGGTGCAACAAATTGTCACTGAGAGATTCGGTAGATGCTTACTTGAATTAAGTGGAAACAATGCCTTAATTGTTATGGATGATGCCGATGTTGGGCTGGCAGTGCGTTCTATCTTTTTTGCAGCTGTTGGTACTGCTGGTCAGCGCTGCACAACTTGTCGTAGATTGGTAACTATTTATCTTAAAAATTCCATTTTTGGGATCTGATGTGGCTATAGGAGTTAAGGTTTCTTTCACCGTTGCTTTTGTTTGCCTTTTCTTTTTCTTGAAAGTAATATATACAAATTTGTGTGCATGTATGGCTTCACTGGAGTGCAGTATCTTCATGAAAGCATATACCAAAATTTATTAGATCAACTAGTTGGACTTTACAAGCAAGTCAAAATTGGGGATCCTTTAGAGAAGGGAACTCTAGTCGGTCCAGTACATACTAAGGCATCGAGGGAGAATTTTGAGAAGGGGATTTCAACCATAAAATCTCAGGCATGTTCTTTGTCTCTTGGAGAAGCATGAACGCCCCCTCTCCCACACACACACACCCCAGAGGAAAAATGGATCTTATGTCTTACACAACGTAATTTATTTTTTCAGGGTGGAAAGATCCTTACAGGCGGATCGGTTATAGAGTCAGATGGCAATTTTGTTCAACCAACAATTGTTGAGATTGCTTCAAATGCTTCTGTGGTGAAAGAAGAATTGTTTGGCCCCGTTCTCTATGTTATGAAGTTTAAGGTAGTCCAACTTATGAAAAGTTTATCTTGCGTTATTATTTTCTATGCGCTTCTACTCCGATAAATGTTGCGGCTTTTGTTCGAAAATATGCAGACTCTTGAAGAAGCAATTGAACTGAACAATTCAGTACCACAAGGACTGAGTAGTTCAATTTTCACAAGCAAGCCCAGTACTATTTTCAAATGGATTGGGTAAGTGTCTAAAATGGGTGATGAGATTAGAAAGTGACCAATTTTCTGACAAAGGGATATTTCAAATTACAGTGTTTTAACTGTTTGCATTCGAATACGATGCAGGCCACATGGTAGTGATTGTGGTATAGTGAATGTAAATATACCTACAAATGGAGCTGAGATTGGCGGTGCCTTTGGCGGAGAAAAGGCAACTGGCGGTGGTCGTGAAGCAGGGAGCGACTCCTGGAAGCAATATATGAGGCGTTCAACATGGTAATCTTTCATATCTAAATTGATCACATATCTAAGTTGATTGCGGGACTGTTTTATGATTGTTTCATCATTGACATGAGCAATTCTTATCCTTGACAGTACAATCAACTACGGGACTGAACTACCACTTGCTCAGGGTATAAATTTCGGCTAGTGTACCAGGCGTCACAGCAAAGCTCGGTCTAAACTCTTGGTCATGACATGTCAAGGAAAAGGTACATTCTGCCGAATCTGCTGCTGTCATGGTTACGAGTACCGTGCCAGCTTGAATGTGTGAAAAAGAAACCTTAAACAGATGTTTATGATGCTTTGGTCTCTGGCTGATGCCAGATTTCTATCTTGACAAATAAATGGAACTTTCTTTCATCTTTTTTATTGGGAAATAAAAGCAGTCTATACTCAAATGGTTGTGCTTGTGCTTTGTGGCACTTCTGCTTTTTGCTTTTGTTTAAGGTCCATTTGTGAACCGATCAAGTATACATCAAATGGGCCCAACAGATGATTGTGGTAGCAGAAAGCCTCTTTAGGCTTATCGCTGCCAAGGTTGACAGGCCGAACGAGTGTGGCCAATATCTCCTGCGATCCTTGACCACTTGTATACAACCGGTGATGAATATCTTTTCCTGACCGGATGTATGCAATTATGTGTCTGTTCTTTTCTTCATTAAACAATCGTTCTATCACTGGATACAAGATGTTTAATTTCTACCACTGGATGCATACAAGTATGTATCTCTCTCTCATCACATACTTCAAATTTTCTCCTTGTCAACCATCTAAGAAGTTGACATTGTGGTGCGTTGGCTAAATGGATTTTCCTGTCCAAATGCTACTTTCTAACAAATGGGAAATTTTATGTTTTTAAAATTTTTTTCTTTAAAAACAGACCAGCTGGTGGCTTAACCATCCACCCTTTGAGGGGGTCAGAAAGACTCATTGGAGTCTTTTAGCCTTCCCTGGCTACCATCATTTGATTCACGAGTGTCAGGAATCGAACTCAGAACGTGTCGTGTGGAATACGGACCTGAACTTCGTTTCCAACCTTTGGGCCATCTTGTGGTGGTTACAAGGGAAGTTTTGATAGCAGTACACGCACTGCAAAGTTCTAACATTCGGCCGGCCTGTACGAATGATTTAAAACCAAGCCAAGATAGATGTGTTAAGCATATAGCCAGCGTTCCGTTCGTTATTATGCATGATCAATCTAAGCGTGGGCTATTTCCGAATCAGATCTAGCCGAAGAGCTCTACCCCTATCTTACTTCTTTCATCTTTTTTCTTCGTATACGACATTAGACTCATGAGATCGGATGTATTAAATGTCACACTCAAAAATTAACTACAGCTCATGAGTCTAACACCGCATACGGAGGGGGGGGGGGGGCAGATAGAAGAATCCTCCAACCCTTCTGTTGTTAAATGCGGGGGCACCGTACTCTTCACAGTATCTATGACAGTATCTATGAAGCGTCGTTGTCCACCTCAAATGCAGTGGCATGCTAGAGTGAAGAACACAAAGGGACATGATTAGTTTAACACAAAAAAACAGAGGCCTTAATTTTTTTTTAATATGTTGTTAGATAAGAATTGCATAACAGAAAACTTCTATGATTGATTTCAAGTCGTTTCTAAGTCAAACAACCGACTAGTGAAACAAGAGAGAAGAATTATTATAAAATTCACAAATTCATGACCAAGAACAACGCGACAAAACTTAGAAAATTAATACTGAACTGACAATTATTGAGAGATTTGATTAAAAAATTAATAGTTTTAACAACACGTTTTAAATATCTTATATACTGCTCTTTATTTTTAACCATCATATTAAATAAATTAAATAAAACCAACGACCAAGCTAAAAAGATGTGCGTTTAACGTTTCCCAAAGCAAAACTATGTCAAAGCAAACAGATATCTTATTAGAGGGAACACTTCGTCAAAACTCAATTTCATAGCTAAAAACACTTAAATCACCGTTTTGAAGAAAAATAACTCATAAACTTCACTGCTACTATATCTGAATGTTACCTTATTGCATCCGATTGCACGACAAGTGACTGATTTTCTCCCGTAATCCAATTCTTTAGGTGTTTCTCGCTAACATTATCAATATTAACACTTTGACTAATAAAACCTTGGGACACGGCAAAAACCGAGGCAACAAAAGTTGGTATCGAGACGAGACTGAGTGAGTGCTGGAACAACTGCATTCTTTTAACTTTTAACCCAAAAAAGAAGAGAAAAAGAAACCTCGAACGAAGCTGGCCCAAGTTGCTAGAGTCGGTGCCATTCCACCTGTTCCCCACACTCTCCCTTTATTTTGTCGTACTCGATTTATATTTCAAGTGTTCATACTTGGGAGGGACAAATGTTTTGCTACAAGTGCGACAAAAGAGACAGACAAAACCGTCAAAGGTGTTCGTGTCTCAAACCAATTCATACAACTATGTTTGAGATGCCGCAAATTTAGTGTCTTATTTTCATGGAAGGTTTGCAACGAGTGAACTCCGTGGTTGTTTTTTTGTTGGATCAAACAACATTGTCTATAGGAAATTTCTCAGCAATTTCGTTTTGTGCTTCTATTTTCTTACCTTTTTCTTGCTCCAAATAAGCCAATTTTACACTTAACTAAAGAGGGTGTATTCAATTGGGATTTTGAAGGATTTTAATTCTTTTAATGAATTTAGGGGTATTCAATCAGAATTTTAAGATAGTTTATTAAAATCCTTAGAAATTTGGATGTATTTAATTAGGATTTTAAAGAAATTTATAACATTCAAATTGTATTAAATTATAAATTGATTTTAAAGAATTTGAAAAAGTTGAGGAATTAGAGGGAATTGGAGATATTTCATAGTGTATTTTAAGCATCTACAAATCTTCCCTCTCCCCATGAGAATTGAATCAAAATTTTATATGGAATCTTTACAAATCAATTAAACTTCATAAAAATCTATGAATTTATAAATCCGTTAAAGTCTCTCAAATTCTCAATTGAATACCCCTAAAACAGATCAGATCCAGCAAATTAGTCACTAAACCACCGCTAATTAATAATTAAACACCATAAAAATGGAAAGTTTAGTGAGGTGCATGCATTGAGGAATAGCCAGCAATGAAAATATTTAATCACTTAATGGCTCTAGATTTATTTCCATTAATCTCCCAAACCCAATAATAAAAAAAATCATCGATCTCTATCTTGTCCGAGGAGGTCTGAGTTTAAATTTTATGGACGACAGTTGTTAATTACCAAAGATAATCAAAATGGCCGAACAAATGGCTATTTGGTCTTCACTTTGCTGGAGTTGTCGAAGGAGGTCTGAGTTCAAATTTCATGGACGACAGTTGTTAAATACAGAAACAATCTAAATAAGATGAAAGAGAACATAAAATGTATTTTTAACCCATGAAATATGTACATAAAATTCTAGGAAAAAAAAAAGAACAATGATACTAATAATCCCAATTAGAGCAAGAAAAACCGACCCAAAATTACCTTAGTTCCAATTTATTACCGTATCCCAGTAAAAAACAGAGTTCCTCTATTTCACATATTTACCTTTTAATCCTTTGTTTTTTACCATTTTCACCTAGACAGAGAAGGGAAGCAACTTCCCGATCGAACAAGCGGCGGCCAGCGAACCCCTTCAACTTCCCCTAGGTTACTATCGGAATTTGACCTCAGGGCTTTCGGAGTATCCAAGCTCCGCCGGAAAATCCGACCCATGGCGAAGATGGGGTGCTCTGTTTCTTTCCGCGACCGGAACTTTTTGCAGAAATTGATGTGGCGGTTCAGGGCCTCTTCCGTGGAGATGAGCCTATCTGATCGCACCACTTCGTCTTTTACCGCCTCGACGCAGAGCCCGCAAATCCAACGGCCCTGGTAGCGGTCTCGGACGCGGGAGATGTAGGCTGGGGTGCAATCCTCTGTGAACCCGCAGGAGTGGCATTTTACGCACTGGACTTCGACTGGTGGAGGAACTGGGGATGGTTTAGTTGAGCTTTGCTGCTGGGAGTCTGTGCCTGTTATAGCCATGGAATGTAGCAGAACATTGAACTCTCTCTCTCTCTCTCTCTGTTTTATCTCTGTTTTTTTTGGAACAGAGGAGAGAGAGTGGAGGTCTATGTTAAATAGATGTGTGTGTGTGGGAAAACTAACCAACAACGCGAACCGGAGAGATTTTTCGACGGTACACGAAATAGTACATTACATGATATAAATAGTGAGATATGTGTGTTAAAAAGTTAATAATTTAAAAAATAAATTTTTTTAACATTTATATAAAAATACGTGATATACTATCTGTGTTCCGATCTCGGGACGTGTGGGTGTCTATGTATTGTATACAATTAAATTGTTTCTATAAATTAGGGGTTGTGTCATGGATTTTCTTACTATTTAACCAGGGCCTAAATTGGGTTTTTTAATCATTCTGTGACATCAGGTGGAAAATGGGTCATTGGAAATTTATGAGACTCATGGCCATAATTTTGGTAACTACCACTTTTTTTTTTTTTTTGGCCAATATTTTGTAAAAAAGAATGTAAGAAAGATCGTTCTTTTATATTATATTTTGTAAATCAAACAATGTGTCGGTTGATCGTAGGATTTTATTTTGATGATTTTAGTTTATTGCAAACATGGTTTGATTTATGCCATTTGGTTTCCTCGATTAATTGGTGTGTTGAGTTTTTTTTTTCCTGCAAATTTGTTTGTAATTTAATAATTGAAAAAACGTAGACTGTTTTATTTATTTATTTATTTTTTTTTTCGAGTTTTGGTGGGTTAATTTTGTTAAAAAAACAAAATTTTGGTGGGTTACGAGCGGCATATGCGGAAATTAAATGATTAAATTTTTAACATATTAAATAGAATAATTCTAAGGTAGACCAAATTTTTAGATAGTGGAATCCACATTATAACCAGCGAATCGGTAAGAATGATAACCAATGAATCTGAAAGACAAGTAGAAAAATGCGAGAATGAAAGATAGCTACATTTCCCTGAATATTCCAATGAATGAAATTTTGGGATCTTATGAGAATTTGGCTTGGAAAGGGTGATATGTTGTGTGCCTATGAGTACGTAAGGCCTTGTTTGGTAGTTAAGATAAGTAGTATGATCGAATTTCGGTATTGAAAAGTGATTAGGGTTGGTTCTAATCTCACCATAATCTAATCATGTGTATTTTTTGTCATTAGGGTTACTTCGACCTCGTGGCTAATCAAACCCTTTGGCCAATCTCTACATTCTAGAGATTTTAGCCGATAAATCTTTTCATTGTATCTTTGACAGCAACCTAATGGTTAAAAACTCCGGAATATACCAAAAAATCTGATATGTTTAACCCTAAAGTCTTGTTTGGCATGCAAGTTTTTGTGAGAAAAGCAAAGAGTGACTGGCTTTCCCGGTCTCTCGATAGGATTATCCTGACAACTGCAGTTTTGTTTCGCATAAAAAATATGAAGCCACACAGAACATAATCCCCATCTTATCACCCTTATCGCAATATTCTTGGAGATATACCAGACAGGCCTCATGGCTCTCAAACATTTGCTCACTCCATTTTCTGGCTTTCTGTTGGCATGTTTGGTTGCCTTCTCTCTCCAAATCTACTTCTCCCCAATATCGCCAGATTCACTTCACCTCCCTCCACCTTCCCACCTTCCCCAAAACAACTTATTACAGGTTTCGTAATCATTTTGGTTTCAGTTCTCAAACGGAAACCTCACAGCTGGCCGTTTCATAACCATTTTGTTTTCAGTTTTCATAACTGTTTGGTAACAGAACTGAGGGACCGAAAATGAAATGGTTAGCATACGGGCCACGAGCTTTTTGTTTGAAGTATATACTTGTAACCATGGTGTTTGTTTCTGATTTTTATTATTTTTTTGGGTTTATGTAGAAAGTGATTAAACTTGGGGATGGAGTGCTTCTGGAACCGGAAGATGTTGATGTGGATAAGGAAGGCACACTCTATACAGCAACCAGAGATGGTTGGATCAAAAGGCTTCACAAAAATGGGAGTTGGGAAAACTGGAAGAAGGTGAATACTGATACAACTCTTGGAATCACATTCACAAAAGATGGTGATCTTGTTGCATGTGATACTGATCAGGTAAGAGCATAACATTCTGACCCAAAAATGGAGAAAAATATATGCACCCAGAGATTTATTTATATGTCTCGATCTTGCTCTTCACGTAACTTTTTCGTTCTCACTCACAAAGGTAGAGCTATGAAGGGACCACAATGGTTCCAGGCTAACCTGTCATTTTCTCCATAAGAGTCAGGGCCCAAATCCGATGTTTTTAGTTTAATTTGTTTCATCAGGTTAGACTTGAGATTGGTGGCTTGCTCGTGGGTTTTGAGGAGAAGGGAGAGATGAAGAAAGTCAAAGAGGCTTGGGGTTTATGTTTAAAGAAAATGATGATGAGACCATAGCAAACTCTAGACGACAATGGCAAGTTGCTCACCACACAACATAGTAATTTTTGTAAGATTAGGAAAGTGTTTCAGATTGAGACTTTGGGCCCTTTTAGGCTAAAATTTTGACTCTCTCACTGCTCACTCAACACGCTTAGTCACATAATAAGTGAGATAGAGAGATAGAGCAAACCCTTTAAACCTTAAGTCTCCGCTTACACTATCTCACTCACGAGACTTCTAACGTATCACACTGATTCACCTAATGAGTGAGATACAGAGTAAACCGTTTAACCGTAAATCGCTAATTACTGATAAGAATCTACATTGCAATACTTGATTTTGATTGTTGCCCCTTGTATGTGTAGGGTTTGCTGAAGATTACTGAAGCTGGTGTGACTGTTCTCACTTCACACGTTAATGGGTCCAAAATAAGGTAACACAATCTATCCTAAACCACCAAACGCTATTGCATGTTAGTCCGGAGGGAATGTCTTGAACAATCACCTATTTTAATGCGTCATCTACTTTTTCGATTGGAGAACTAAAATTTATATATTTGACCCGTTATTCATTATAAAACATGTGAAATTTTTTACATGCAAAAAAGTTAAAATTGTACGAAATACATATAGAAATATTATATTTACATACTTCAAATTACTTCTTTCAAGTTATTTTAATTTTTAAATATTTTTTATCAAGTGTTAATAATATGTAAAAAATATTAAAATATTAAAAAAAATGTAAGAAAAGTAATTTGAAATGTGAATATAATCTCTCTACGTATAAACAAGTTATCGAGGGTCAGGAAAATAATAAAAAAAGAAAAAATAAAAGCGTGAAAATCATTTTTCTTGAGCAATCGCTGAATATTTTTCCCGAGGCACAGATCTACTCTCGAGGTAAAAAGTAAAAAGTAGATGAATAGGTAGTCAGTGATTCCATCCGACTGTGGAAAATGACTGGACAGCAATGTGTTCACTTGGAAAACAACATCCATGTGCAAGCCATGCCCAATACAATTCTGATGTGACACCACCAGAACATTACTAATAAGGTCATCTTATAACATACTGTGAGGTGCGGCAGTTTCCTCACGAAATGGGTTCTCTCTAGGCTCTAACAAATCGGATCATGTGGAGCAAATAATCTTAACTGTTTATGTAAAATCGCGTGGTTAAGATCATTTTTTTCTTTTAACTTTCTCACTCTTTCTCCTCAACATCGTTATCTTCTACTTTGGCGGCCATCGGCAAAGCAAAACCGCAGAGAAATAAAAAAAGAAGAAGAAAATGAGAGGGGTTGAAGGTCGGAGAATTATGGAGTTGGAATTGGGGTGTGAGAAGGAGGGGGAGGTGGGTGATAGTAGGGAGATCCGCAGGATCCAGATGGTTTGGATTTGGAGATAAGTTTCCATGAAATGGGGACTTGTACTTAGTTATTAGACACTTCATTAAAAGAATGATTTATGTGGAACGAATTGTCATGTGATATCTTGATTAGTAATGTGTTTTTATGTATAAGTTTTTCCGAACATAATGATTTATTATTAAACTAAAAAGTTACAATGATGATTAATTCGTTTCATCTAAACTGCTCTTGTATAATAAAACTATAAAGTAAGGAATCTTTTTCTTAATATTGGGACCGATTGCGAAATGTCATACAAACATCATGGTTTGTTGGTTTGTAAGATGAATCCATGACTGTTGCCATCGAAGTTTGGTACTGTTTTTTCCTTTCAACTAAAGAGAAATGAAAAAAACATGATTCAGTTGAGACCATGTCCAACCAAGAATTTATTCCACCTGTATTTTTCATGGAGCTAGAGTTTAACAATATGGTCCAAATGGCTCATGGGTCCACAATTCTGCCATATGCATGTGATTCTTATCCCAAAATAGTACAAAATGTTAGCACAAGTTGGAAAATACTTTAGTGGTGCTAAGATTAGTCGTTACACGTTTTCAGACTGATCTGACTAGTCTTATTTTATGGGATTCACAATTATAAATGGTCGGAAATGGATCATATGTGCATACGCAATTGATCTTAACATTTCTTGTACGAATACATAGATGACTGACTTTTAGCTATTTTACTTTGCAGATCCTACAATCATTAATGGCCAAAATTAGCTCACGTGTGCATAAAATTGTCGCACAATGAAACTTAATACCGAACATATTTAGCTATGTTTAGTACTAAAAACATTGAATTCACTGGTGGTTGTTTGTTGCTTCAGGTCATGTCTCTAGTTATGTATTGACTGATCCTAACATTTCTCAAAACCAAAAACACAGGCCCAATGAATGAACATATGTCGATGTTTCCTAAAGTTATAACTTACATGTTGAACACAATCAGATTTGCAGATGATGTGATTGAGGGACCAGATGGTAGTCTATATTTTAGTGTTGCAAGCACCAAATTTGGGCTCCATGATTGGTATCTTGACGTGCTAGAGGCAAAACCCCATGGGCAGCTGCTCAAGTATGATCCATCATCCGGAGAGACTTCAATCCTACTTGATCATTTGGGATTTGCTAATGGTGTTGCAGTTTCAAAAGACCAAGATTATCTGGTGGTCTGTGAAACATGGAAGTAAGTTGTGATGTAACACTTCTTTCTCACTCTATATTTTGGATAAGAAAAAAGTAATTCTATTTTGACACACAATGCTGACCACATTGCAGACACACTCGACTCTAATACAGGCGGGTCTCATACATAATTGTATGGCGCACCTCTGTTTGAGAGTGTGTCAGCAATCTTATGTGTCTAAATAACATTATCGATATGAAAAGTGTGTGGCAACCAATTAAAGTATGTTCATGCTTAGATTTAGGTGTTTAAGGTATTGGCTGGAGGGAAAGAACAAAGGGAAGACAGAGATCTTCGTTGAGAATCTTCCTGGTGGACCTGACAACATCAATCTTGCTCCAGATGGGTCTTTTTGGATTGCTCTACTTCAGGTAATACAATCCTAACTGTTCGGAGAGCGTTCGTGTATCTTATGTGGTTTTTGTTGATATAACGGTTCAAACAATATTCGTATGTCATACGCGTTTTTATGATTTGTGCGTGAATGACGCAGTTGACTAGGGAAGGGTTTGAGTTTGTGCACACCTCCAAAGCAGCCAAGCACTTAGTAGCAGCGTCGCGGAAACTGACTGAACTAGTGAGCGCAATGCGAACAGAAGCGATGGCGGTGAATGTGGCAGCTGACGGCAAGATTATCAAGAAACTTATGGATCCTGATGGAAGCGTGATATCCTTTGTGACAAATGCTTTGGAGTTTGAGGATCATCTTTACTTGGGAAGCCTGAATACTAACTTCATTGGCAAGCTACCACTGAAAGATGCATAATATGAATCAGAGTGAATAAGAAGCTTGTAGGAAGAATGAAGAACCGGTTTTTCTTGACTTTTTCATCCCCGAAACGCATAAGCCATGCTTGTTTTTAGGTAATCTGATTCTGAATGCTGTTTCGGCATGAAATAGCATTTACATCAAGGTGGAACAAGTATCGAATATGTAATTCCCGCGATCCAATCTAGAAATAAACGGAAGTAGATTTACATCGTCTCCTCAACTTTTTCTTTGTGCCCAGCATAAATCGGTACAAATGCATAAAACCAAGACATTCAACCTAATGCAACCTCATTTTCTTCAACCCTTTCTCTTGAACTCCGTTTGGTGACTGCTTTTCCGACGCGCTTGAGCTGATGTCTTTTGCCTTTCTGGTGTTGATGAACTCTGAGAAGGATGGAATTGATGGAAGAGTTATACTCGGGGAAGCACTTTCCGTTGGTGACACAGCCACAGAATTTTCCGATCTAACACTGTTGTGGGAGTCACCGCTGGCAGCTTCTGTTGTTCCATCCACCGAAGGTGATGGTGTTGCAGAAGGTTCTGTTTTGGGCCGAGCATTATCTGATGGGGAACAGTTAATGGTTCCAAGGCGATTAGTTAAGGCAGTAGAATCTGCAGTTGATAACCACCTCACCGTACTCGCCACTTGAGAATAATAAAATGATTTCCCAGTTTTCTTATACTTGTTGTAACACTCATTTTCGAGGAAAGAGGCCGATTTTTCCACTTCAATCCTGCACAGAAGATTGTCAACTTTTAGAACCTACAGATAGAAGGATATTCCATAGTTGCGAGAGAATTTAAAATCTCAAGTGTTTAACTGGTTTGTTGCATATAACGATATAATACATCAGACACCAGTAAATGCTTACGCTAAGTTCCCAAGCCGCTGCTGACCCTGTTTGAGAGAAGTTTGTAATCTTTGCTTGCTTGCTTCCCTCAGCGTATCAGATATAGCATTCTTGTCGGCTTTATTCATCTGTCCTCAAATTAGGCAATAATAGGTATTCAGGGGAAAAGATAAAATTAAATAATAACAAAAAAACGGCAAAACTTAATCAGATCGAACCTGCTTATCAGAAGATTTATCCTTGTAATATCTTTCTTCTAAACGCTGCAAGCACTCAATCTTTTCATTGAATCCCAACTTTGCTGGCAACTTTGACCTGGCAAGGTTCTTGGCAGCAAGACCATCTGCGATTTGACGAAGACAATGAATGAGATACATAAACTTGCAGTGTTCTTTGAATCCCCCTTTTCTCTCCCAAAAGAAGTAAAAAGAGAACTATGTTGTAAAAAATATACCATCGGAATCAGATATGTCCTCCTCAGAACAATCTTCATCATCACGATTCCAGAATTCAGAGGTTTGATCTTCATTTATCACATCTGAGGAGCTGAAATTGACAGACATTAATGAATAAGCAAGCACCGGAGTTACTATTCAATGAACCTTAGACCTGCTAATAAAAAAATTCAAATATCAGGACTAGGTAAAAAGAGAGCACCTGCTCATAAAAATTCGAGATGAACCAAATTTTTGCCGAGCGACACAAGTACTTGTGAGCTCCTCTAAATACTTGGCCACTAGGTTTGGATGTTTACAGGCATCACATGCTTTCTTACATAGTGATGCAGGTACCTGTTTCGAATGATGTCAGTACGTAGCTCTTTTGGAGCACTGATCTTGCACTCTAAAGCACAATGAAGCAAAAGTTTCACTAGGTTATACTACCTGTTCACCAAAAGTCTCAAGAATCTTTTTTCTACGACATCCAGAACCCTCACAATACTCGACCATCTGCATGTTTTTGAAATCAGATTCCAAAAAACAATATTCATAAAGAGTTCATTCACAGACAAAAAACAATTTATTGGCTTTACCTGCTGGAAGTCGGTCAGAGTTTTCTTTGACAACTCTTCCCGTGAGTTGGAGACCTTTGACTTCTTGTTATCAGCATTGCTTAGAATAAATTTCTACAAAAATAATTTGAAAAAAAAAAAAAAAATGAAGTGAACAATGAAACCAAGTATAGACCAGCATTGGAGTTGCTAGTAGACAGTCTTATCTAACCAACCATTTTTTTGCAATCATCAATTCCATAGTACAAAAGGCTTCTGGAGAGTTGTTGATCACGACCAGCTCTACCCGACTCTTGGTAGAAGGATTCCATTGACTTGGGAATATTAAAATGACAAACAATTCTGACATCTCTTCTATCTATGCCCTTAAAATTAACCACAAGCCATCAAAGGCACATCAGATCTGGTAAACATTATCTCCAACACGGAGAGAAGAAAAACAAAACAAAAAATTATTGTAAGAGTTTTTAAATAAATGGTAATTCAGTTTCATACCATCCTGAAGGGTCACCAAAAGCACAATTACTGTCCATGCACCAGAATAAGCTCCAAACGCATACATAAAAGACAAAGAGGCAAGGACATCACAATAACAATCATGAGCTGGGAGCAAAAAGATGAATTCCCCTCACCCACACACCCAAAAGAAAGAAAAACAAAAAACAAAGGTTTAATTTATATATACAATCATACCCAAAAGCCACCGTTGCCACAACAACTTGTATCTTAGAGGAAATCCAATTATCTAGGACAGAACTTCGTAACTTATCATTCAACCCTGCATGATAAGCTGAAAGAAGCAAAAGACTAAGAATTATATATATTATAAGTGAATAAAAACACAAGGGTATATGAGCAATTAATTTACAATGCCAAAACATTTGATTTACCAGCACATGAAATTCCACTCCGTGATAGATGAGCAGACAACTCGTCACACATTGTACGTTCAAGGCAGTAAACAATTGCACAAACATCTCCGCTAGATTTTAGCACACCAGACAGATCAGCATAGACATCATCTAAAAGATCTTTGTATCGAACTGCATTATAGAGAAATCTGGTCAGATTTGTCCATATGCATGTGATGCAAGGTAATAAATATTAGCTAAGAGACAATACAAAACAGGATCTGAATCAAGTCATAGACGCAGGGTGAACCTTCATAATGTATATTAGGACGATTGAAAGAAGATCTTAGGGTTAATGGATTATGAAGGCACAAGGACTCTATCACATCCATCTGAACTCTGCACAACAAAAGAATTTGATGATCAAAGAATATAATTAGCCAGTTCCTCTCACTTTAAAAAGAAGATATACTGCTCTATAAATCTACAGACGAATTAAAAAATAAATGGTAAAGACGAGCTAATTTTCTATACAGAGTGTGACAAAAGACTCACTTAGGAACGGCTGTAGCTGTTAGAGCCAATATTGGTACACCTGGGAGGTGGCTCCTTAGAGATGACAGCTTACGGTAGCTAGGCCTATTTCAATACAGCAATTAAGGAGACAGAGAACCAAAAGAAAGCATGTCAGAGTTTCTATGGCGTATAGATCAACATTGTAGCGCTTCACTCTCACTTTATTCGAATACTAATGATAGGGAAGTTGACTTAAATAGGTCATGAAATCTAGCAGTATGTCTGATAGGGATTAGGGTTATGCTGGCATTTGATTTTTACTACCACTAGTAAGGTTCTTAGACAGTTTTGGTTTTCTTAGTGCATTCACTTAAGAGTTTCTGATGATTTATAATCCCCCAATCGTGTGGATCAAACATAATAAATGATAAATGTGGAAGAGACAATATATCTATTACAAACCTGAAATCGTGGCCCCATGAAGAGATGCAATGTGCCTGAAATTTTTGAAAAAGAGATGTAACTTAAACAAAAGCTGAAAAATTGTCAAGGAAAACTCAAACATTCACATACACTAGTTATCGGCACAAAAACAATCTAGCGTCACACCTCATCTATGGCAATGAGATTCAACAACCCTCTCGTGTGAATCTTTGTCAGCTTCATCATAAATCCAGATGTTGCTATCAATTCGGGGGTCACATAAAGCAGCCTCAGAGATGGTTTTCCAGAGTCAAGGTCTTCATGAATCTTAATGCAAAAGAGAGACATCAATGTTCTCATGCATAAAATTTACATAGGCTCCAATATTTTTTGATCCCAGTGGAAGTCATTTTGATGCAAAGCAAGAAAGACGTCATAAACCCGAACTCTACCTTATTTTTGGTTTGGGTTGTCTGAGTCGAGGAGAGATACTCTGCAGAAATTCCTTTCTCCTTCAATGCCATCACTTGGTTTTCCTGGTCAAATAAGAAACATACCAAAATCCCACACTCAATTCTCAAGCATGAAAGTTACCGAAATTCGACCAAGAGCAATCATAGGCCTACCTACCATCAAGGCTGCACACAAAATGCAAAACAAAAATTGAGTCAAGTTCAACATTTTCATTTGCTAAAACATGTAAACATCAAGCATGATATGTAATGCACTTATACACACACATAAATTTACACACAATTCACCTATTAAAGGACAGACAACAAGCACGATTCCGGTTTTCTTGGCGAGAGCCGGTATCTGATAACACATGGATTTCCCGCCACCAGTGGGCATAAGACAAAAGCAATCTCTCCCTGCAACCCACAAAACACAAAATCAAAAAATGGGGTTTTTCCAAAGTCAGCTGTAAACATTTTCCCACATTTTCTCAGCAACCAAACAAGCAATTCTATACCGCACTGAGTAAAATGTAAATAAAATATACATAATATACCTGATAGAACAGCTTCAATGGCTTCCAATTGCTTCCCTCTGAATTCAGGATGCCCAAAATGCCACCTCAGCAGCTTCACCAGAGCTTCCTTTCCCAAACTCTGATTCTTGCTACTGCCGCTCGCATTCTGCAACGGCAATGGCGATTTCTTCATATTTCGTTTTTTTTCACCTGCTCGGATATCCCTGTCTCCAAACACCACCCAATTGAAATCCGATGAACTGTTATCCCTTAACCTTTAGAAAAGCTAATTGCTTGGATACTTGTATCGGATGAAGACCTTTTTCTCTGCATTTCACAGATTACAGAAGAAGCTGGTCGTCATTCGCGAAGCTAGCTTTGTGAGGGTAAGAGAGACGAAGAGGTCGATATTATGGGCCTAAATATTGGGCCGAACCGGAGTCCCGGCCCAAATTCACAATCTATTAACAGTTTTATTGTGACCCAGTTATACGCTCATGTCACGTTAATTAACGACAGACGTGAAGCTCATGTCACGTTAATTAACGACAGACGTGAAGTTTTAACCCTTAGACTCATGTGATGTTGTAGTCGATGGCGGAATCAAGAACTTTCAACGGGACGGGCTATAATTTTCTTTTCCTCCGGTTATTATGTGTTAGTGATGGACTAACTTTGTCCTGGGAGTCAGGGTTGAGTTAACCAATGTTTGCTCAAAGGTGTGAACTAGTCTCTACCAAACGAAGAGGGCGAACTTCATGAAAATTTGCACTACAGTTTTGTAGCTCAAGTAGTTAAGTGCATCTCCTCTTGCACTCGAAATCCGGTCCGAGTGAATTTCTTAATAATTTGTTCACCCCTCTAATCAATTTAGTCTACTTATGTAACAAAAATGTGATGCTTGATCCCCAAGAAACTTCTTATTGATGATTGCTCTACAAACATCCCATATGAAGCCCATACATATTGTATTGCTCAGGGTACTTCAATAGTCTAAAAAACCACTACATGCTTACACAAACTTCCGGGATCGACCGAGAACGGAGCGACCGAGAAAACATTCACATTCATGGACGAAGTCCCGAGAAAACCATATGAATTTTCCTCCAAATCTTCTCACCCACTTCCCTTATTTACTATAAAATTTCTACTTATTACATCTACCAATGATACCATAAAAATGGCCTACTTACATTTTGGGAGAACAGTCATCGCTTGGAGTAAGACCGATTCTCCCAATTATTCGACATATATAGCACAAAGCTCTCTATATATTACGTTACACAGCACTAACAGTCACCACCTCGGGGAATATTTCATCCAATGCCAGAAGGCTCCGTTATGCACCGGTCTGCACGGCTGCCTTCTGAACAAAACCCTTGATGTCGAAAGCATCAGTGCCCTTTTTGGTAATAACACCCTGCTAAGTGAACACAAGGTCATCACATTCAAACACAATGGGCTCTAATTGATTATATCACATAGAGAAGAGTGAGTATACCTTCTCGGTTATGATACCGGTTATTAAATTGGCAGGGGTAACATCGAAAGCTGGGTTCCAGACAGCAATTCCAGATGCAGCAACTTGTTCCCCGAGCCCTCCGTGTGTGTTCAACAATTCCTTTGGGGATCTCTCCTCTATTATTATCTCTTCCCCGGAGGAAAGAGATAAGTCGATGGAAGTGAGTGGTGCAGCCACGAAAAATGGAATGTTATGGTGCTTTGCACTTACGGCAACACTGTAGGTTCCAATCTTGTTAGCGGTGTCACCTGAATTAAGTAAATCAGTTACACAAACCTCCATATGAATAGAATGCTAAAGCAGATGAGTGGTAGATTCCATTTCAAATACCATTTGCAGCCACACGATCTGCTCCAACAACTACAGCATTCACACGTCCAAATTTCATTAATGCAGCTGCAGCAGAATCTGCTATAAGAGTGCCTGGTATGTTATCATGCACCAACTCAAATGCTGTGAGTCTGGATCCCTGTAATTGATTTATAATCGTGTATCAATAATATTCAGTAACGCATTTTGAATATTTTCACTTAAGTGAGTAGCTAAATACAACTATCAGCTCAATGACCTGACATTTACACCACAAGAGTGGCTAAATATAACACCTAGGCAGGCTTCCAATCATGTTCGGATGCAATACTAAATCCCAACAATACTTTCACCCGACTTCAAACAACAGCATGCTACTACTCTCAAGACCACCTTGTTTAACTAATATCAACACTTAACATATGTGAATATCACGAAAAATTCTGTGGAGAATGTTTGATGCTAAGAAAAAATCGAACACCTAGAGAGTTGACACTCACTTGATTGAATGGACGCGACTCTGTACAATAGGCCCTTTCTAACACTCCTTCGGTATGAAGTGAACGGATGACACCAAGAGCAGTACCATAACCAGCTGTTGCAAGACTGCATTTAAAAAACATATCACGGTCAGACAAAACCAATATGAAAAATTGAGTCCATATATGTAAAACCACCCTGTGTTTGTTCAATGTAAATAACCAAATCATCAAGTATGCGTTCCCGGGAAAATACCTGCCAGTGTTGCAATGGGTCAACATAGAAATGTTCTTAGAGTTTCCCAGTAGGTGTTGAATAAAACTTGCTCCATGAGATCCAATAGCCTTGTTTGAGGCTACATCGTCCTTGAGCATGATTTCGGAAGCTTCTATGTAAGCCTATCAAATTGAGCAAACAAAGCAAGTACAACGGAAGATTAGCATTATCAAATAGATTCTTAGGGCCAAAATCAAATCACAAGAAAAGTAACGTTTCAGATTTCGAAGGAAAGAGCACCTCAAACACTTTCCATGCGTCCGAAGTAGTAGTGGCAACCTCGGATGCAATTTGCTTCAGTTTAGCTGCAGCATCCGAAAGATTGACAGCAGTTGGTCGGCTAAAATGGACACCACACAATCAGAATGCCGCATCAATTCCACAATTCAAACACTTGAAAACTACAAACATACCTGGAGACAAGGTACTCCAATTTCATGACAATGAAAGAAAACGCTTCGTCGGGGGTTCCATTGAAATCCTCCAAGTTAAAAATTTCCACAGCCAATGAGAGAGCCGCCGCGATAGCAATGGCGGGTGCGCCGCGCACCACCATATCTTTGATTGCGTGCCTGAAAAAAGAAAACAAGAACCGAATTCGTAAAACCAGAAAACAAAAGATTCATAGCACTTGGAAAGAGCAAAGCTTCAGTCTTTCACCATCCATCTGTGGAGTCCCGGATATCCAAATACGTACTTTGCAATGGGAGCTTCGTCTGTTCAAAACCCACAAACCTAATAGTTAAATTCTACCATTTTTTCGCTGAGAGAGAGCTTAATCCCATAAAAATTTAACAAATAAATACAATTGAATTCTTAGAGAGAGAGAGAGAGAGAGAGAGAGAGACCTGATCGAGTAGCTGAAGGGAGCCGCGCTTGTAGCAGATGGCCTGGAGGGAGTTGGGCGCTGGGGTACCGTCTGTGAACTCCATTTCCAGCTGAGCCTAGTACGACGACGTTTCCAATTGCGTTAGAGTTTTAGGGTTTTCAGTGAAAGAAGAAGGAAGGGGAGGAGGAGGCAAAGTTAAGGTTACCTGACGGTGCTGCTTCTGCTTCCGGTCAGCTTCTGTGTCTCTCTCCCTCTTCTTCTTCTTCTGTGCTGTTGCCTGCTGCTGGAGACTTACCGGTGGAGGCAGGGAAAGAACCGCTTGTTAATGGGCCACGTCTGTGGAACGGGCCCAATGCTACAAAATGTAGGGCCCATTTGGCATGTGATTTTTAAAGGTGGTATCAGTTTTACAAAGCTATGGACCGTTTGGCATGTGATTTTAAAGATTATTATCCAGGAATGTTTTTAGGAAGACTAAAAACGCGTATTTATAAATAAAAGTATTTTTTCTAATATTAAAAATATCATTATTTATCTTTTTTAGGGGTCGGAAAAACTCATATAGACATTTCAGCATCTCCTAGTTACAAGATTGGCTTCCACACGAGCAGCAGGTTTCGAACCTGAGATCTCCAATTTTTTGTTTTAAGAAAGTCTTGTAATCCGTCATTTACCACTGAACCACCAGCATATTTAGAAACAATAGTTTCGAGAGAAGTATCAGCTCTATATCAGCCAATCAACAGTACCAAACCACTCTTAAAAGGTCAACACAGTATTCGTGATGAGATGAAAAATAGCAGGAGGCAGATTGTCTGCTCTCCTAATATGGTGCCCTCCTATTTTGTGCTGTCACGGTTAAGCCACGTTAATATTTTATATTAAATTTTTTATTTTTTATAGAGATAATAAGACAAAAAGCAATAGGAATATAAAATATTAACATGGATTAACCGTGACCATACAAATAGGAGAACACCATATTCGGAGGGCAGACAATCTGCCTCCAAAATAGCAATGTTAAAAGGCACAAACCAAGAAAATATTCGAGTGAGAAAAGGTATAGTTTAAGTGATTTGTCCAAATATCAAGAAAGGGTGAATGTGACTCGTCAAGTGGTCCCAAGTATATAATATGAATTTTACATTTTTTTTTTTAACAAACGATATTTTTGAAGAATGGATGATCTTAATCTCACAAGAAGCTAGTAATAATGTAGTTCAAATTTACTTTTGGCGAGAATCGAATCTAAGACCTCTCACTTATAAGTGAAGATGAATATCACTAGATCATAGTACTAAGTGATTACGTTTATTTATTTTACGTATTTCATCAATTATTATTTTATATATTTGTTGGATCTTAGCCACTCCTCCATTCACTTAATATAGATAATATTGCTTGCTAAAAAAAAAAGTCAACTAATATTTTTGTGTGAAAAATATGGGTCGGAAAATTATCATATTTAGCTGACTATTATTGACCCTTGTTGTCCATTTTGAATACTATTGTAGTTTTGACTACTTTCCTTCTTTAAAATAATTACAGTTTTTGTTAGAAAATTTTCCTTCAAGGAGGAATAAGGAAGGAATGGAAGAATTTAAAGTTGATTTGAATTTTGATATTTAGATATTTAATTACGAATTTTAGGAGAATGTTAATATTTTTTTATCTTCATGAAAAATTTAGAAGCGAACTGATTTCAGTTCTTTTTATTTTAGTAAATGTAGACAACTTAATAATCAAAATAATTCTAATTCTCAAGTTTTGTGAGTAAATATGTATTAAAATAACAAAACAAATGTCCTAAAATATTTATAAAAAAAATAGATTATTAAAAACGTTTATGTAAGAAACTGATGTACTCTCGTAAAAGAAAATGATGGCCACAATTCACTAGTCAAAAGCCATTGTGTCGTCAAACCTCACCGATTGATAAAAGATTTTTCTTCATTTAAAAAATAAATATAACAATCAAAACAATGTTTTTTCTTCATTTGTCAAAAAATAATATTTGATTACTTAAAGATACGTAAAAATTTTTATTCAAAATTCTTCATATTTGTATTACAGAATTTTGTATATATGATCAAAACAGTTCATATTATAAATCACTATGTAAATATTCTCTAAAAAAATGAATTAAAACTAGATTGTTTAGTCAATCTATTGTACCAAATAAATAGAAGATTTGTAATACTTTTACTAATTTCATTCATCTATTTTAGTTTTAATTTAATTTTATGCAAAAATAACTTTACAGAATAATTTATAATATAAGCAATTCTAATCATAAGAACATCGTTTTATAAATTGGCAACGCATGGTTTTATATATTAGCAGAAAAAGAAGATTTTATTCTAATTTAAACACAAAACTATATAATTTAATTGGGAAAAAAAAAAAAAAAAAACAGTTGTCACACGCATAGTGTTTGAATAATCCGTACGATTTCTTTCCACAACTGTAATGCGCCTCAACCCGTTCTGTCAAATCCCCAGCCCTCCCACCAAACTACCAGAATTTCCATTTCCCCCTTTTTTCTCCTAACAAATTTCTCACACGGCTTTCCATTTTCTCCACAAATTTTCACTAACTTTCTCAATTCGGTAAATCCGGTGCTGGGAATTGCTGGCGTTTTTGGGCAGTTTCCGTCTCAGGTAATCCGGTCTGTCTTCTTCTCAGATGCAGCTAAAGTTTCAAGCTTTAATTTGTATTTTTTCCCCCAATTTAGCTACTTGTATGCGGGAAACGAACCCTTTTCAGATCCGGGAGTTTTCCATTGGAGAAATGCCACTGTTTCAGCTTCGAATTCGAAGTCTTGTATAATTTAGGACAAACCCATGATTGCTTAAGCCTTCATATGCTAGGATTTTGTTTCTGCATTCAATTTGTTAGAGGTGGGGGAGCTTGTTGGATTACTGTTTATCATTTTGAACCATTAATTTATGATGCATTGAATCTTAGGCTCCTTCATCGATTCAATGCGTGTTTTCGTGCGGTAATAGAGTGAATCCATGTTGAAAGACGGAGTTGTTCATTGCTATCTTGAGATTTGTATTGAGCAGACGCATTTTTGATACCGGGAAACTGTGTAAAGTTGTATGATGTTTTTAAGTTCTAACATGCTTGTATGATCTTTGTATTGTGGATGTAGAATGAAAGGATGCTTTTATGGACTGAAGGGTAAACACCTCTCTCTTGTTACCATTGTTCTCTTGTGCACCACCATTCTTATATGGGGATGGAAGAAAACCCCGATTCTTACTGGCTTGGTACCGCCCCAAACCCGTTTGCATTTGGGTCCAGGTTTGTCTCTATACTTTAGTAGTGCATTTCTTTTCCTTTAGACAAACGCTGTTGGTTTTCTGTCAATACTCAATAGCTTGTCTGTATTTTCCATTTGGTGTTCGGTGCAGAGATAACGGATGATTTTGTAGATAACAATGTACCTTCAGAACAAGAAATAGATGTAGGCAAAGGGGTAACAACATTTGTTCGAAAAGATACTGTAAAAGAAGAATTACAACTCGGAGCTCCACCAGACTCTGAACAAAACTCTGATAAAAGTGAAGAGATTAGTAGTGACATAGCATCAAACCAGGTTGAGAAGAATGGTAAGTATTGTTTTCCTTTGTGCTCTTGGAGTTAGATCCTTGTGAAGAGTTTGTGATTGATATGTTGGTTTTCTGATTGTATATCTGAATTTGTCGTACGTCTTGTAAGTCAAACTGTTGCGTTCACTAGAGTAGCATGGTGGTGTTGTGCCAAATCAAATATTCTCTTAAAATTATCTTGTTATGACATTACTATCTTGTTTTTCTTTTTGTACAGACATGTTCAAATGTTGACATTCATCCCTGTAATTCTATTTCTCTTGTCAACATGTCATCTTTATGCTTTAAACATCATGAAATAATATGGACTTGAATTGTATGTTATTATGGTGCAGGGATTTTAACAAGTGTGTCAAAAGAAAGAGAAAAACATAAACAAGTTCAGGAAGCGGAAATAGATGGCAAGGCTGTTGATGTAAGACAGAAAGAAAAAGCAGAGGAAAATAATGCAGATGTACAAAAGCAAAATGGGGAGATAGGGACATCATTAGGTTCTGCGTATGCAAATACCTCAGTTGACAAGTTGACAACACACACACAAACTCCAGGTAATAATCTCTTTTAAGTTATGCCATAAAAGAATCTACCTAGACCAATTTGTTATTTGTTAGCTTTCGTGATTATATTACTGATTGTCATTTATCTGATGATAGCTCCAGTCTGCAATTATGCAAAGGGAAAATGGGTTGTGGACCATAAGAAGCCTCTGTATTCTGGGCATGGCTGTAAGCAGTGGCTGTCAAGTATGTGGTCTTGCCGGAAGACACAGCGCACGGATTTTGCCTATGAGAAGGTTTCATGGCAGCCCAAAGATTGCCAAATGGAAGAATTTGAAGGCTCTAAGTTCTTGAAAAGGTATTAAAATGTTAAAATTAAACAGTTTCGATTGCAAGGTTTCATATTATTACTATTCTTTGTTTGGATCTGGTCTGATGTGACCTTAGCCCCCTCCTATGCATAAATCTGATCTATAATGATTGTTTCTTCTATAGATGCAATCCATTCTGCGCTCAAGTTAACGAACAAGTTATGTTGTTTTAGTTAGTAGATCTCTTATTTCGTACACATAAGTATCAATCGAGGATTCGGTGGCTTCATAGACCATTGGTGTTTCTACACTTGACCTTGCTAAGGCTTGCAGCACTTTCCAAACAATGGACACCTCAAAAATACCTTGCATTTTAGTTTCTCTTGTCCGTTCATCTATTTGAAGAATTTAAGGTTTTTAACCTTTTTTTCTTTAGGTTTTATTCACTTTGAGTGATTTATTTGCTTCTTTTTCTTCTTTATTTGTCAGAGCGACTATAGCCTGACGTACTGTGATAATGTGAGTATTGTATTATTGTATTCAGGATGCAACACAAAACTCTAGCTTTTGTTGGAGATTCATTGGGCCGACAGCAGTTCCAGTCGTTAATGTGCATGATCACAGGTGGTAAGGAGAGGCATGATGTTATAGATGTGGGGCCTGAATACGGGATAGTCCAAGCGCGTGGTGATCTCCGCCCTGGTGGGTGGGCATATCGGTTCCCAAGCACCAACACTACCATCCTCTATTACTGGTCATCAACCCTCTGTGATCTGGAGCCTATTGATCCTTCAAACCCAGCCACTGACTATGCCATGCACCTTGATAGGCCACCTGCATTCTTGCGCCAATATATTCATAAACTTAACATCCTGGTCCTCAATACTGGGCACCACTGGAATCGTGGAAAGCTTAAAGCTAACCGCTGGGTAATGCATCTTGGGGGTGTGCCGAACACTGACAGGAAGATAGCTGTGATTTGGAAGGCCAAGAACGTGACAGTCCACAGTATCATTAATTGGGTGAACTCCCAGCTCCCAAAATACCCAGGTCTCAAAGCTTTCTACCGGACCATCTCGCCGAGGCATTTTGTAGGTGGTGAATGGAACACAGGAGGAAGCTGTGACAACACCACTCCTATGTCAATAGGAAAGGAAGTATTGCAAGACGTGTCTATTGACACAGATGCTGCAGGCGCAGCGAAGGGAACAGGGGTTAAGCTCTTGGATATAACAGCTCTATCCCAGGTTAGGGATGAGGGTCATATGTCCCGATTCAGCATAACAGCGAAACCAGGCGTGCAAGATTGTCTGCATTGGTGTTTACCTGGTGTTCCAGATACATGGAATGAAATTCTTTTTGCACAAATCTAGTCCAATGTAATTGATACCGGTGAAGTTTTTCTCAAACGCCTGAAAACGGCTCCATGGTTCAGGTCAAGGGTTGAAGGCCTCCATCCCAAAGAAGGGGAGATGTCACGGGCGAAGTTCTACATTGAAGTTGGGCACGGACTTTGATTGCTGGAGAAAATGGCGACCAGATGATTCACCGACCACAACATTATGCGGACAATGTGAATCCCGGTCCCTGTGGTGTACTTTGTTTATCTCTTGTTGTAGGTTTGTATCTTCATTGATCGATACCTTCTCTTCAGTTTTGGTTAGTTTGCTTAACCCCCGGGATTGAGGCTGCGAAATTTCAGATATTCTGCAGAGGGAGGTAGGATTAGAGATCCAGGATTGAAAGAATGAGATTTTCAAGTCATGAATTTATTGTGTAGAATTTTGTGTACTCGTAAATTGTAATGTCAAATTCCAAATAGTCGAATATATACAGCTTTTTAAATCTTCCATCGGCATTTTCTATGGGAATTTTGTTGCTTTTGCACACATTCATCTGATCCCTTGATAATATTGAAAACGAAAAGTCAAGCACAAGAATCAAACCAAAGAAACTGAAATTATTCGATAATTTATTATGTTTTCGATATAAGGGATAATTTACTTCAAAATAATCTAAACTTCAAGAATGCGAACTCAAACTTGAGTTTATACGAGAGTTTATCATTGAAAGTGGATTAAATCGATCAGACTTAACAATGATGATATTGAATTTGTAAAATTAGGCAACCATCCTATATAGTAGGAAAAACATAATTCCATCGCTAAAATAGATTCTACGAAAAAAAGACGACTTATCGTCCGTTGAGCAAAAAATAATCAAAAAAATTATGGAGGCGACACGTAAACTTTTGGGTGAAAAGATAAAATTACTCTCGAGACACATCGGGATTCTCACGCGCATGCAACAGACAATGAGTCAAAGATGATCAAAATAGTATTTATTCAAAACTCTCACCGAAAAAGATAACTCCCAATCATTCTATTTAAATTGGGATTGATTACCATGTTAATTGCAAGATATTATGTCACATAATGTCTTACAATTAATCTCATAAAACCACCATAAGTGGGCGGTCCCTATTCTCCAAATAGGGCTGACCACACCCCTATAAATAGTCTCATTTTTCTTCAAAAAGCTAAGTTCATTTTCTTCCAAAAATTCCTAAACACCTTATCTCTCAAATTCTAACTTTGGCATCAAAGATTCTTTGGCCAAAACCCCTTATTCATCGTGGGTGCTTGAGACTCTTGACCTTGATCTTAGGTGTTATTAATTTACAATTGCATTTTTGTCAAATGAGAAGAATGCGGAAATTTGCATCTATATCCTCTATTTTGTTTTAACTCATCCATAAAATAGGTAAGAAATCATTATTTTTTGAACTTTCTGGTACATTTCTCCCATTTTATTAAAATATCTATCAAAACTTTAAGAATTCAACTTATTTACTAATTAATATTTGATTCTTTGTTTTGTGAACTTTTTAAGATATTGATTAATGTTGATAAAAGTTGAAATCATGTCAAAATCTTCCCATCTAGCTTTTATGGACAACCCACTAAATTGCTATTACACACCACATGGCGTCACCTCAACGCTCCACGTGTTGTTGTCCTAAGATTTTTTTAGTAAAAAAAAGGATCCATGTCCTAATAATTCCCACTCTCTAATTACCCACTTGATCATCCACGTAATCACCCATAAAATCCAGATTAACCTTCCTACCCAAAAGCCACGATCACGTGCTTCTCATTCACCAACGCACTCAATCTTCCAACCAATACCTGCGCATTCCAACGCGCCAAACATGCGCCACAGCGTCCTCCGCGAAACACCAGATCCAAACGCCCCGGGGATCCTCCACGCGTCGATATGTCATTCGTCGTTTTGCCAGCTGGTTTTCGAGCGCGTCGAAAAGCAAAAAACGCTCTAAATATTCAAAAAAAGGAAAAGCCAGCGTTTCCCAACGGTCACACGCATCTCTCTCTCTCTGTCTCTTTCTCGCTCCTCTAATTCTGCGATCGCCAATCGACTCCCAATTTGCTATAACATCCGATTTCCTGCTGACCCACAAATTCTCGGCTCCGAAATTCCCCATTTGATCGTCGGAAATGGCCGAGGATTTTTCCAAAGCCGTGGATGACGGTCTCAAGTTCTCCAAACGACTATACTTCGGGAAGGATCGAGCGGTGTCGCCGCCGAAGCAGCCGCCGTCGATGGACAAAGCGACGTCGTGCGCCTTCCTCCCGACGGCGCCGATGGTCTACGCGGTCATCTCCGACCCGGGCATCGTCGACAATCCGGACATCCCCAGCTACCAGCCCCACGTGCACGGAAGGTGCGACCCCCCGGCGCTCATTCCGTTGACGATGAACCGGGTCGAGCTCCAGGTCGATTGCTACATGGACACCGCCTTCATTCGGGTTTCTGGGTCGTGGAGGGTCCATTGCATAAAGGGTAACAAGAGCTGCGGTTGCCGCGTTGCCATTCCTATGGGTGAACAGGTGCGTAAATTCGAATAAAGTTAGAATCTTTTTTTGCTTCTCTGGATTCAATCCGTTAAATTATTGCTTTTGGAGTCTCTGATTTGTTGAACTAGTTCTTGGGTTTTTGATTTAATGATGATATTGTTGCTGAAATGTGGAAATTTTGAAATTGATTGAATTTTTAGGTGTGTTGGTTTTGATCCCTATTGTTAAGCAAATTATATATTTGTGCTAACAGGGTTCAATTCTAGGTGTTGAGGTTGACGTAAACGGTAAATCGTACCATACTCAACTCAGTCAATTGGAAGATGACAAGGAGATGGAGAAGATGACCCATGTAGAGGGAGGCTTTCTCAGAGTCAAACCTCATATATTTACATTGACAACCCCTCAGGTAATAATAGCTTACCAAGAATCGGCATACCTTTCGTTTTTACAGTTTTCGGTTTTTATTATCATCAGAATCCTGTATTTTAATTCTTGTTCTTTTCACTAAAATGTACTCTTCTTGTTCTTTCAAGGTCAATGGGGGAGCCAATATCTCAATCAAAATGAGTTGGTCTCAGAAATTATCGTATTCGAATGGCAATTTCTCCTTGAATGTACCATTCACTTTTCCGGAGTATGTCATTCCCCCAGGAAAGAAATACCTGAAAAAGGAAAAGATCCAATTAAACGTGAACTCTGGCGTTGGAACTGAAGTTTCGTGCAAGACAGCTAGTCATTCTTTGAAGGTGCAGCGTTGATCATAACTCTGAGGGCTTATTATTTTTGTAAGCAAGGTGACAACCTTTTTATATTTCTCTTGACTTTTCCAGGAATTACGGGGAATAAGCCAAGTTGGAAAATTGGGTTTTCTGTATGAGGCAGATGTTCTCAATTGGTCAAATACCGACTTTAATTTCTCATACACGGTAAGGCTCGCATGCATTTTTTTTCCAGCTATATGTGGACAGATTCTACAAGGTCTTTGTCATTCTAACATATTTGGGCATTTTTAGGTCTCTTCAAGTCATACACATGGTGCTGTTCTCGTGCAGTCACCACCCATGCATGACATTGATCAAAGAGAAATATTCTCTGTCTATCTTCTACCAGGAAACGAGCAGAGCAGGAAGGTTGGTGTTATATTAAATAGAACTTCTACATTTCATTTTTTATTTCTTACTCTGTATTTTCTTTTTTCTTAAAAATTTATTCTTATCTTCCCTCCTAATTGGTCCTTCAGGTTTTCAGAAGGGATGTAGTGTTTGTTGTTGATATTAGTGGAAGTATGCAGGGAAAGCCACTTGATGATGTTAAGAATGTACTATCTGCAGCCCTCTCGAAGCTTCATCCAGAAGATTCGTTCTGTATTATAGCTTTTAATGGACAGACTTTTTTATCTTCTACATCAATGAAATCGGCTACCAAGGAGGCTGTTGAAAGGGCCATTGAGTGGATTGGCATAAATCTTATTGCTGGCGGTGATACAGATATATTGCCTCCCCTTACCCAAGTATTTTCTCAAGCTTGTTTGCCTCTTTGTGAATTCTGCCATTAAGTTTACCAGTTATGTTTCTTTCTCATTCTTTCATGCATAAGCACATGGCTATCTATTAAGTATTAAGGTACATTACAGTAGTAAAAAATGATAATTTTAAGGAGTATCCATTTTTCATGGTCTAGTCCTTCTGCATCTGGATATGAGTGTTTGTGTGGATATGTATATTTGCCAGTTTACCTGTTTAATTTTTAATCCCTATTTATATGGTCTTCAAGGATTTTCTAAAATAATATCATTTGAGAGTTATTCATTATCTTTTGTTGCTCCTCTATTTTAGGCAATAGAGATGCTATCGAACACTCGGGGTTCATTTCCTATCATCTTCCTTGTTACTGATGGGTCTGTTCAAGATGAGAGGCAAATTTGTGATGCAATGAAAAATCGACTTACAGAAGCAGGTCCTATAGCTCCACGTATATACACTTTTGGAATAGGTAAGGGTTTTTGCTATTGTGCCATTAGAGACCAGGCTAGTATTATATTTTCAAGTGACATTATAGCCTCTATCTGATGATTTAAGATCATTTAAGAGTACTTTGCCTCTGCCAGCATAAAGTCACATTTATTTTATCATCAAGCACACATTGTTTTTAGTACACTTGCATTAGAGGAGAAAAAATAACTACGTTGTCTGCTCTATCTTCTGGCTAACTTTCATAAAAAATATTCCAGGTACATTCTGCAACCATTATTTCCTTCGGATGCTTGCAATGATTGGAAGGGGCCAATATGATGCTGCGTATGATATAGGTCAGTTGACCATCTTTTTCTGGGAAACGATCTTTTATTGCGGAGACTGTGTTTTGTACTTCAGCTAATATGAAGTATCTGATATCTTATAAAAACATATGAATACTGGACCTTAGAGCTTGTATGAATCTTGGTCTCTCTTGTCAAATAAAAAGCTTTTATAACCCTAAACTTGTAGAAACTTGACCTTCAAATCACAAATTATATGACTCACCTTCTGTTGTCATATGGCCGTGAACAAATATCGCAATGGTTTATCAGAAATTTATACTAACTTCTTTTAGCTGTTGTACGTACTTAATTAAACCCTAATCTTTATAAATTTATATTCTTTTGTTTTCAGATTTGGTCGAGTCTCGAATGCAGAACCTATTTACCAGAGCTTCATCTGTGATTCTTTCAAATATAGCTGTTGAGACATTGGATGATCTTGACGATGTTGAGGTATGCTCATTCTGTTTTAAGGGTTTGTGGCCTTTTGTATTTACAATTTGAACCCAACATTACACATCGACTTACTGGCTGTTTCATTTTGGACATTATATTCAACTTACATCAACTTTAACAATTTATCTTGACTTATCATGACATATCTGCAATTTATGCATTAGGTGTTCCCTTCCCATATTCCAGACCTCTCATCTGAGAGTCCATTAACTGTATCTGGCAGATTCCGAGGAAAGTTTCCCAGCACACTTAAGGTTAAAGGTCTTTTACCCGATATGTCTAATATTGAGATCGATTTGAAGTTACAAGATGCAAAGGACATAACTCTTGACAAGGTAAGGGCACAACTAAGCCATTGACTTGTTAGCTTAACTACAGTTTGACTTCTGCTCATAAATCTTTTTAGACTAATTTTTATGAGTAAACAAGTATATTATTGGCCAGTCTGATAGTTTTGCTATTGAGTTGGCTTTGCCAGTTCTGTATTTTCGTGAACTGAATGATGGTGTTCGTTGTGTTACCTCCTACTGGATTGTACACTTCTCTCCATGCATGCACGATTCCAGTTCACATTCCATTTTATCTTGGTTTAAGTTGTAGTTGCTTAGTCCCATACAAAATATCTGTTTCAGCACTAATGCATGATCACATCAATGAATTATTTTGCCATTTCAGTACAAGTTAGGGTTCTCTACGTTCTTATTCCAGTTAAAATAAATCCTCCTGTCCTTCGAATTTTGCAACAAGCCATCAACAGGACTGTACTTTATTTCCTGTTTCCTGACAATTTTTCCCTTTTCTGTACAGATATGTACAAAAGGACAGATTGAGTTGCTGACTGCTCAGGCATGGTATGGAGATAACAAACAGCTTGAGGATAAGGTTTGTTGCTTGCTTCACTACATTTCCCTAGCCTGAAAATTAAAAAGTAGGGAGGTTAGGAAAAGATGACCACCTCCCTCAACCTCCTCTATCTCTCATTTCCTCCACGTATTTCCTCTCTATCTCTAAACCAAAAACTAAAGACGAAAATCTTACCAAGCGTCCTTGATTTTCGAAGTTGTGCCATATGCCACTTAATCTAACGAATCCGTTTCCACTTCATAGTAATTACGAATATTCTGATGTTATATCCTACCATTTGCAGGTAGCTAAACTGAGCATGCAGACCAATGTCATGAGTGAGTATACGCGCATGGTGATACTTCACACAGAATTATCTGGATCACAAGAGGTAAGCATTTTTCTAAAACAGAACTAAAATTCTGCCGTGTTGATCTACTGGGACAATTGATAGCGCATCGTGTAGTTATCATCAAGTCCATAACTACTTCGTCGTGCAAAATTAGTGTTTCATTCTATCTTGTTCTTCACCTTATAGTGAGAGATAGTATGTCTTTTTTGAACCTTTTTTTTATTTCCAAAATGATTGCAACTTAAATAGATGAAAGTGTGTGCTTTCGTATATTTGATAGAATATAATCTTTCTGATTGATAAACATCATAACAGGCATCAAAGAAAAGCCGCACAAACGTAACGAGAGACTCTGAAAAACCGATGTTGCTTCCGACACTATCCGTTGGCTTTGGCAACTTAGTGGCAACAGCCGAGAACATTCCTCCTGGATCCGAAGAACAAAAACTCCCGGAAGCTGCTGAAATTTTTGTGAGAGCAGCTTCAAGTTGCTGTGGCGCAATATGGAACAGATGCTGCTGCATGGCCTGCATCCAGTGTTGCTCCAAGGTAAATCCTCAATGTGCAACCGTATTCACTCAGCTCTTCACTGGTCTTGCGTGTGCCGGCTGCATCAACTGCTGTGCGTTCTGCTGGCGTGGATGCTGTGGCGGAGATGGCGGATCGTAAAAATTGGCCGTACGAATTGGACTATCTTGTAGAATACAAATAGTGTATAGGATTTTGTTCATGGCATCAAATACGCACAGCTAGACGGCGAGTAGACGAGAAATTCATGCACCGTTGTAACGTTACTGTTCTCGGATTTCTTTCTTACAGTGGGCGAACATTGTACATTTCAACAGGAATGATATATATGGTTAAAACTAAAATGTCTTACGACACATTCTTCACATTCTTACAGCCAGTGTGCTTCCAGAGGGCTAAGACTTGCGTTTCGTCGATTTCAACACTGTTTTATGCCTGGTTGAAGAAAGATTTATGTACAAGAATGTCCCGAATAAACATTCAAATCTGTTCGTGTTCTTCAATCGTTATTTCCGTCAAAAATATTAATTACAGTGACCATTCCTTCAATGCAAGCAGAAAGAGAGTTCTATGTTTTCCTACAGGTCGATATGAGTTTCTCTGACAGTATTTCCGACTTGTTCCTCAACTTCTACTTCTGACTTATCTTCGTGTTCTCCCGATTCCGAGTCCACTGTTCTGTGGTGGAGCGTCTCCTGGATCTTCGTCACGCCCTTCTCGACCCCCTTCTCAACTGGGCCTATTGCTTGATTTATGGTCAACACAACATCCTTGACAACCTGCTTACATTGTGCAAAATGAATGTATAAATTTAGAAGAATCGATACAGACTACATAATATCCGGTGGATAATTATCGATGGGGAAGAAACTTACACGCTGACCACCGTCAACAACAATGTCCTGAACACTCTCAGTGATACTTGTTCCGGGCGCTTCGACCTTGGTCTCTGTTTTTTCGAGCCTGACTGGGGCGTCACCTGCCTCCAACTTCACTTCTGCCTTGGTTGTTTCAGTGGTGACCTTCCCATACTCGTATGCCGTAATGTAATGGTATGGTCCGGTTGAAAAGACAAACACATGTGCAACTGCCGCAATTGCCATCTGCATATCACAGACACAAACCTGCATTATCTATAGGAGTAAACAAAATTACGACGAAGCTTTTGTGGCCATCATTGATCGAGGAGAAAGATAGTTCCCAAAGCAAGCGACATACTTCAATACAAATCAAGAAATTCTGCAAGCCGCTTTGTAGTTTAACCTCTTTAGGAAGAACACCGAATGTGCATAATAGCGCGATGCCCACACCTTGCCACCAAGTGGCGAACACAATGGCCTTAAAGCTGATGAACTTTGCGAGCGGCCTAATAGGTTCAAGTCTTTCGTGTGTTACATTGTAGAATTGCACAAGGCAATACAATGCCCACATCTGGCTGAAGTTCAGTACAACAGCCATGTATGGATACCTGCAAAGAAGTAAGGCTTGCAGTGTGAATGGGGAGATGCATCTAAACCGGCGCATCAAAAGCATCCATGAAGAATGCCTGAGCAATATGCCATATCTGCATGAATTCCATACCCGTAATACCACTTGAATTCTCCGTCTCCATACACACCAAAGAGCTCCAACACTAAAGCCAAGAATGCACAAACTGTCTTCAGAATCATCTGGACATGCCAAGCATGTATTAGAGCCAACAAAGTTGAATTAAATTTACCGGGCAAAAAGAGTAGCGACTTACATATTGTACAAGGCCAAATTTTTCTATATTGAGCAAATGTTTCCCAAGAACAGATGGTCTTAAGAAGAAGTTGCGAAGGGACCAATGTGGCACGGTGTGATCCTCGTCTTCCCTCCCTTCTATCAGTGGTTTGTTGAGCAGTTTTTCCGATTGGTTTTCAAGTAGTTCTATGACTTTTCTTTCACCTCCTACATAATAACCATCAAGAGTGATTAGGAAAATTATAACATCTTCAAATATTATTGATTAATTAATGGATTTTACAGAGAACATTGTGCGGTTTTAAGGAATTACTTTTAGCAAAGCTTGGAAACGTGTTTTTACCGAGTTTTTCAGGGAAAAAGAAAAACAAACAGCAAATAACTATTTATAACATTACAACTGAGCCCAAGATACACACACAATCCTAAAACTGGCATGACTGTGAGCAGATCCAAATACTAATATATATGTTTCTGAGATCAATGCAGAAATTAACGAGTGACTTACCGAGACAAGCAACTAAGTAGCTTCCGAAAGAATACAAGGCAAATGCTTCGTAACAGTTTCTTAAAATGTCACAGGCAAGAGAAAGGTTCGGGTTCCACAAGGATAAAATCTGTAGAAGTCAAAACCAGAAAATTAATGCCAATATTGCATGACGGAGCCATCAAAAAACAAAGAACACAACAGAAAATGAACACGTTGACGAAGGATACAGATTCGGTCCAGAGAAGAAACCTATAATATCATGTTTCCTTCTCTTATTTTGTTCTTCCTTCTGAACTGCAGGCAGTATACCAAAAATTAAGGGGACAAGGATATGATATTTAGATAGAGGAAATCTTACTGACTCAGTAGCATATACAGGTACCATGAAGACTACGGCAACGAGCCATTTTTGTTCCTGGAAAAGAAATAATTAGGGAATTAAATACTGCTAGTCCAAACTGGAAACCACCAAGCAATCTCTATATTTTCAATTTTAAAAATATTTGAATCAATGATTACATATTAAGCACAAACGAAAGATGAATTTCAAGGTAGTTTGCTTTTCAATTTCGACCATGATGCATTCATTTTCACACCGGTGTAGCAACCGAGAATCGAATAATAAGCATACACCGATTTGAACAATATCACATTCATGCAAGATATGCAGAATTCAGTAAAATTAATATATGAACTGCATTATTGCTAAAGTTATTCCTGAGTAAACAAACATTTAATATCAGAAGAATACCAATAAAAGGAACCCTAAAAGAGTTGTGGAGGTATATATATGGTGGAAAAAGAACTAACACTGGGTTTATTGTACGATCTGAGATGTTGGAAAATGAGAAAAATGGAGAGGACGAGTGCAACAGCTGCAAAACAGGCTCCAATGATAACAGCTGGTTTGTAGAGATCTGCGTATATGTTTCCATGGACTGAATTATAATCTGATGCCATTACTCGAACATGTTCCACTCCCAAAGAATTCATAATTCCTAAACCCTAAAGGAGAGACGATAATATCAATACAGCTATAACAGCTCTCACTGTGAATACGAAATCACCTGAAAAAATCATAAATCCTCGATTAAATAGAAATACAGTAAACTCCAAATTAATAGAACGTATCTCTTACTTGTAACAATGCAAGCAAAACCCTAGTGTTAGAAGGCTTAATTCCGGCTTGGCAAAATTATTTTTTGTCCAGTTTTTTTCATCCGCTGCACATCCATTATGGTCCTTCACTCCTAATTATTTGTTCAATCGAATGACTAAAAACTGTATGAGTGTAGTATACGAGATGAAAAACTGTGTACAGAAATCATTTTCATATCACAACTCATTATAAATTTATTGTTAATTTGGTCCATAATAAGTAGATAACAAAACCAGAAACACTAAAAAGGATTATACGTTAAATTGAAGCCCCAATTAATCCTCCTAACTTTTATAACAAAACGAAAAGAAAGCAAATCAATATATAAACATATATATATATATATATTCATGCAAATTCCCGCCAAAAGCAATAATTAAGATCCCGCCAACCTTATAAAACGTGAGATTTGTCTTGTTTTCTGACTTGTGATGAACATGGTTTTGCCATTGCTGTTGCAGAAAATCTATTCCTTCGAATCTCAACTGATAAGTTCAAAGGAAACAACGGCAGTTAGTTACTATCCATAGGTAGACTTACATTATAAGCTCACGTGTCGACACAACACGTGTGCTTTTTGTTGCAACTTTCTCGTTAGACCAACGACACGTACTTGGTAAGACAGAAAAAACCGAATCAAATTAATTTTTCGGCCACTTCTAAAGCATTAAATGCATGCCACTTCCATGCCACGCTTACCATTTCGTTTTTATTTTTTCGAAAATTCGAAAACTTGTTTTATAATTACTTTTAGTTTTTCACCGAAAAATAAAAACTCAATGCCAAACTTTAAAACTCAAAACTATAGTTTTAAATTTTTACTTTTTTGAAAACTAAAAATTAAAAGTAAGTATTAAATAAGATGAAAATAAAAATAAAAACTAATAATAAATTTGTTATCAAACAAACTCTTAATATATTCAAAAGATTGATATGTTTGATTGCATTTATATATGAAATTGTTATTAGTATTCCAAAAATTTCATTCGACACTTCTTGCAAGTGTATTTTTCTTTCTAATTATAAAAAATTTGAAGTGCCAAATAAAATTTTTGAAGTGCTAATAACAATTCATTTATATATATATATATATATATATATATATATATATATATTTGTAATCCTAATTAAGCGTGCATTGCATGAAAAGTAGAAGCGATTGGTCAAGGTGATTGACTACTATCTTGAAGAGTTCCCATGCAATTTTTACTTGATTCGAGGCCATCAATGGCTTATTTTACATAATTTCTTGTACAGTCCTAATATCAGTAACTAACTGGTCTATTCTCGTGTTGTATAACAAGTGAATCCCATGTCAGAATTATCAACACGTAGTTAAAGAGGTATGTTGAGCATGCATCGGCTTTGAAGATGAAATTTCGTGTTAATATATAATAGTTTGAGTCTCTCAATTAATAATCAATTGACTGATTTTCGAGTTAAATGTATACGATTCAATGACTAAATTTACATGTATGCTGAATTTAGAAGCTATATATCACTGAAAATAGTTACAATAATAAAAATATAACATTATGTAGATTGTAGAGGCGATTCTCTATTGAACTCTAGAGTACAAATACTTTAAGTTTTCAACCGTTAAATCTGTGATAAAAAAAAAAAACACATACTATATAATCTAATGGTTAGTTCTAGCAAAGCGAGAGACAATTGCATGGAGTCGATAAATTAAAGTTGCTTCATTTTTAAATCTAGATATAGCACATAGGTTCACGAGCAATGGAAATGTTAGTCAGATCTCCTTTGAGACACGTGTTGGTCGGATACGGTCAGATGAGTAGTCATCACTATGTCGTCATTTGACACTTGGCAAATCTCCACCTCACTAGCCTCCCCCAACTTGCTTTGGGTTTAGGGTTTAGCAATGGATTGAACATGTTCACGTGCATGCATGAACCCCCACGAACAGCACGTTGGCCCGGCCGCCACAGATCTCATAGCATGCATATTGTGATTTGTTAGGGAGAATTTTAGTGGATTTTGGTGAACAATTAATTCATATAGTTATTTAAATTCACAAAACCACACGCACTAATTTTTCTCATCAACCCTATGTTTACTATAAATCGAGTTAAATTTGCTTACGATCAGTGGTTGATCCATGAAGTTTTCTTTCAAGGGCAAGATGTCCGAACGCGACTTTGGCTTATTTTTCTTGGCTACCTACTCACCCTCAATATTTTGAAAGAGTAATGCTAGGAGACCAAAATTTTAAACTAAATTTACAAATCAAATGATGTGTTGTCAATAAGAAATAAATACGTTAATCAATGCTTAAGTAATAAGTCAATCATCAACAACTACATCATTTGGTTTAAAAAATTTATTCTCCATAATATTATCCATTTTTAAAAACATTTTATCAAGTATCTTACCCACATATAGCCATGCTCAAGAAAAAATATCACGATAATATTGTACTATTTAGTTAGGGTGCATGAGGGGCAATTACATGCATCGACTTTTATGTGAATCCGTCATTGTTTTAACACATACTAAAGTATTGTAAAAAATAAGTGAGATTCAAAATGTGTCCATTTTTTAATATAATAGACTGGTAAATTACTCCATCTTATTGCATAAACTTTTTAGTTTTCTTCATGACATTAGTTGGGGCATATTTTAGTGATTCTTACAAATAAGGACATTGGTAGTTTGCGTTTAATTAGTAACTCTCTAAATAGAGTAATTGGGACATTATTAGTTAAGTTTAAGATGGTAAAATTGGTAATGTCTGTGTTCTTGCTTATATATATGCAGGTTGCTTTTGCTCTGGTCAATAGGAAGATAGATACTGTCTCCTTTAGCATCCTCATTTTAGGGAATTTGCATGAAAAATTATGTGATCAGATATTCATCAATTTTCAGAATTCCTCAATTAGTGGGAAATCTGGTGGGGAACGAAAAATAATAATATAGTGTGAAAAAAAAAGAAAAAAAGAAAAAGAGATACTGGTTGGGAAACAGAAAATATTTAGGTGGAGAAACTTTTTAGTGTGTTCGGAAAATATACTGGTACATCAAGTAGTGTCACAATACAATTTGTTGAATTTTTTTTTTAAAAGTTTCTAACCAATTGTATTGTTGCACTTACTGTACTGAATCTTGTTCTAGACACACTGACAGATTTCTCATCAGGTGATCAAATGCAAAGAGATGAGAGAGAGAGAAAAGGCGCCAAAGTAAGTGTTTGGGAACTTGAACTATGGAACTTCTCAAATCACAGCTCTATTCTATTTCTATATAAAGGCTTTTGCAGCTAAGCTCTCACTGGCTTATGGGATCTGTGTACACAAAAATTACCTTATCTCTATAAGCCCACTTTTATCCACACCCTTTCTCTAAGCTCTTTTAATCTGCAAACCTGGCTTGCTTCTAATCACCCAAATAGAAGAAGAAACTTCATTTCAAATAGAAGAAGAAACTTCAACAAATGAAGGTAACAAGATACTTGTGTTTTTGTAAAATATACTAACAGTTGCATGTATTCAAAATACCTACATAGTAACATATTGCGTGTAAATAAGTTTCTCTCGTAATTTAGAAGTGTTTTGACTTGTTTGATTGCAGATATTTGATTGGATGCAAAGCAAGCTAACTGGGAAACCCCGGATTGAAAAACCAAGCTTAAAAGTCTTTGATGGTAATTAATTTTTTATTAATATGTATTTGCTAATTATTCTTGGATCAATATATTTAATTTGTTCTTTTTGTTCTTTTATAGACGAGAAGGTGCAACAAAAACCTTCCAAAGAAGAAGCAAATGAATGGCCTCACGGTCTGCTGGCAATTGGAACATTAGGAAATGGTGACTTGAAACAAGATCAACAAACCAATCCACCACCCTCCCCCAACGACCACCTCCATGATTTCACACCAGAGGAAGCTACACACATTCAGAACGAGTTGAGCTCGTACTGGAACCAATCAAACTCAGCTGCATTACTAGAGCTTGAAAAAGCTCCTAACAAGTTTCTAAGCAAGCAGTCGAGCTTGAAACCTGAGAGAACAAGTACTGACAATGTAGATTGCGACGAGCTGCCAAAAGAAAATATGAGTCGATTCCAACGGAGCTCGAGTGTCGTTCTCAGCCGTGGGAAAGATGTTTGTTTGGATAACACAAAGTCCACCATTGGGAAGAAATCACTCTCTTTTCTCCTCAAGAAAGTGTTTGTTTGTAGCAGTGGGTTTGCACCAGCTGCTGCTGCTAGTGGTCTAAGAGATCCAGTCCCAGAGTCAAGAATGGAGAAGGTAAATCTATTATACAACATATATTTGGCCCTGTAATTTTAATATATAAAGTTTAACTTTCATGCCTGTATTGCATCATATACGGTCATCTTTGGGAACGTGCGTTAATTTCCGGTACGGCACGTGAGAGGGTAAGTATGAGAAGTTGAAAAATATCCTCATACAATTTGCCTACTATAGGGACAAAATTTGTTGCAATTGAAAATACAAGGAACAAAAGTGAATCTTAATGAAATGAGAGGGCATCAAATTGGTCATCTGGTCATTTAGAATGTAGTTTCCAAACGATATATTTCAAGCGAAATATATATGTCAACTTCTGTTAATTTTTTGTATTAAATCTTCACGTTTACATTACATGAGATCAGAGAGTAAATTTGATGGATTACATAGCAAAAAATTAACAAAAGTTGGAAAATGTCCTTAAATTATTACGATTTGCAATACTTCATAACAAGATTTATCTCTTCTTTCTTTTTTTTTCTTTGTTTTATCCTTTTTAACTTATTTTTTGTTTTGGGTCAATGCTAGATACTGAGGGCAATACTTCACAAGAAGATATACCCCCAAAGTTCAAGTACTTCAACAATGTCCATGAAAAAGTACTTGGAGAACAGCAACCCCAAGTCTGCTAAAGCTAATGAGGGGAGTAAATGGGACAAGACAGATTCTGAATGTAAGCACTTAAACATGATTAACACATGGATTAAGAGTCTGTTTATGCAAAGACACATGTGCTTTGGAAATAACTTTATTCACACTATATTTTTTTTCTCTGGTTGCAGATATCGTTCTAGAGATATAAGTTTACTGAATCACTTCTACCACTTTGTTGCAGCTTCAAACAATACAGGGTAAGTTTTTAACGTCTCTTAAAAATTTTGATTTGTTACTTGACTTTCCTCTTGTTATGACTTACTACAATGTCATCTTTATCTACGGTTATATAATTATGTGAATACATGTATTTATTCATCTTTTAACATTCAGATTTGAATTGTGTATATGTAAGTGTTATAGTTAAATTCTTCGTTGTTATGTTGAATTTAAATTTAATGTGCAGATTTTTGTCAATTGCCGCAAAGTTGATCGGTTGAGCGCTACAGTTGGCTTTGTGGAATGTGAAGTGTGACATTTTTGGCCTATGTTTGATTGGAACATAATCAGGAGAAAAATAACAAAAAAAGGAGACCATCACCTTTCCTTTTTTTTTTTTGCACGGCAGATATTGCTAAAGTGGAGACTCTTTGAGCTCTTACTATTGCTGTGTTGCGTTGCATTTGATATTTTAATAAAATTATAATGTTTTTCTTTACTCCAAGTAAATAGTTTTATTGCAATAAGGCAATAAAAAAGCAGTAACAAGATAATACGAGACCAATACGTGAAAACTTTTTCTTAGTCCGGATCAACAATATAATACCACAAAATAATTAGAGAAATGATAAGGAACTTTTTCAAAAGCGGAACTCTCTATAGCTCTCTGTCAACTTACAGCTTAGCGTTAATTTTTCGTACTAACATTATAAAATATTGTGCTAAAAACCAAATTATTATGACATATTGTGCTAAAAACCACATTATTATGAAACATTGTGCTAAAAACATGAAGTTGCAAATTGTTTATGAAGATTTATACTTTTAACAAAGTCTACATTTCATTTCTCTAACGATTATGATAGTGCTTACATTAAACTTCTCCATCTCCATGATTGGACATAATTAAACGAGATCAAAAGCATTTTGTAAATAAGTAAAAAAAAAATTCTTAACTCAAATTATATTGAGGGAAAGAGGAATCAAATCTGAAAACACAGATAAATGATCTTAATAACTTTAGTTCCTGGTAAATAAGCAAAAGTCTTTAAAGTTTTCATTCAAAGGAACCTTTGTTTTTCTTCTGTTTGAAAACCTTATTTTAAGGTTTAACATTATTTCTCAACCTTTTCTAAATTACAAAAAAAATAAAAACATTATTCTCCAATGGCTTCATATATGATGATGAAAGGATTACGTATGAGGGAACGTATAATTAATCAGATCGTGTAGATCTAATTTTGACGTTTTCTATGATACTAAAATTAATCTAATCCGCTGCATAAAACACCTATAATTAATCAAGGATTTCCCTCTTAAGCGAGGTATTAATCCCAATTCCGGTTAAACATAATTATTATTTATCAACAGATAATTATTTCAATAATTAAAAAAAAAAAAGTAAATAACAAATAATTGTAACATATTGTCAGAAGGGGAGAGAGAGAACCAATAAAAGATGTCTTCTTTTCGGCCAAGCCGATGACTTTAATGGTTCAAACCCAACTCACAATATTCATCTTTGATGGGTATTGTTGGAAATTTGGAAATAGGGTTGGTGGAGGAAGTGTGTGATTGAAAGTTTAGGGCTTTGGGGATTTTGGGGATTTTTATTTTTTTGGTGGGAAGAAGCCAATGCCATTGGAGAAGCTTTAAGGGTTCTTTTGCTTGCAGTTTCAAGTTACCAATTTCCCAGTAGGATTAAGAGGAGGAATACTTCTTACTTCATGTCGTGGGCTGGGCCAGAAGATACTTTCCTTTCCACTTCTCTTGCTACCTATCTTGACAGTATACTCTCTCTCTAGATCTAATTTGAAGTGATTGAAAATTGGGTTTTGTGAATTTTTTTTATATGTTGTATGTTTTAGCTGTGAATTGCCTTATTGAGCTCTGTTCTGGTGTTTTTCTTGTAAAATTTTGTTAGGGTTTGAAAGCAGCTGCTATACTGTTTAATTTGCAGATCCCTTATTGTATGTACTGTTTTGTTGCATTTTTTGAATTAAGATGAGATATAAGGAAGATAAAGAAGTGAAGCTTCAAACTTTAGGTCTTTGCACTGAGTAATTATAGTGATGTTGAATTTCTACTGCTGAATTGAAGATTTGTGTATGGGGGTGTTATCCAATTTTCCCAATTTGTTAGAATCGAAAGCGTATATTTGCTTCATAAGCAAAAGTATAAATGGTAGAAATATTTTCTCAAGGTAGAAGGTGATGATGAAGCAAGAGTTTTGAATAAGAAATGAGAACCGTTCATTCGGGCTATTAGAACTGCTCGCAGTATCACTTTGTGCATTCCCGTTGGTGAATAGTTTGAGAAAATGGAAGGCTATGTTCGTAATGCCTCAATATTCAATCCGGTAATAAGTATGACTCGGATGCTGATAGTGCTTTAAGGTCACTGCAATCTCTACGTGATTGTAGGGATTGGTAATATGTGGGATTTATCAGTGAAATAATTGTCATTAGAGATTGATTCATTGCAAAGTACTTCGCTTATTATGATTTTTTATTTATTTTTCAGAAAAGCTTCTTGTCTTGCTGCGAGATGGACGAAAGCTGTTGGGATTGCTACGGTCTTTTGATCAGTTTGGTAATACTGATCTGTTACTCCACGTGACTTACTGAGTTATCATTATCTTCACTCTTATTATTTCTATTGAAACCATAGCTAATGATGGTAGTGGTCTTTCATCTGCACAGCTAATGTTGTTCTTGAAGGCGCATGTGAAAGAGTAATTGTGGGTGACCTTTATTGTGACATCCCATTAGGTCTATATGTAATCCGTGGGGAGAATGTCGTCTTAATTGGAGAGCTGGTATATTGCATTCTCGTTCAGTCCTGTGAGACTTGACTACTGTTGATATCTTTTACTCCATTATCAGTTCATTTATTAAATTCTTGTTATCGATTTTATAGGAATTGGATAAGGAGGAGCTTCCCCCTCATATGACTTTGGTACCAGAAGCAGAGATAAAAAGGGTAAGTCTGTATGTTTATTGGTTAAGACTTCAATCGAAAATTGCAATCTGCAATGCTTAGGGTGATGGCATTAGTTCATATTAAGAAAACCCTGATTTTGTGAATGCATACGTGCCATAGATAAATACTTTGCACGTAATTCTACATTGTCCTGCCACGGTTAACAAACGAGCATCGTTATGCGCTGCTATTTTGAATGGGAATACATTCACTTTGGTTCTTCCTAGATGTTATGGCTGGATGTTGCAACCTTTCGGTTATATCCTTTCCTTTTAAGATTACGGTATAAATAGCAATCTTTGTAATGTATTATTCAGGTGGTTGGGTTGGATTGTTCCTTGCTATTATTGCCGTTTGCACTTTACAATAATTCGATTACATTTCTCTTCTGTTCAGGCTCAGAAAGCAGAGAGGGATGCGACAGATTTAAAAGGCTCCATGAGAAAAAGAATGGAGTTCCTCGATTTTGATTAACTTGCCCACCCATTTTATCGTGGGTTCAGGCCATGTCCGCAAATTTTAGTGCGACAGTGACCCGAGGTTTTCACCTATATAGGAGCGCAAACAAGAAGAGAAGTCATATCAGTTCTGAGGACTCATTGAGTGGAAGTTGTGTTCTGGGTCTATTAAATGTGTGGCATCTGGGTCTATTAAATGTGTGGCAATGTCGATGATCTTCCCCTGTTTCATTTGGATTTGATTGATACGTGCAAGCATGGTTTCGGGTTCTGCAGAACTGATTCGGGTTTTAGATTTGCAGTTGTTTCTCTGTTGAACATAATTTGTTTTGATTTTCCATGGGTTGTAAACCGTTGATGGAGGTTCACATTTCATGGCACGTTCAGTGTTATTACATTTGTAAGATATTCATGTTCAAATCCATATTATATTTATATAAGATCTGTATGATCAAGCCAAATCAATGGATCATCAAATCTGAACTCTTAACATATAAGTATGTGACACGATGTTCGAACAATACTCCGTCGCTTCGGATCCATAAACATGTAAAAACTCAGAATGAACATTGAGCTAATACAATCTTAACACTACAGCAGCAAATGCTTGTGCTTCTTCAGGGAAAGTAAGCAGCGTTATGAGAGCCTCGTAACCAGGAAAAAGAGGAAGAAGATCGCAGCGTTTTGCCAACTTGAAATCCTGGAACTGAAAGGCAGGTGCGCAAGTACATCCCACGAGAGAGCAGTGAGTCTCGGCATCCCTTGGAGCCGCTTCGAGCAATGCCCCTTCTGGTGAAATGCTGTAGTCCTTGGAAGAAGGCTATTCCAGTGGCAGTATTCAAGAAACATACATCAGAATTGCTTTAGCTATGTATCGGTCCACACATTCCTGGAACGCTTACAAGTATGGTCAATCCTAATCTCTTATGATCTCAATCCCTTAAGCACGTGTTAAACAAGTGAACGGCTCTAACAAAGCTTACATTCTCCCACTAGAGCCAACACTTGTTTATCACAGTACCACCTAATAAGAAATCATGCTTGAATCGCCACGAGCATAAGATTAACAAAACCCCGATAACAAGTTTCTGTCGTGAAACCATCAAACACATGAAACTCCATCAAGACATGAAAAAATAATACGGGATGCAAATACGTGGTCCTCCATCAAGACCAGTAAACTAGTCCACTTTGTTGTCTCGTACTGAGACCCTTAAGTTGCCTTTCTGTTACAACAATTCAAACAAATCGTCATCCAAGATACACTTTCATAATGTATCTGTATCATATAACATTGCGATTTCTGGGAAACCTTTGCAACTAGCAGCATATAACTTTATTAGTTAAGATGATCAAAACATAAATACTTCAATGCATATTCCAAAAATATCTGAATCAACCAATGTCCAAGAACAAATGTCTTAAACATGATCAAAACTCCCACTGTTCTGCAGCATCAAAAACTTCCAGCACTCCCATCTTCCTATCTATAATGATATGATTAATATGGTTTCGTGGTGATAAGGGTTATCAGTTTGATAGTTTGATAAAGATTACATGATGGTAAGTCTTCTTATCAAACACCACCATTTAGGATAAATAATAGGTCCCCTGCTCTCACACTAATTACGCACAAAAGATATCAAGCCCCGTTGATTGTAGCAGTGCATTCGGTCTGTGTTGAGAGTAGGAAAACCCTTAGTTCATTGCAGCAATGGCGTCATAAGATTAGTAGTTAATTTGGTATCGTGATTCACTTATTCCGCACTTATTTATCTTACATTAACATATAAGTATGTGACACGATGTTCGAACATTTGGTCGCTTCGAATCCATAAACATGTAAAAACTCAGAATGAACATTGAGCTAATACGATCATAACATTACAGCAGCAAATACTTATGCTTCTTCAGGGAAAGTAAGCAGCGTTATGAGAGCCTCGTAACCAGGAAAAAGGGGAAGAAGATCGGAGCGTTTTGCCAACTCGAAATCCTGGAACTGAAAGGCAGGTGCACAAGTACATCCCACGAGAGAGTAGTGAGTCTCGGCATCCCTTGGAGCAGCTTTGAGCAATGCCCCTTCTGGTGAAATGCTGTAGTCCTTTGTTGGGAAGGAACCAAACCATACATTTGGAGGCACTGTGTACTGGGGTTGCTGATCCGCTCCCAAATCGGGTCCGAGGCAGGTTAACTTGACTTTCCCATCTTCACCCAACTCCACGACCTGATAGCAGATACAGCGGTGTTAAAGAGCAGAAATTTTACATTATCTGTTTCTCTATAAACATTTAAATGCTTCCCACAATTACCAAACGGAAAACATAGCGCAGAAATCGGATGAGAAATCTCTACCCGGAATTCACGGTGAAATGAATCATTTTGAGTGCAAGAGTAGGCAAGATATAAGATCAAAGAACAACGAATCACTTGGAGAGCAAATGTCAGATTATCTATCTTAATTCAAAAGCCGAGGCCGAGTATCAACCAATTTAGCTGAAAACCTACACAATTCCGAGCATAGGCGAAACGTCTGTCCTAATATGTTGGTACGGTAAGATGGTTATGCATCATATGAATATCTTGAAATGACTACAGAAATGACATGTGAATGCAGATGATTCAATCTTTTAGTGAGCCGTGATTCGAAGTGTACCGTAATGGGTTCTCCGACATAAAAATGCCAGGTTTCTGCCATTGGTATACGATGAAGGCGAGATACACTCCCAGACGGCAGCAAGAAGTAGATAGATGAACTCACAGGCCGCTCAACCTTGTCTGCAGATACACTTGTGTTAGTAAAAGAAAATGGTACAAATAAGACAACCACAATTCCCATACATTACAATTGGACTCAATCCTATTTCAAAATTCAATTGGGCTAAAAAGATTCTCACATCCCACGTATGAATGCGGATATGTTGTCGATACATTGTAGATAATAATACTATTGACACTATCGATACTTCAACTTTACAATTGTCGACAAGCGATCAATATGATTAAAAGTGCAGTTAACACAGAGGAGAAGGCAAATGGCACTTTATCCCAGCAGCAGCGAAAAGTAATCATACCTATGCACCATAGTGCGGGTTCAATCTCCAAAGATCCCCTCCTCTCTAACAACTAACAATTTAACTCACTAAATGTTCGTTTTAAAAAAAAACACACACACACAGAAGCCTTAAATTCCAATAACAAAGAATCCAATTTCATACAACACAACACATTAATCAATACAAACCAATCAATTTCACTACTTATGAGCTTCCAAATATTTTCCAAAAATTATAAATCGAAGATCCATATGCAGATAAAAACAAAACCCCAATACATGAACAAAAATCAAATATCCAAGATTCAAATCATTTGTAAAACATGAAAAATTACAGGAATGAATGAATGAGAAGCAGAAGAAACAAAATCTTACAGTCTGGGGGAAGCTGACACAAAGGCAGGGCAATGGAAGTATCTCTGAAAGTTTCGAAATAAAAGCCACCTTCAGGGTGGGGATTCAGTTTCAGTTTAGCTACAATCTCTGATGTAGTTCCCATGTTCCTTCTTGGGATCTCTAAACTCTTCGTCTTCCTCTGACAACAGCCACTATATTCGATTGTGATCTGTGTTTGGTACCTTTGACATGTAGTAGGTTTTGGCGATTTGACAAAGCGACATATAAAAATAGTATAAGGGCGCTACTTTCTTTGGTCAGACATGGCAGCCTAAACCCAATAACGCCAGAACCTGTCGATCCATACGGGATAAGTGGGTTTGGGCTTTCATTGGAGTAAACTTTTAGAGCAACTTTACCGTTGCAAAAGCCCTCAGGGCTATTCACTATTTAATTCATCTAGTGAACAATAATTATCTGTAATAAACAGTAATTATCTTTGCATCTCCACCCCTACACTTAATAGCCTAACAATAGTTAATAAAATATTAATATATTTTTTATTTATAATTAATATTATATTATTTACTTTGTATAAATTGATATTATATTATTAATTTATCCTTTCCTTTTGGAAATCTCTTCTTATCTCTCGAAACTTCGACCATTTTTTTTTGTTGGACTTCCGACACACAGCAGAGCAGCACACCTGAATGCCTTTCTTAATTTTTGCTGCACTTCTGTAGTCCATGACTTCATGAAACGGTGTGGTGCAGAGGGGTGCCGTGAAGTTGGATCGTTCAAGTCCCGACTCCCTCCTTCTCAATCTCTCAAATCCGTCCTGCGCCGGAGCAACCCCGTGTTGTTTGGCTCCGCAGCTTCCAAGGACGACGGAGGTCAGTTTTTGTTTCCCCAGAAATGCAAAGGGAGAGAAAGAAGATGACAACAAATCAAAAGCCAACCAAAATTACATAGTATATTATCGGTAAGCAAAAGCATCAGAGTCCTGGCTCCTCCAGTTGTACCGCCGAACTAGATTCGCTTGTCTCCACCGAAACGACAAATCACCACACATCCATTTATTAAACCCCCCCTCCGATTCGATCTCTCCCACTCCGATTCCTTGTGGGTTTTTTCCTACTTCCTTCACAACCCCGCCAATCGATCTGCTCCCGGAGAAGAATCAGCCGCCGCCACCATGTTTCTGTTTGATTGGTTCTACGGCTTCCTCGCCTCCCTCAGGTTGTGGCAGAATGAGGCCAAGATTTTGTTTCTGGGCCTCGATAATGCCAGCAAGACAACCCTCATCCACATGCTAAAGGACGAGGTTTGACTCTCTTTCTCGCCCTCCTCGAATCAAATAGTACCCAAAAGAGTTCAAGAAATGCAGAGGAGATGATGACTGACATCGCCCAGACGTCAGCCTTGCGTCACATGGCCTTCGGGCTGGCAACTGCTGCCGAGCCTCTCCCTTGGGCCCGCTCGGGCTCCATTGCCAGCACACGCTAGACCTTCCCACTCGGGATCTCTGGCCCTGTTTGAGATTTAGTCCATCGGGCAATAGTCCACGGTGAAACTGCTCTTATTGTATCCGAAACACCATCATGCAGCGTTATTATATAATTTAAATTATAATATTCTAATTTTTTTTATTAATATACATTAAATATGTAATAAAATCCGTCGTCTACTGATATTATATAGTAACACGTGAATAATAACACCGCACGACAATGTTCTAGTACATGCAAAAATTTCTTCCTCAATTGACGAATACATGGACGAAAAAAACTAACCTACTCTAAAATATACACGTTTTTCTCTATTTCTCTTCATATGTGACTTACTGACTGTATATATGAGAAGAGAGAAAGAAACAAATATATACACTCCATGACATGCAACCATATGCAAGTTCTTGTCTACGTAGACCAATTTCTTCATGAACAGTGAATAATTTTGACCATAAGACTCACGTTTTCTTGGCCTGTCCTTGCATTCCTTTTCGATACAAAGTGAGATTATAAGGAATAGAACACAACCTCAAGTATAGTAGAAAAACTTTACATGACAAGGGATGCAGATATGTGGGTGCATGCGTCAAATTTAAAAACCGTTGCTCTTAATTATTTTGAGATAGAAGTTATTTGCATCATCGTATTTATTTCTCTATTTTATTATCGTTATCGGCTCATATGTAACTTTTGATTATCTTTAGACTACCAAATTTATTTACCAAATGTTATTCGTTGTGGCAGTTTTCTTATAATTCAATCTTATTTATTTCTAAAATGTAGATTTGCTCATTGATAAGGTTAGCATAAAACTTAGATGTTGGCAACGTCTTTGGCAGTTTTGAAAACCTGATAAATGACAAATAAATAAAATCATGTGATACATGTATGTTTAGTCAATCAACATGTATGTAGATGAATGAATCTGTGTGCTAGTATTCCTAAAAAAACGAAAATTATGATTATCGTTCCTTCTCTGTACAACTAAAAATTTAAAAAAGAAGAAAAAAAGAAGAAAAAAAAAACCAAGAACTAAGAACCAAACCTTCCTCCAAAATAGAAATATCACTTAATTTATTCAGTATTTTTCACTAAATTCCAATTTTCCTCCCTTGTTCCAACCCAGCACTCTCTCTCCTACCCTTTTTTTAACTCACCTATATATATGGTAAGGAAAGAAAAAAAAATTCCTGAATTAGCACCCTTTTTTAATTTAGTATTTTTCACTCGTTTTCCATTTGCTTCTGTGGTTGCAGTAACACTCTCTGATCCCCTCATCAGCCCTTTTAATTCCTCACCGTTGTAAGAAAATCCCATTTGTATTGAAGTAAATCCATTGAAGAATATATAGCAAGCATATTAGCATATATATATTTTTATATATATGCATGCCTGCAAGCTTCTCAAGCTTGTACCTCTTCAATCCTCCTAATGGCTTCGCTTAAATCAAGCCTTTGCTCAGGCTCACTCTTAGTGCAGTCAGCTCCAACCATCAGAAGCTGCAGCATTTGATCCACTGAGTCTGTCTCACTTGCTATCTCTGGGTCTAGCAACTCTTGTTCTCTTTGATCAGCCATGGCTGATTGGACCCACTGAACAACGTCGGTTCCGCCTTTCCCGTTGCTCAGATACTGAGATGGAAACTTCCCGGTGAGGATTTCAAGGATCACAATCCCAAGGCAGTATACATCGGCTTTTGGAGATACTTGCTGGGATTCTATGTACTCTGGGGTCCTAAAAGCAAACATGGATTGTGCAGCATTGCTAGGGTTTATGAGAGGATGTAAGGCATAATCATTGAGGACGGGCTCATAGTCTTCTTTTAGTAGAATGTTGCTGGACTTTAGGTTTCCATGGGGCAGGTCATAGGATGCAAACTCTGTGTGGATGAATCCCATTCCACATGCAATTCCTTGGACAATCTTCAGACGGGTAGGCCAGTTCAGCTCCGAATAAGAAATTCCACGGTCACCTGCAAATTCAATATTGTGCATATATTTATTAGTCTGGTTAGATTTCTATGCGCTTCAGAAATTTATAGATGTATACCACCAAAAAAAAAAATTGATATTTATATCTATCCAATGGAAATTTTTGTTGCGTTCGTCTAGTGAGAAGTGCCTTCTTAAACAATCTGACATGTTATATTGTTAAACAATCTCTATTACAATCTACAATGTACTAAGAAACCATAGAATGGTAACTTGTTCTCTAAGCAGGAAAAAAGTTTTGTTATGAATACCACTTTATATTACTTGGTACATTGTCGATATTTGGCCAATATATAGTCTACTGATATTTGATAATATCGACCAACTTTAACGACATACCAAGTATATGCAAGAATGGTACGCAATATCTCAATGACATATCAAGTAGTGGAGAATGACACTCTTCACCAGTCAATCGAAAAAAAAAATGATTCTAGCATATACAGAAGCCTAAAACAAGATTAATTGAACAAAACTAAGACAAATTCGTACCATGCAAAACGTATAGCAAGCTGCCCTTAGGAATGTATTCTGAGATCAACAGCTTCTCCTCTCTCCTATAATGGTAAGCCAAAGGAGTCAAGATGTTCTTGTGGCTTAATCTTCCAAACCTTCTCATTTCAGCATCAAACCCATCTCTCCCCAACCTATTCATCTCCCTCATCCTCTTCACCACCACAGAAAATCCATTAGACATCACCGCCTTATAAGCTGATCCCAACCCTCCATTCCCCAAAACCTCTGCTGCCGCCTTCATCAAATCCGGCAATCCAAATGTACCCTTTTCCTCGTTCACCATCAAAAGCTCGTTCATGCCGTTTTTCCCCTGACTCGACCCCTTTTTCGAGTCCCCGCCACCTTTTTTGCTATTGCTTTGGTTGACCTCCACGCTACGATTCGACTCATTTGTACTTCCCACGCTGCGATTTGTGGTGCTTGGAATATGAACTTCAACCACCTTCTCCTGTACGTTACGATGGTCATCCACGATCTGTTCCTTGCCGAGCACGTTGAAATCGTCCTCCCGTTTTCGCCTCTTCTTCGTGAGCAGCACGAAAAGCAGGAGCAGAACCATGATACCGACAATGACGCTGATGACTATGATGATGGTTTTTGATTTTCTATCTTCCTCTTGCTTCTTTGGAGTTGAGGGCGGCGATGTTGATGGGGATTCTGGCGGAGACTTTGATGGGGATTTTGGCGGAGGAGATGACGGTGTTGGAGGCGGCTTGCATGATGACTTGAGTGGCCCGCCACATAGTCCTTCGTTTCCTTCGAACGCCTTGGGGTCAAATTTCGACAGGGTTTCCGGGATAGGACCTTGTAACTTGTTTTTTGAAAAGTCAAGGGAGTTCAATATTCCTGGTTTTAATTTTGGTATAGGGCCAGTGAATTGGTTGCTCTCCAAATGAAGTTCTTCTAGCTTGGTCAATTGGGTCAATGACTCTGGGATTTTTCCTGTGAAATTGTTACCGTTGAGGTAAATTTTCTTCAACGACGTCAAATGGGAAAAGTAATCTTTTGGGATTTCGCCGGAGAAGTCATTTCCCGCCAAAAACAAGGATTTCAAGACACCAAGCTTGTGGAAATCTGGAATTGGACCTGAGAATTTGTTGTTCATGAGATTAATGGTTCTGAGGGTAGGAATGTCTTTTAATGCATCAACGTCAATATTTCCGGAGAGACCCATGTTGGCGAAATGGAGACCGGTGATGACATCTTGGTTGCAAACAATCCCAGCCCATTTGTCGTTACATGGGGAGGTGTTTGGGTCCCAGTTGTCCAACGGATTATCTGCTGGAGAGAGAGATCTCTTGAGCTTCAAGAGAGCATCTTGTTCTTGTGACAAGGAGAGGGAGAGGTGAGGGGAGGAGGAGAAGAAGATGAGGAGGAAGAGGAACGAGGGAACAGCGGCCATTTGCAGGGCCGGAAGGGGGACAATGCGGTGTCGTCTCCACCGGATAGAAAATGAGCCGCTGTTCAATATGGGGTGGTGTTGTTGTCTGAGGGTTTGGTGTGTTTGTGATCATCAATGTAGGTTGTATGGGGGAGGAGGGGAAGGAGGAGGAGGAGGAGGAGTTGGGTGTGACATGTTTAGGTGTATTGGGGGAATGGAGATTACCAGATTTTACAAGACAAAATCTAAGAATAGAGGTTGGGGACAGAAGAGAGGGGGCTGTATTTGCCTCTTGTGGGGGATTTGAGAGGGGGAAAGAGAGAGAGAGAGAGAGGTTGTGGAGGTTGTGAAACTTGCATTGACCTTGTCAGCCACTGGATGCCCTACATTTTAGGACTCCCAATTCCAAAAATTACGTACAAAAACAAACGTTATTTTCATTCATTCCTTAAAGTTGGGTAGAGTTGGTAGAGGGAGACGCCATGTTCGTGTTGTTTTGTTCTAGCTGGCACCCTTTCATGATTCATCACAAGTCAAAGTGTGTTGTGTAAATAATACTAGACAGCCAGTAGGAGAAAATAGATTCTTCATCTAGAGTTCTTGATCACTAAATACTCGTGCTATCTGCAATAGAATGTCACGGGGAGTAACCGATTCACATGCTGTAATATAAGCGAACGACGAGTTTATATAGTTGGTATAATATTAATAACTAATTATACACATGTTATGATACGTGTGATAGTGGTTATATCATGCGATTGTGTATTTAGTATGTTTTTTCAAAAAACTTTCATTCTAAGATCAGAAATGGCAAAACGATGAATCCAATCTCTAAAGGAACTAGTAATTGTAACATAAAAACTTTTAAAAAACCAATTCAAAACCAATTAAGGAGGGAGACGTTTGGTATGTAAAATATATATTTGATCTTTATAACATGAAGAGAGTATTGCGTAATGCACAGAGGCACTTAATTCCAGGCAGTTTGGTGTGTTTGCAAGCCTTCATTCCAGGAGTCCTCATCAGCTTCAATACTGAGAAGTGAAAGCCTGCACACATGAATTGTTGGCAACAATTTATCAACACAACAAAAGGCATTACACCGAAAGCCAAAGTCCTGAAAAATATGTTTCTTTGCAGAACTGAGAACAGGTGATGAAGTTTTATCACGTTACCGAAAATACGTTGCAGTGGCCAGGATCTGCAATATGAGCCATCAAATTGTCAATGGGATCTTTCCCTGTATAAAGGGCTTGAAACAAGAACCCTACGAAAGCGAGCATCGCAAGACGCCCGTTTTTAATCTCCTTTGTTCTCAAAACCATGACAGGTTCAGGAGACCCTCTTCCCCACATCATGGGGTCAAACCAGAGCCCACCGGGGTACCCTACATCTGGTTTAGGGTTCTTTTTGTTGGGAAACTTAGGCTCAATGTCAACACTTCCAGGGTTAATTATGTCAGCCCATCTCCTTCCCTCAACCCACCCCATTAGTGCTAATTGTACCACAAATAAGGTTGTTGGGTCTGCAAAGTACTCTCTCTCACCAGCCTCAAACCATGAGAAGTTCTCTATGAACCCTAATCTTTCAAGCCACTCTGGAATTAGAATTCCAGCCACTGCCAGCATTGCCCATCTGCCATGCATCAGCTCAGCTTGTGCATTCCATTTTAGCAATTCTGGATCAGACCCTGCAAAAATTATCAAATTGGGGCTTATATATTCTATGGAAATTAAAAACTTAGACCATGTTCATAGAAGTGTACAAATTATATAAAGTTTCACAGAATTTTATAGAGTGCAAACACGTATTAAGTATGAACACCTACAAATCGGATAATGTAGTATATACACCACTTAAGGGATCTTGACAATGAAATTTGAAATGTTTGTATTGAGTACGTGTTCAAAAGATAGTCGACCAGACCCGTAAAACTGTTCTAAAAGTAACAAATTCTCACCTAATCCAAGGGGGTCAAAGCCAAAATCACCAGGAAGGCTACAGTATCAACAAAGAAGTCAGAGTGAAAGCATAAATAAATAAATAAATAAATTAGATTTAGTTAAAATTAATTTAAACCTGCCATCAAGCCATTCAGGAGGTGAGCTGCCAGGGAACCACAATGGCCTATCTGGAGGAAGTGGCTCACATACACTTGAGACTCCTCCTTTTGTTGCATGTAAACGGGTGGCTGCGGTTGTTCTTCCCAGCAAGCATGTTGTGACTACTTTTCCAGAGGAAATTTTCCAAGGCACTTCCCTGTAAAAGATAATTCCATCCATAAGCTTACTGCTTGGATATTAATAACAAGATTAATAGTTATTAAGGGAGTGATTAATAAGGAAATTATTGTAATTACCTGGTTGGAATGCTTGAAATTGCAGAAGAGGCAATGGACAAGGCCATAGAGAGAGAGCACTCAGAGCAGTATATTTCAATAAGTCAAATTGTGAAGAGTTTGGGAGCTTCCTCTGCTCCAGTGTTTTTCTTGTACTCCTAGCTAGGAAGATGGATAATTCATAATACAAGGACAAGAAAGAGCCAATGGGAACTCGGCACGTGTCGTCGAGATATGAGGCTCCTGTCCAAGCCTTGTAGAAACCCCGGTAAAGAGTTTGAGGTGTGGATTGGATGTAGCCAGAACTGGCGTTTGGACACAGCTCTGAGCTAGAAGCAGAACTGCATGCAGTCAATCAACTTACCCAGTTAACCTTTTGTAAAGCCTCATGTGCAAAAGTAACATTTTAAAGGACAATTTAGTCCCATTGTTTTGCTGAAAGATTTTTGGGTCCATTCAATTATCTCTAGCAGTGCAAATGCAGCTATATGGTCAATTGGTTAAACCAGCGTGCTCAATTTCTTACTGACATAGTTGGAAGGCAGGCAGGGCCTAGACGGTTTTTATTTTTAATTTAATTAAATTTATTATATAATATATAAATAAATATTTATTTATAAAAAATATATATATTTGTATTATGATACATAAATTGTAAAAAAAATGACATATAAATTATAAAGTACCAGATCATAGTGAAAACATTCGAAAGAAGCATATAATGAGTGTTCATCTAAGTACTTAACAAATCTTTTACACTTTATTAAAAAAAATAAAAGGTGGTGCTACCCTTTAGCCGGATACATTAATTTCTTATGTATTGATCCTCTTCTTGCTTTTTACGACCACAACTTAAGCCCTTCAAAAACTTTGAACAATGTTACATCAGACTCTCAAGCTTAGAACCCTTGCTTGCTCCCTTACAATTCTATCATGTATAAAAATATAAAGAAATTGAGTTGCAGGGGTACTGACAATATATAAGAGAGCAAGAAAAGTATTGCTTTTACTGTAAATAATTGTAAAAACTAGTAATGTAAAGAATGTTCGGCGTGATTTTATAAAATAAAAAATAAAAAATATGTTTATGCAAACTCAAGTGTGAAAAATAAAAAAAGAACGGCTAGTAGGGCTGTGACATCCCATCCCGAGATTATAAAAACGTACGTGTGAATTTACCTTTTTACCCCTAATTCGTTACATTTACGTGTAGTGTTGTGTTGTGTGATGTTGTAGGACCACACACACACTCACACACTCTCTTTCTCTCCCGTGATTCCCTCCCCCTCTGTCTCTTCTCTGTCTCTTCTCTCTCTCTCCTCCCTCACAAATCTCTCATTCTCTCTCAGTTCTCTCTCTCTCTCCTTCGAACTCACACGGACCACCCACAAAACCACCCTAAAACTATACCAACGAAGGATCTAAGACCACCATCGTACTCCTGAAGACCACACGATCACGATGGTACCAATTTTAGGTGAGTTTCACTTCAGAAAACATGGATTTCAATTTCACCGTGTGTGTGCACTGTTCATGCAAACTTAAACTAGCCTGTTTTTGGGATTTTGAAGCTTGTAGATGTCTTAGTGAGGTCCCAAGGAGCCTCGGAGTACTTCGTTGGAGAAGTTTGGACGTCGGGATCATCGTGGTCAAAGTTGGCCGGAGCTTTCGAGGCTTTTTCCGGCGAACCCACGGCGAGTTAGGGGTCGAGGCAGGTATGGATGTGTTCGTCTCGTCAATACCTTCATTTTGATATATAGTACGTCGAAAATGGTTAAGAAATGAAGAAGTTATGACACTTTGAAGTTTACTCAGAAATTCCGGCAAAACACCCACCGCCGGCGAAACCAGTCCGGCGACGCGAGGAAGAAGACGCGCGCGTGGGCAGCGCGTGAACATGGCTCGTGGGGGCGCGTGAGAGCTCCAAATTGAGTTCTGAAAATTGTCACGTGTTCGTGACGTCGTGTAGATCACCGTGGTATATTCACACACCCAATTTGAGTAACGTATGAAAAAGTTATGGACGAATGTTTGTGTGTGCGTTTAATTGATGATTTTTATAATCATTCTTTTATAGGTGAAACTGGTACGGACGACGAATGTAACCAAACTAGGCGTGAGGGTTACGAGCCGGCTACTTATCAGTGAGTGGGCAGTTACTTTTCAGTATATATATATACGTATGCTTGACGTATTTCCTAGAAAACGTATTTTAAAAGAAATACGAATTAAATATCCTGTCATATATGCATCATATTTTAATATGTGCATTACCATAATTATGCATACTGTTGCATGGTGCTGAGGAGGCCCAGGTAAGTTACATTTGAAATACATTTGATATACGTACGAAATACGTTTGGAATACGATTGAAATACTATCATCACATGCATTAGTAGTGGCATACATTTATATATGTGTATTTGGTGTTGTGGACGCACAGGTAAGTGCCAGGTAAGTGGTATTCATGTTTGTATTCAGTAGTAGCTTGAGATGCTTAGAGAGCTCATAATCTGCACCCCTGGTGTTAGTGCTCCCGCCCGTGGCCAGGGCACAGCCTTCACGTGTATGTTCACCTCCCGCACCACACGCTCAGCTTGGATCCAAGTTAGGTGCACAACCTGTCGTACAGACCACATTAGGTGGTTCCGACTCGTAGGTGACCCGCGATTTATCGCACAGCTTCACGTGATCGTAGCACTAGAGCGTATATATTACACCCAGCCTGTCGTACAGACCACATTAGGTGGTTCCGACTCGTGTGCAGATTCAGTTATTGAGTTTGAGATTTGAGCTCTATATGCAGCCGTACAGGTCACGTTAGGTGACTCCCGGCTGCCAGATTATATGTTATTGATATGAGTTATGCTTGAGCACTTACATTTCATTATGAGTTTCCGACATGGCATATTCTTGAGCATGAATGATATACCCTTGAGCATGTTGGCATATTTATACATACGTATATATGTTTATTTTTCTGGAAACTATACTTGTTTTACGGCGAGGGGTTAGTATATTCAAAGAGAAAAGAAGGTTTTGAATACGTTCGTTTTGCTGACCCACTCAACTTTGTTTTGCGCCCCTCCAGGTTTAAGATATCAGAGCTTGGTGGCTACGAGGAATCCAACGGTGTTCTAACAGAATGGACAAAAATTAGGACTCACCTTTGGGTGTTTCATCTAGAAATTGTATCTTTAAAGCTTCCGTACTGTGTAAATGGTTACGTCACTCTCACGTGACGGCCAGCATGTCCTCCTTCGGGACGGGGTGTGTCAAGGGCGTTGTACCGTAAATAAAAAAAATAAAAAATAAAAAATTTGCACGCGCAGAAAAGTTTGTAAATTACTAACCCAATGGAGTTTTCTATTTTTGGATAAGTATTTGTTCCTTTTTTTCTTAGAGATATGCTTTTTATTGTATTTTTTGGATGTTATCCTTTTTTTTTTACTTGCATTTGTTCAATACAATTTCATGTACAGACTGTACCGTTATATATTTACCAGTTTGTCCTTGTTTTTTGAAACTTTTTGAATTTGATTGTGAAGAAAATAAAGAGACAGGTTTGGTATTATTGAATGCTTCACTTTTTTATCCCACCAACCATACAAGTACAGATAGAAACAGCAATGGTTCGGTTTGGGAACGGAAATGTCATAGCATCCTCATAATCACAAAAATTAATCATACCTATAACTGCAAATTAACTATCAAGGATTATCCATAACCATATCCACCGGGTAACGAATTTTTCATCAGTTAACGATTATATACATCTTCATCAATGAAAAAATTATCCGTTCAACTTACACATAATAATTTAATAGATATTAATTCCGTCATTAAATATCCACATCCAAACATAAAAAACATAACAATACTTTATGAAGGTGTTTATGATAAGCCAAATATGATAGCAAATTAAGGCAAATTGGTGGAATGAAAAAAAAATGACAAAAGCAAATAAAATAATCACTATGGAAGAAAGACAAAACAAATTATCAAATAATTTAAATATTTGTAAATATGGCTACATATTATCTATCTATCTATCCATTATGTATGTGTGTTATATAAAGAGAATGGAAAATGTGAATAGTGTTTTGGTGTCACCATGCTTCAACAAAAATATTTGAACAGAAATGTCCCCAAGACCAAAAAAAAAAAAATTGTTTTTTTTTTAATTAATTGTCACATCCTAGACTCGACTTCATCGTAGTACGATATTGTCCACTTTGGGCCCTGACCACGCTCTCACGGTTTTGTTTTTGGGAACTCACATGAGAACTTCCCAGTGTGTCACTCATCCTGGGATTGCTCTCGAGCGAACCCACTTAATAATGAGCTCCTAAATGGCCTCGTGCTAGGTAGAGATGAGAATATACATATAAGGCTTACAAGATTCACTCCCCTGGGTAATGTGGGATCTAACAATCCACCCCCCTTAGGGGCCCGACGTCCTCGTCGGCACACTTCCAGCCAGGGATTGGCACTGGGAAGTTATCGTGTAAGTTCCTAGAAACAAAACCGTGAGGGTGTGGTCGAGGCCCAAAGCAAACAATATCGTGTTATGACGGAGTTGAGTCCGGGATGTGACATTAGCACCTCACAATAGGCTAGCAATAATGTGATTCAATTTCTCTATTTTTAAACAAGTTTAAAACATCTTAAGAGGCGTATAATGCCGGTTATAAAAAAAGGTCATTCGCACACAAATAATAATGTGATTTAGTTGCCGAATGATTGTTTTTTTTTAACAAACGATATTATCTACACTAAGGGGGATGGAGAGGAGGTTGGGCTTACCCTCGCAATGGACTAGAAATAATGTGATTCAATCAGTTGTTTATTAAATATTATTTTCTCTATTTTAAACATATTCAAAACATTTTAAAATGCGTGTAATGCCGGTTATAAAAAAAAGGTATTTCGCACACGGATAATAATGTGATTAAATTAGTTGTCAAATGATTATTTTTAGCAAACGATATTATCTACACTAAGAGAGAGAGGGGGTGGGCTTAACCTCACAATGGGCTAGAAATAATGTGATTCAATCAGTTGTTTATTAAATATTATTTTCTCTATTTTTAAACACGTTCAAAACATCTTAAGAGGTGTGTAATGCCAATTATAAAAAAGGTTTTTCACACGCAGATAATAATGTGATTAAATTAGTTGTCAAATGATTGTTTTTTTTTAAACAAATTATATTATATACACTAAGGGGCAGGGGGTGGGCTTAGCCTCACAATGGGATAACAATAATGTGATTCAATAAGTTGTTTATTAAATATTATTTTCTCTATTTTTAAACACGTTCAAAACATCTTAAGAGGAGTGTAATGCTGGTTATGAAAAATGTCTTTCACACGAGGATAATAATGTGATTAAATTAGTTGTCAATTATTGTTTTTTTTTTTTAACAAACGATGTTATCTACATTAAGGGGAGGGGGTGGGCTTAGCATCACAATAAACTAGCAATAATGTGATTAAATCGATTGTTTATTAAATATTATTTTCTCTATTCTTAATGTAAATTCTATAGAGACCGATTTTATTATATGAATTCAGCTGTTTTAATTGATTTATGAGGGGTTTCTTCTAGTATAATCTAAGATTATTCATTTACTTTAAATATTTGACTTTCCTTTTGTCAATTTACGCATATTTTACATTTAAACGTGTAAATCGCATGTAGCATGTCGTAATTCAAAAAATGCATTATGCACGCACGTGAGCGCGTGCATGAAAGCTAGTATTATATTATATAGATAAACACCATGAACCATTCGCATCCGTCACTGTTCTGCACTTCAAAAATCTTCCAATCTTTTGTCCAACGGTCTTGGCTGAGCTCACAATTGTAGAATCTGCATATCAACAACAGTAAAATCAGCTTCCATGACAAAATACCAGAATGTCAAGACCAGCCCATTCTTCTATAGATTTAGGAATTTCATCCTTGGATGTTAGAGTATTGAGCAAAAATTTTAATTTTCTCCAACATCTCAGTATAATAACGAATAAAATGTAGCCTAAATAATTCAAATCCAATATGAAAAAAGGATCACTACCTCTCGGTTCCTATGCTTTGATATTGCAATGAAATATACTGAAGATAATTCTTCGTTTCATACTTTTATAGTTCAACCATGCTTATAAATTTTACTTTCGTGAATTATACATCACATATTCATGCTAAGAAATATCTGCACAAGTATTTTGTGATCAAAGAGCAAAAGAAAAAGAACCTTATGCAACAACTCAACTATTTTTGTATATATAATTGTGAATTTGACACCCACCCTTTAACCAGTTGAGTGTGTTAGGTAATGTAGGTCATCCATAGCGACCAAGTAGTCATATGAATATTGTAAACCTGCCACCAGTCGACTTCTTGATGTATATACTTCTGCAATGTTATTACTTCACATTGCAGCAAAAGAGACAGTTGATTTGTGCAGGCTAGAATAATGAGTTTTTAGACTAAGAAAATCATGTTTCAACTCTAAATTAATATACAAGTTTGATCGATTATCTATTACAATGAGTTTAGAAAAATTAAATGCGACACTGTCGGGAAATTTCTCGTTGTCCTGCCATATAGTGTTCTCAGTTTCGTTTATGTTATAATACGGTGTTTTATTTATTAATATATTTCTTAGACCTTTGAAATATCAATTTATTGTCTATTATATCATAACACGTGGATTTATAATAAACGTGCTAATTTGATCTTATTGTTCAAAAAATTTCCTATACAAAACGATTTGATAAACACTACCACATGGTGATGTCGGTTCATTCATGCTATAAAATATATAATACATTTCGTAACATTACACCTAAAATATACAAATGACCAAAAAAAGTCTTACTTAACTAACACATTTTTTAAGATTACCTGAACTTTCGTCTCCGGGCTAATTGTTGACCTAAACTAACCACAACATATTTCCAGTATGTGGATTTGGCAACTCAGAAATATGGGATATCCTGAATATTTGAACCGTTAGATTTTTAGTAAAAAAAAAAACAAAATCACAATCCAACTGGTAATGACTCAGAATTATTTTGTATTTCGGAGCACAATAAAAATTTTGCATTAGTAAATAAATAATCAGAATTTCTGGCACACGTGGCCTCACCTGATAGAAGCAGCATGAAACTTTCCATGAGATCAACTGTTCAATTGTCACTTGCGTCACTGCCAAAGTTCCAAACTTTGTTTTCTGGTTTGCCGAGAGCAACAACCTTCCCTTGAATTGCACTCAAACTTGCCCATTTCACAAACCACATCCATCACTCTCAATCTCCACCAAGACTTGGCATCTCCACCCAATTGGGTCCAATTCATTCCCTTCAACTAAACACAACCAAATCCCAGAAATCCCATGTCCTCAAAAATCAAGCTCACCCATTTCCCCAACCTCCAATCCCCACCTCCCCTCGATCTTCTGAGCCGAATCGCCGGAACCCAGTAGCCCATTTCTCAGAAAGATCACTGCTTTTGGGTGGTTGCAGAGTCGTGCTGACCATGTTGGAGGCCTTGCCGCTAGGACGGTTCCACCACCAGAGGCTTGACCTGAAGCGGTGGTTCCCCACCTTCTTGTCCTCCCACAAAACCCTCTTCACCGTGCTCTGGATCGCCGCTTTCGCCTCGGTTTTCTTGTGGCAGAGGAACATTGTAGATGGGTTTTCGATATTCAGGCGAGCTCCGGCGAGGGCGATGCCGAAGCTGAGGCCGGTGGCTTTCAATTTGACGGAATTTGGGGCTGTGGGCGATGGGGTTACTTTGAACACTGAGGCGTTTGAGAAGGCGGTGCTGGCTATTTCTAAGCTGGGGAAGAAAGGCGGTGGGCAGCTCAATGTGCCTCCGGGACGGTGGCTAACGGCGCCGTTTAACCTCACTAGTCACATGACTCTGTTTCTTGCTGAAGATGCTGAGATACTTGGAATTCAGGTAAATCTTTTGTTTTTTGGTCAATCTGGTATCTGTATTTCTTTCTGCTTTCGTTTCGAAATGTGAAAACTTGCCTTGAATTTGCATCCATTTCGTATCGAAATGTGAAAACTTTCCACTGTAATTTATTAGTTTTCTGTGAATCAGGTGATTTTTTGGTATCCTTCATTTGCTTTCATATTTGTATTTGTATTTTAGTTCTCTTTATTTATTTGGCATTGCGTAGTTTGGAATTAATGGTGATTATATCATGATTGTGGTTACTTTATTCTGTAAGGTGTAAAGGCATGGCTTTCGACATATTTTCATTAGAGTAAGATCTAATTTACTAAGTTTCAAAAGGGAAATCTCAGTCACAAGGACATGTAAAGTTCATTACCCGTAAATTTCATTTGGCTTTTGTTACAAATGGAACAGGAGTTGCTTACTTGCAATGTAGGACTTGTAATTTGATAATAATAAAAGAAGGACGTCTGTTTATTGAGAGATGCCTAGGACTGGTTTGATGTTTGTCAACGAAAGTAAGCTTCGAACTTCAGTAGGTGGTGCTAGCAAGCTTCAAACTTAATTTGACCTACCACCATTTGTTTTACTTCGAATTAAAACATGGAGAGATCCTGCTATAGATTTGTAAATATTATGCTACCAAAGTCTTTTGAGCATTATGATTTTCTTGTCCTGTAGCAGCCTAGTAATGCTCATATATGATGCTAACTGTTACATCCCAGACTAAATCATCAGTTAATTATGTTATGAGTGAGTTCGGGAATAACATGAACCCAATAGGTAAATACCTCAGAAACTTTCCTTTTACTCATTTAATTGGCATTGACTTGCATATAGTATTCATGAATGTTAGATGTATTCTGGAATATCTTGTTCTTTTAGATAGTTGTGAAAAACCTGTATTCTTGTTCTGAAGAATGAGCCCTGCATATGGCTTTTCCAGATTTGTAGGAAGTGTTAACTCATCACAGGGGATTGAAACTAGAAAACAATTGATGTACATACTTATTTATGATATGCCTGACTGCTTAACCCACTACCTCGAGCTATTACGGTATTACCTTAGATGAAAATTTTACTTGAAAAGACTTGAGCAGTGCAGGGCCCGACCATTTAAATACTGTACTTTTGAGCAGTTTCAATATAACCCACATATCCCATGTAAAGTTTATTCTAAACCTTTCATGAGGTGGAACAAATCAGTGAAACAATCTATCATTTTTGCTCACAAAATACACATACTGCCACGGTTTTACTAATTTGATCCTTCTATAGTGATTCTCTCTCTTCCCTCTCTTCCACACAATGATTTCTGATGCTGCATACTCTTATGATTATCTCTCTCTAGCATGCACGCACACATCACTTTAGCTATTTCTGATGCCGTATACTTTTATGTGCATGACAGCACACATCACTTTAGCTATTTCTGATGCCGTATACTTTTATGTGCATGACAGGATGAGAAGTATTGGACCTTGATGCCACCATTGCCTTCGTACGGGTATGGGAGAGAGCATCATGGGCCTCGGTATGGAAGTCTGATTCATGGTCAAAATCTTAAAGATATTGTTATAACAGGTTAGATATTTCATCCCTTTCATATTTAAGTTATATTTTTATTTCATAACAATTGTGTTTAACTGGAAGGTCACGGTTCATAACATAAAAACGTGACATTATAAAGGCAAATAGGGTTTCCTGTGGTTGTTGTAGCCTTTGGCCACGAATATTATTTGTTGACATTATACTGGTGTTAAAAATCCAATAAAGGTTAGACGAATTAGCATCTTAGCAATATTTTGATAGTGGATGATGTATCCCATTTAAATTTTGACCTTAGGTCTTAAGTTGAATCGGGGTGATCTCGACATTATATATGGTATAGACAATGAAAGAGATGAAAAATGATTGTCTATAAAGCAAATGGATTGATAAAAGCATCTTAGTCTATCATGATAAAATACCAGAGGCGGGTATTTTGACTTAAAGAAAATACTCTGTCAGAGAAGGTCCCTTAACTTGCCTTTGTTTCATTTCTCTTCATTCACTTGGCTATTATGTATCCTAGGGAAGTTCATGATCCTAACATGTCCAATATATGAGGCCTAGAAAATCTTTCTTTCTAGCTATCATTTTTGCCATGGATACTTCACCAAATCATCTTGCTACACTAGTAAGATGTTGTGGTTGGTTTTAAAATTTGCTTATTCTTTATGTCAATCAAGAGCTCCTGTGGACATTTTTATCGTAGAATCCAAGCTGTAAATTTGTCTTCTTTCTTAATGTTCAATTTCTGGTTTGTTCTAATTATATTTATGTATTCACTGACCAACAGGGCATAATGGTACCATAAATGGACAGGGTCAAACATGGTGGAAGAAGTACCGCCAGAAGCTTCTCAACAACACTCGGGGTCCACTTGTTCAGATTATGTGGTCTAGCGACATTTTGATCAGTAATATAACATTGCGTGATTCTCCTTTTTGGACACTTCATCCATATGACTGCAAGAACATTACTGTTAGAAATGTTACAATTTTGGCTCCCGTACTTGAAGCTCCAAATACTGATGGAATAGATCCTGGTAAGTGGATCCTGCTAGAGGGCGCTTCTTCCCCCCACATTATGTTTGATAGCGCTATTTATTTTGAATGGATTGCCGTTCTCTTTATTCAGGCATGCTTTGGATGAGCTTATAAATATGTAAATGCACCACTTAATACAAAAGAAGATATTGTGCGAAGCAAAAGGCATAAATTGAAAAGTGTATTGTGCAGTTAATGTTTAAGAAAGGAGTTCAGTAATGTGAATTCATACATTTTGTGTTTTTGCGGATCAGTTATCCAGTTGTGTTAATGAACAGGGATTAGTCAGTTGTGTTTTTTTAGGGATTATAACTGAAAAAGGATTGCCTTGCTATTTGATTTTGCTTAGTCTGGATGTCGCATGGATTGCTTGAGTAAGGAAATCAGGTCACTTGGAGAAAAAAAAAATCTATGATTTTCTTGTGTGCCTTCATTCTGGTAACACTTCACACCATCCCACCAAAAAAGGCCCAAGTGCGTGCATGTTGCACACATGAGAAAGAGAGAGAAGACAAAATCACTTAATTTCTTGTATGCCTTCAATGTCGAATGGTACTGCATGCTCCTGCACCCCAGTTCACACCCAAGTAAAAGAAGTTAATACGATTAAGAATGTCAGCTATAGATAATTTGAGCTATAGATTGTTGGTTTGCTCTTGTAATTTTAGTGGTATGTTTCATTCTTGTTTGCTATCAAATCAATATGGAATAACTTTGATTTTTTTGGTATAAACAGATTCATGTGAGGATATGGTGATTGAGGACTGCTACATTAGTGTAGGGGATGATGGGATTGCAATAAAGAGTGGCTGGGATCAGTATGGTATTTCTTATGGACGGCCATCGAGGAATATACTCATTAGAAATCTTGTTGTCCGCTCTATGGTCAGGTAATCTTATGCTTATAGCAGCCTATCATTACATTCTTGTTGCCATCTTTAAGTCAAAAAGCGTACTTCATGACTGTATATCCTGGCATCATGTTATTCTTTCATCATTACTATTGGGGAGTGTCATTCACTTTCCGTTGCAGGCTATGCACTTACCCTTATACCCTAGAGTGGGGGAGGGCAACAGGTAATGAGAATAGCACTCCTCTTAAGATTCCCCAATACTTGTGTCCGGGCGTTCTTGCACTCTAGCTCCAATTATTCTTTTTGTTTGGAATATGGTCTTTGTTTTAGAGCAGAAGATAATTCACAGTTGATCTCAGTATGTCTTGCCATGTCAACCCAAAAATTACAAAACAACAAAAACAAAAGAAAATAATAAAAAAGAATAGGCGAAGATACTAAAGGAGAATTGCGAGTCCTTAAAGCTTCTGAATGGGAAGTGGGGAATGATCAGTTCATCAATGTTGAGTAGAAAACTGTTTGGATTTACCTGTACGGATTTTGAGCCCCCATTCTGGATGCCATCCGGCAGTAAATATAATAGTAAGGTTAACCTTTCATATGCGTGTGTTGAGTGTAGGCTTCACTCATCTGTTAGTTCACTGATGCCCTGGAAGTTACTACTCCTTTACTTGTCAGTATGTATAGATATTGTGGCTATCAGAAGTAGCTCAAACTTACCCTTGGCTGTAATGCAACAGTGCTGGCGTATCAATTGGCAGTGAGATGTCTGGTGGGGTTTCGAATGTCACTGTGGAGAACCTGCTTGTGTGGAGCTCAAGGCGTGCTGTTCGGATCAAGACTGCCCCTGGAAGAGGCGGATATGTGCGACAAATAACCTATAGGAATCTGACATTTGACAATGTTCGAGTTGGAATTGTTATCAAGACAGACTACAACGAGCACCCCGATGAGGGGTATGATCGAAAGGCTCTTCCAGTGCTTGAGGACATAAGCTTCACAAGCGTCCATGGACAGGGAGTTCGTGTGCCTGTCCGTATCCATGGGAGTGAAGAGATTCCAGTGAGAAATGTGACTTTCCGGGACATGTCCGTTGGGCTAACATACAAAAAGAAGCACATTTTCCAATGTGCCTTTGTTCAAGGTCGTGTGATAGGGACCATCTTCCCTGCCCCATGCGAGAATCTTGACAGGTACGACGAGCAAGGAAAGCTGGTGAATCACTCTGCATCCCAGAACATGACAGACATAGATTATGATTTTTGAGGTGAGAGGTTTTCCGTTTCAATGGCTCAGATTTTTGGAGGTCAACAATTTGCAACGTCTGTTTATGAAGCAACTTGGAAGGATGAAGATCGACGGAGCATTTTATGTTAATTTTTATTTTCTTGTTTGTGTTTCTCCTGTTCCCACCACGTCGTTTTTTTATTAAACGTAGTTGTATATACCGAAAAATTTTCAGTTCATGGAAAGAAAAGGGGGCATAGTTTGATGTTGTACACTAATCACCTTTGCTTGCAATTGCATAATGCATGTGTTTTATGTGTATAGACGTCCATGTGTTTTATGTGTATAGACGTCCAAGAGATCGCTTAACCATATCAAATTCCTTTCAAGTAGTCGAGTTTGGTACTCCGTCCCGTTTCACAGAAAGAAAAATAAACTCAAGTGGAACCGGCGTGAAGTGGGACTTGAACATATAAGAGCAATTCCATCCCTAAAGATTTTGCGCCAGCACCCAGCGCATTTATCCACTCAATGAACAATGATAGACCCCAATGAACAGTAATAGACCAAGAGCATCTCCATCCCTAAAACTTAATAGCCTAGTCAATTTTAATAAAATATTATTAATTTTTATTATAAAATAATAATTTAATTTATTAAAATATTATCAATTTTATTAAACCCCAATCCATCACTCCCACTCCCCCTCAAAACCTCACCATGTCGCGCCGCTCCTGGAACCTCCCTCTGCATCTCTCTCTCTCTCTCTCTCTCTCTCTCTCCCCCCCCCCCCCCCCCCCCCCCGATTCGGATTTAAGGAGCTCTTCCGGTCTTCCCCACAGAAAAATGAAACACCGCAGCAGCAGTAAGGTTCCTCGGCCCACCTTTTCCATCCTCAGCTGGTTTTTCCCGGAAAATCAACCAAACAACCAACAAATCTCACAAAAACCAGTTTTTCCTCATGGGTTCTATTGGAAGGTGGCCTTTTTCTATCCAAATTTTCAGAAAATTAATTTCTTGAGCTTGGTATTGCAAATTGTGATATGGGTTTTTCTTGGTTTGCCAGGTTGCTTTCTGGGTTTGTTTATCGTTGTTCTGTCGGAATCGGAGGTCGTCACGGTTGGCCCGGCTGATGTCAGATAGCCCGGCATCTGGGTCTGTCGATTTTGAGCCGGTCTCTTGCCTGGCTTAGGCTGAGTGCCAACCTATCTGCTAGGTTGGAGGGGAAAGCCTGGGTGCCGGGCCATTTTTTTTGCTGGGTGCTGGCCTATCAGTTCCCCGGTGGAACTGCTCTAATCTTAGAGGGTAAGTTGGATCAAAATGTCTTCTAGATAGCAACGTCAGACACGAAAACATGATTTAAAGAGCGAGTTGGGTCAAAATGACTTACAGTGGGCAATGTAGGAACGAAAGCATGATATTAAGGGAGAGTTTGGTCAAAAATGACTTAAAATGAGCAATGTGGAAAATAAAAATAGGATTAATGAGTAATGCACTGATTAAAATTTAAACAAAAACGTGAAAAGTAACTCCCAGGTGTGGTCTAGTGGAAAGCAAGCGGTAGTTGAACCCTCAAGGTGAGTTCGAACCTCCACAGATGCAATCTTTGGTCCTTTTAAACGATTTCCAAACCAAATTTGATTTGAAATTCTTTCAGTTTTGTTGATAGAAACCTTGACTGTTTATTAATTAATTGTTAGTTTTCTTGAAGCGAATTGACAGTGTGAGTACCAAGTATCATATTCGTCATGGACCGTCTATTTATTTGATACATTTAGATAATTAAACGATCTTCGATTAGAGTAATTTTTTTGTAGGGATGATCTTCAAATGAAGATTAAAAAATTGAACGATTCTGATTATGGAGTTTATACGATGAAGATGTGTTAATTGCAAGGCTAGAATATATGCATTCCTCCATAGGGAACACAAAGAAATGAGTAGTTGAGAAAAGGGAGTAATTGGGTTGTTATCAAAATTCTTGCATTATTGATCCACCCACGTTCTAAACCATACTATATAAACTTTATATTATAAAGTGAAGAAAGCTGAAGTTTACACACTAAAGGGGAAGTGTTGGACAACACAAATTGAGTGACGTAAAGCACATGTGGCCATCCTCTAATACTATGGAAAATTTTGAGGTTCTATCATAAAATCAATTGACAATACGGAGAACAACCCAAACCTCCTACTAACACATACAAAATCTCTTATTTTATCATGTGAAATTCACGCTCAACACAAAAATTATCATCTGCTAGACTGCTATAGTCTATATAACATGTGCGCATCCTAATTGCCCCCAACAAACTTATTTTTCAAGTGGATCACACAAAGATTATCATCTGCTATAGTCTATATAACATTATAACATGTGCATCCTAATTATAGCAGGATAGACTGCAAGAGATGTTTTATTTTTTTATATAGTATGAGAAAAATAATTGGACCGACCACGTTCAGAATTAGAAATAATCGATCAACTATCGTCCTCTCAAGATATAAAATTATAAATATAGCATTAATAATTGCAATTTGCATGCACCATGACAAAAGCTCAAAAAGCCATCACCAATGCCTCCAACAAACTTATTTTTCAAGTGGATCATACACCAACGCAAGTGGATTGAATTTATCGACTCCATGTATATTATTCTTAACATTCATTATATATTTGGTGCCACATTGTGACATGCATGTAGGAAAACATAGCTCTCTTTAGTCTGGTTTACGTGAAAACATTTATCATTCTTGCTGGTTCTGTGGTTTATCCAGTATTGATACCGTGTGGGGAATCGTCCAAGGATCACATTCCAGTAGCGAATCGAGGAAATATTATTTAGGAAGTCAATAAGAATAGCGTGCAGTGCGTAAATTTTTTTGGATGGAATAGTATCTAAATTGGCATTTTATGGAGCTTTGGTAGGCTTGAGTTCAGTGGCGGAGCCATGATTTCAGATTAAGAGGGGCCTCTCAAAAATGTAAAAAAAAAAATGCTGCAACACCGCCAACAACACTAGCCATAAATGTGACATCCCATATCGCTCAGGGGAGTGATCCTTACATGTATATTCTCATCCCTACCTAGCACGAGGCCTTTTGGGAGCTCACTGGCTTCGGGTTCCATGGGAACTCCTAAGTTAAGCGAGTAGCGCGTGAGAGCATTCCCAGGATGGGTGACCCATCGGGAAGTTCTCGTGTGAGTTCTCAGAAACAAAATCGTGAGGGCGTGGTCGGGGCCCAAAGCGGACAATATCATGCTACGGTGGTGGAGCGGGCTCGGAAAGTGGTCTCCCCGAGTCGGGATGTGACAATTTGGTATCAAAGCCTAACCCTAGCCGTGGTGTGCCGACGAGGAAATCGGGCCCCTAATGGGGGTGGATTGTGACATCCCACATCGCCCAGGGGAATGATCCTTATATGTATATTCTCATCCCTACCTAGCACGAGGCCTTTTGGGAGCTCACTGGCTTCGGGTTCCATGGGAACTCCAAAGTTAAGCGAGTAGCGCGCGAGAGCATTCCTAGAATGGGTGACCCATTGGGAAGTTCTCGTGTGAGTTCTCAGAAACAAAACTGTGAGGGCATGGTCGGGGCCCAAAGCGGACAATATCGTGCTACGGTGGTGGAGCCGGCCCGGGAAGTGGTCCCTCCCGGGCGGGGATGTGACAATAAAACAATGTTGCAACACGCTCGCAAAATCCCTCTCTCATGCTCACGAATCCATCTCTTAGCCATCGTCTCATGCATTGTCTGGTCATCGTCTCATCCATTGTTTGGTGATTGTCTCGGCCACTACTTTTGCTGCTCTAGATTTGTGGTCCGATTATGATGTTTGTTTGCTCGATGACAATGGTGTTGATTTTTCAATTTCTTTCCATTCATCAGTACGTTCTGACCAGTTAGGAGCCGTGTTAATTAGCGGAGAAAACAATCTAATAGAAAAAGCTAACGAGAACACAAAAATCGCACATGGATGAAAGCATAATTAAAGTTTGTCAACAACCACCATTACCATGTGAAAAAGATTAAACTCTAGGAAAACCAACTTTCTCACCTACCCTCTCTCTCCCTTTGGTTGGGGCTCTAGTCCCTTAAAAATCTTAGAAAATTAGAAGGGTAACTCTAGTTTTTTCTCTATGAAAAAAAAATGTCAAGTTAGGCCAGGGACCATTCTGGTCCTTCCATGGCTTTGCCTCTGCCTGAGTTCATTAGACAAGTCCTATTGCACGTCTATTGTTAGATGTCAACAACTTTTGAGCATGTTGACTGATGTCAATAGTTTTTTAGTGAGTATACCGACAGATACCAACACATGCCTAGTGAGCCTATCAATAAAGCCAATGGCATACAAAAGCATGAAGTTAGCAGCTACCCTGCCTAGTGGCATAAAGGCAATTCATAGAGGGCATCTTAGATTTTCCAAAGGCAGCACCCCTCCCTCCCATGGAGGATTTCTAAGCTTGGAGAGTCATGTGACCCACCTTGCCCCAAGGTGAATCCGTCCCTGTACACTCTCCTATAGATTGTTAAGACTAAAAATCATGCTACCATCAGTCGTCTACACCCGCTTAAATATTTTCTTATTGCTCATGAATGTAAGAGGCTCGCATCTTATCACTGCTTAGAAACTATTTGTTTATATATATATATAAGCATCGTTGCCACAAACTTTCCATTCAACTGCATGTGAGATTCCATCGAATTCATGCTAGTAGCTACTAGCTAGTACATCACCTGCACCGCCCCTAAGTTATGGTTCCTATTTTATGGACCACTGTTAGTCTATTTCTATATAATTGGCCGTCAGACATGGACATCTAACGTCTCATCCCTTCTGTTTGGGGTCACAAACCATAACGTTGGCTAATGGTGGTCCTCAACCTATGTTCTTTAACCTTTTTTTTTTCCCTCTAAAAGATATTTAGGTAGACGATGAATATGAGAATGATTTCTCCTTCGAATTGTCACTTGTGCACATGGATGAGTTATCAAATTATTAAGACATCACACTTTCATACATTTGTAAGGTTTATTACAGAATGAAACGCATTAATGCTTAACAGTTGTTCACGTATCATGCAATGGTGGATCTAGAATTTGAACTTTGGGGGACCTAGTGTTAAATACAAGTTTTTTTAGATAGGAACAAAGTGTGAAGCGCGCAAAATAAATTAGTTTATTCACTTGGTGGACTTGTTATGCAATTGTCAACAAATATCCGCAAATGTTGAAGCAATCTGATGAGTAATACAGAGAGAATTTGTCAAGTGTTGTTGATACACCATGCTGAATGTTGTCGACATACCATATCGAGATATGTCTAGCATGCATATAATGCATTCAAGCATTTAATAGGCACAAAAAAAACTCATACCAAATATTCGGAAGGTCCTCAAAAGACATTCACATGTATATTTTCTAAACTCAGGTGGTCCTGAGACCACCTTGATCCCTACTTCCATCCGGCCCTGATGTCATGTCTACAATCACATTGAGGTTGTAGTTTTCGTTACATTATTTGTAATTTAAATACTACTAAACATTAAACCTAAAACAATTTAGAATTTCTATCATGTGTCACTAGTTATCAAATTTGGTCTACGTCATCTTTTACCTGAATTGAACACCACAAAAATTAATTCTCTTCGTATAAAGGCTTGGTTGAGAAGTACGTACGTATGAAAAAAATCTTGAGCATGGATTCTCCATGCATGCGTTTGCTCACAAGAAAATAAAATTAAAAATAGGCTTGGGTAGGACATGTTCAAGCACTCCACAAAAATAGGCTTAGAGATTATATTTTCAGATCAAATGATGTGATTATTGATGGGTTTTTTTTTTTTTTTTTTTTTCAAATCAAAGGATCTGATTATTGATGGTTTAATTTTTTTTCAATTATTTAAAAATAAAAATTTAATCATCAACTACCACATCATATGATCTACAAAATATAATTTAACTAGATGGTCTTTGTAGTATCATCCATAACATATTTGTTAATCATTTTTTAGCATAAGACGTGATTGACTTCAGGTAGTACACATCACCGCACAAGTGCATGCATGAATATTACGTGTTAGACCATCATCAATGGAGATGCCAAATTAAAATGTTAAATTTGATTTTTATATTTGATGTGGCAAAATAACATGTTGTAAAGTCTCTTAATACCAATTGAGATGTCAAATATAAATTTTTTGGGTTATTTATAAAATCAACCAAGTTAGAATTTAATAATAAATTAATTAATAAGCGAAGAAAAATATAGAAATATGTGGGCCCAACATTAAAATAAAACAAAAGAAATTTTGACGTTGCTTTCAAAATTGGCAGCAAAGTGGAGAATGTCAATTCATGCAAGATTTTGACATTCTTGTAGAACAAGAACACCATTCTTTTTTATCAAAATAGTTCAGTAAGATTTTAACATCTTATTTGGAAATGCTCTTAGATGCTACTTAAAAAAGGATCAATAGTCATAGATGCATCTAAATGCACGTTTATATGTGGGTGAAGCTAGAGATACCATATATTAGAACCATATTTGTAGACCACATAATATTGCGGGTGATTATTTTTTTTTTTTGAATAAATGATATTATCTAAACTAAATGGGTAGGGGAGTTGGTTAAGCCTCAAATTAAGCTAGCCATAATAATGTGGTTCAAATTCGTCTTTGGTGAGAACGAACCTAAGATTTCTTACTTACAAAAGAACCGAAGTGAAAAAGAACCTAAGTTGTTTAAACTAAGTGAAGAGAAACCTAAGATGTTTAAACTTCTTTAAATCATTAAACAAAATAAAATTAACCGTTAACCGATACATTACGTGCTCTACAAAATAAACTAAAAACATAATTTTTTTAGTATTTTCTTTTTACGAATGGCTGAATGAGTGTCCCAAAATAGATAAAAATGTCGGCAACCCCGTGACCGCATGGGAAGAGTCCAAATTAAATCAAAAGTCGGCAACACAAACACAAACGCAAACACAAATACAAATTCAATGTCGACCAAATTAAAACAGAAATGCAAACTCAAATTTCAAAGATTCTCATTCACTCCACGAACATGAAAAAAGAAAATATCCACAGTGGGGGCGGGCCAGAAACGACACCGTCGCACGAGTAAAATGTTCTCCTTTATCCGTACAATTAACTTGCGCCACGTGTGACGCATGTGCGCCCTGCCCCATCACTCTCTCGTCTTTCTCCCGCGTTTCTCACACGGGTTTGTCAACGTCCGTTTCACTTTTGTGGTTTGTTTTGTCAGCTACATAATTTGAAACACGAAAATAAATATTACATAAATAAATATATTATATAATGAAAATTATGACTTTTGATTTTTTTTATGTTTTGGTGTGGAGGAAATTGGTGGTTGATTGGTCCTCCATCGTTGTATCGAAAAATCTAGATTTCATACTTGATATTACTATTTTGACCCAAATGACATCATGTATATTAGTGTTGATAACTTGATATCAATCATGAAGTACACGTATACTATACTACAGGATTGGTATACTACGTATGAGTTGTACTTGATAAAGAGCACATATACGAAATGGACAAATCAGATTATGAACGAATCGAAGTGAGCATGAAACTAAAAAAGAATTTACATTGAAATGTTTACTAACTGTTACGAATCAAAACGAAAATAAGGTTGAAACTTAATATAGTGTGATTAACTTTGTACGCTCATGCAGGTCTACCACCTTGCAATCCTTACTGATATTGTTCATGCTTAACTATCTAGCAATATCGGATTTATAATAAAAGGTCTTGATGGTATTAGAGATAAAATATGTCACATCCCGGCTTGGACCCCCACCATATCCCGAGCTCAACTCTACCGTAGCACGATATTGTCTGTTTTGGATCCCAACCACGCCCTCACGGTTTTGTTTCTGGGAACTCACACGAGAACTTATCGGTGGGCCATCCATCATGGGATTGCTCTCGTGCGCTACTCACTTAACTTCGGAATTCTTTAGGAACTCGAAGCCAGTGAGCTCCCAAAAGACCTCGTACTAGATAAAGATGAGAATATACATGTAAAGCTTACATGATCCACTTCCCTAGACGATGTGAGATATAACAAAATATCTTATATATAAGTTGGATTGTGTTATATCATATGTCCGATGTGAATCTCTCTCTACTCTCCTAACATAGTATTTTTATGAATCAACATAAAAATTTGTTGATTGCTAAAGTACCTTAGTATAAAACTAGTTTTACTCTTTTTTCTTGGTAAAACTAATTTTACTTTACATCTTTAATAAAATATGAGGGTAATATTTTATAAAAAAGTTGATTCCCATTCTTCCTTCTCCAATCCCACATCCTTCCTTGTGAATGCCATTATTCAAACTAGAGAATCTCATTCCCATTTTTATGCGCGACACATGCATATTTTGATTCTCCTAAAGTTAGTAAACAAGGAAATAACATGGAATAAGAATGACTCTTACTCGCTACACATGCATATTTTAGGACGAGCATTAACGTAACAAAAATATTATTTTTTTGTGACCGAAAGATCACGAGTTCGAGTTGTGAAAATAATTTCTTTACAAAACAAGAATAAGACTAAGGTTGTATATGATAGATGTTTCCTTTCCGATTTTCGCAAAACGTGAAATCTCAGTAGCGTAGAGTCGCCATTTTGACATAGAAAAAAAGAAAAAGAAAAAAAGTATAGAATCGTGTATCTCGTCATGCTTTTTGTAATCCATTCTTCTTCTTTTTTTTCCTTTTATTATTCGTATGCGAGTCTAATTCAGTATCTAATCATGCTGTCACGATTAATTGGACTAAAAAAAAAAAAAAAAAAGCAAATGAAAAGGAATATGCATGCATATGCCTAGATTTTTAAATATATCACTTCTTCGCACGATTTTCAACAGTATCTAAATTTTAAATCAATTTTTAAAATTAAAAGAAAAATAATATATATAAGTATATTTTAATTAAAATCTCTAATGAATTATGGGTTGCATGCATGTTTTGGCAAGTAAATAGACGAAGAATGCGAAAGAGATATTTTATATATGCTTTGGCAACTTTCCGATATTGGGAGTTGGCACTTGGCAGTAGCACTGTCCGCGTGAAGTGTTTCAGTTGGCGGGAGGGAAAAATGGGCTCAACTTGCACTGCTGCAGTATCGAAAAATAATTATATCTATGCACTTAATGAATATTTAATTTCTATTTATTTTTATTTATTTTATAACTAACTATCTTATTTAGTAACATTTTCATTTTACTAAATATTACCGTATTAATAAGAATATAATTTTAAAATATATGTAAATTTTTTTTTGCATAATATTATATAACGAATGCTAGTCGAATGGAGGGCAGTGAGTTTACAGTGTGACGCTTCAATAGAAAAGACGATGAATAGTGTGACGCTACTTCCGTCCCGTTGCGCACCTGTGGGATGGGACATAAGATACCAACCACACACCTAACGCCGTTAACAGCCCCAAAAGTGTACTAATAACTCAATTTACCAAAATACCCACGGATGATAAATTAAATCATCAGTTTTGGCCCTTTTCGGCAAGTTGGGAATGGTGGGGCAGGGGTTGGGGACCATGGCGCCGTTGAATGCTGACTCTTTCACCAGCTTAGCATTATTTAATAAATTAATTAATTCTTACTCGGGAAAATTTATACATTGGATTTTTATGATCTCCCCTATTTTACAGTTTTGAGTTGATTTGTGTGGCATACTTCATAATTTATATGTTTACTTTTTTAGCGTTGGATATTATTTACGTGGTAGGAAAATAAATTAAGTTTCATAATAAGACTAATAATAATATGGTTAAAATTCGTTTTTAACGAGATCGAACTTAAGATCTCTTACTTATAAGTGAAGATAAATATCATTAGATCGTAATACTACGTAATTTTGTTACGGTAATTCATCCTTTCCGGAGATATTTTGATAAATAGAATATGTCAACTTTTATACGGATTAGACAATGACAAAAGATATTTCAAGTTCCAACATATAACGTGAATTAAATGACAAAAATGGTGGCGAGCGAAGAAGAAATAAAGAATGATGAATGGAAAACAACATTGATTTGAGAAATAAATGAAAAAAATTTATTAAAAGTGAAATGAACTTCAAATGATTTTTAATTGTTAGTTTCATTTTGTTCACTTGTTTTTGCATTTGTTCTACATCTCTAACACCATTCCTCATCAAACTGAAAAACCGAATCTTTAACCAAAAAAAAATGAAAGTACAAAACTAAAAACAAAATATTTATCAAATGCGCCTACCATCTTATAGTCATTTTCATTTTTCTCCACACTTTAACTAGTATTTTGTTTCATTTGATAAAATTTAAAATTGATCCTATCCTAATCTTAACTAATTATTCTATTAATCTTTTATATTTTTTTAAGTAATTTTACACTTATCATCTAATTGTTCCATCATTTATACCATTCTCTGATGAAGATAGAATCTGCGAACGCATGTAGGTCCCTTTTCTATTAAAGAGATGATACAACTAAATGACAAGAGTACCATTTTTTATTTTAACTATTCTTATGACACATGACTTTATAACGCGATTTGGATCCCATCCGGAATCCAAATTGTGGGGATGCTAGGGATTCTCAAATCTTAGTAATTCATCATACATCGTGCAGTAAAAAATCATTTGATTTTTATAATTATTTAAAATTAAACACAAATAGTACCTGATGAAAACTGACCGCACAATATACGATAAACAACTAGTATGTTATGATCCTTAAGATTCTCACAAAAATGATTCGGAGAGGAACCTCGTCCTTTATAATGTACAATTGATGCATTTCTAATTCATCTCATCTACATTTTATGGTCCACTAATAACATCGTCTCAGTACCTTAAGACTTCAAAATTCTCTCACAAACATTCATACCCTAAAGAAATACTAAAAGCATTTTTTTGTTACCTAAATAATAAAAAACCTAAATAATTGTATACTTTATATGTTAGTGCTTAGTGGATTGAAGTTGAAGTGCACGCGAAAGAAACTGAATATATTTGTATACTTTATTTCCAATTTTTTCCTTAAACAACAACGATATTTTACGTTGAATAAATATTCTATTCACTGCATAAAGGATATATTTAAAAAGCATTCAGTACAAAATAACATTTGCAATAGATTAAATAAAATACGTTATGACCAATCGCAGGACAATGAATCAATGAGTATTTTATTTTAGACTCGGTCAACACAATGAAATATATAATAAAACCCCACTATCTTCACTAGTAAATATAACAGCCCAAACCCTGATATAAAATTACAAATTATGTATGGTTAAACACTCCATTACCATTTGCAACTTTTTTAACGATAAATGCTAACGAGACTCTCATAGACTCTCTGCATTTTATCTTTTTGATAAAATTTTAATATTATAAAATATTATATCAAAATATAAGATAATGAAGAGTCTATAGACAGTCACATTTTGAAACTGTCTTCTTATCATTTCTCTTTTTGAATTGAAAAATGAAAAGAACTTATATATGGTATATTAAAGTTCTCTACTGGTTCTCATGAGGATTGCCCAAATATTATTATTTTTTTTTTTTTTTACAAACGGTATTATCTATACTAAAGTGGGTGGGCTGAGCCTCACAATGAGCTATTAATAATGTGGTTTAAATTTACCATAATCAAACCTAAGATTTCTCACTTACAAGTAAAGAAGAATACCACTAGAACGTAGTGTTAAGTGACATGATTGCCCAAATATTAGTTACCTATTTTTTAGATTATTTGGATACTCCTCTTAGTCTTGTTATTTCTACCTAATCTAAAAATTTGGTTTGAAAATTTGTTATTCTATATATTATATAGATTTAAGTCCTACACTGATGCAAAAATATTCTGTTATGTTAAATTTTGTGTTGCACGGAGAAGAAGAAGCTCCAAAATCATATAGGAAAATTTCAAACGTGTATTTGTGTACCTTTTCCTAACCGAAAAATGAACATTATGGTGCGGAAGTAAAAATGTAGGGTGGTGTTATCTATGTACCTTTTATTTTTATTTTTAAACAAACGATATTATCTACTCTAAAATGGTGGGGGAGCGAGTTAAGCCTTACAAAGGGCTGGCCATGTAGCCCTTTTTATCTTCACATTCTCGCAATTTTCAATTAGCGGATCGAATGAATTGAAGATGATTAAATGCCATAAATTAATAAGGGGTGGGTAAATAGTATAGGTGGGCACAATTTAGTTTGGTGCGATTTTGAGAAAAACCGAAAGTTTTTCGATTCGGTTCGATTTTCTAGCTAAAATCAAAGTGGAACCAAACCATTTGGTTTTGGTTCGATTTGGTTTCAAACAGTTTCGATTTTGATTTCAAAGTATAAGTCTTAAGGTTATATTTTATAGTTATATAAGGCTACATATTATACTAGGGGTGGGCGCGAGTTGATTTGGGTCGGTTTTGGGCCAAAACCGAAACTAAACCGACCTAGTTGGTTTGGCCAAAATTGCAAATCAAAACCGACCAAGCTGGGTCTAAAACCGATCAAGTCGGTTAACCGAATGTAGCATATTGGTTTGGATTGGTTCTCGATTTGTGTGAAGACGAAAATACATAATAGATTTCTCTTCCAAAAGGTACATAACATAACACCAATATGAGTGATTGCTCAAAGAAAAGTACAAATGAAGCAGCCCAAAGCAACAATTGTTGGGTTCTCCAAATGGTGCCCCTGTTCTTCTCCAAATGGACTCTTAACTAGCCATGTTTTGTTTTCATGTGGTGGAAACACAGTAACTCGTAAATAACTAACCATTTATATTACTACATGTATTAATTATAATTAAAAAAATAAGATTAAATATATGCGGGTCGGTTTGGTTAACTGTACCCTATGAATTTTGAGAACCGATTGCCAAACTGATTAAGGTCGGTTCGGTTTGCTTTAACCATTGAAAATTGAAAAAAAAAAAAAAAAAAAAGGAAACCAAACTAAACCGTCGGTGCGGCTCAGACAGTTCAATCGGTTTTTTTTTTGTAAAATGCCCAGCCCTAGCAAAGAAATGGATGAGCAGGAAAATTCAAAATCTGAAGTGATTCAAGTGAAAGAGCTCTACCACGTGTCGTTGCTCCAATTTGATGTCAATTTTCAGAGCTAAAGTTTTGATTTCTCTCAAAGTTGCACCCTTCATGTTAATTTGAGTCCAAATTTAATCTTCAGTTCTTCATGTCATCATCAGCGTCAAAATTGTCCCTTTCTTATTGATTTTAATTTGAGCTTTGATTGTTTCTAAAAAATGTGTTTCTTTCGAAAATTAGAAAAAAATAGTTTAAAGGGGGTCTCTGTTCTTGCTTTTTTGGCTCCAAATTCTATGTGCCGTGTCATTGTTTTAGTTTGCAGACAAGGAGAGCAACTTGCTTTCTATTTTCACAAAACAGAACAAAAAGGGCACGGAGCAAGTTGAAAAGTTGGAGTGCATGAAGTTGAGAGAGATGAGAGTTGAGAGAGACCACCTGATTGAGTGACAAACACTAAGAAATAGATGAATTTTTGGCGTCATTAAGTCCATATTATATATTATTTTAATTTTTATGGTACGGTTCGATTTCAGTTTAGTTTCAGAAGGCTAAAACCGAAACCAAAATAATTTACTTTACTGCGGTTTGATTTCAAGATCGCAAAATCCAAACGATCGGTTCGATTTGACTTGATTGGTTTTTCAATTTCAGTTTTCAAATCAAGTGCCACCCCTAGTAAATGGTTCAAAGAGTTTGTAGATTGCACCTCCTGAAACGTAATGAAATAAATGGGAGGGCACAAGTGGTTATTAACTTACTGCCTTGGTGATTAGAGGCTGCCACTTCAACTCACTATGTCGCTCTTCAGATATGTTTCTTTCTTATTTGTATAGAAGATGATGTTATCTATGTTAAAAATGAGTTCCATATTGATAGAAGGAGGGATCTTGTATGAGCTTGTAAGAGGGTGAGCTACTCCTCGTATTTCCAATTGATTTTATGGTGGAATCTCAACTTTCTTCATGGTATCAGAGTAGGTTGTCCCACATATGAAACCAAATGACCACATGTGTTCCACGTCATCTTATTGTGTTGTCCACGTGTTAAGCTAAAAAATTTGCCAAACATGAGGGGGTGTTGAGAATGAGTCACACATTGATGGGATGAGGGACCTTGCATGGGCTTATAAGAGGTTGAACTACTTCTCATATTGCCAATTGATTTTAGGATGGAACTTCAACTTTCTTCAATTCACACACTCATTCTTATGTCCTCAACTTTTTTCAATCCACACACTCATTCTTATGTGCCACACACATTTTGTCCTTTAATCTTCTATTCATTTGGTCTGACGTCTGAAACTGAGAAACTTGTGTGAAGTAAAAAAAATGAGTATGTAGATAGAACGTAGATTATCCAGGAGATCGTTGGAATAAAAAAAATTAAAAAATAAAGGGGGAGGGCAGTTCTGTAACTAAACAGAGAATGCATGGGCCATGCTGAAGTTGGCAGACAGGAACGCGAACCCGGACGTTACCAACGAGCGCAAAGAACACGTGTTTGGAAATGTGAAACCGACGGGTGGTGGGATCCACGCGGAATGCTGCGAGGAACCAACTCAACTCCCAATGGCCTTTTTTTTTAAATACACATATATTCCTCGTGCTTTTTAACTCGAACACAAATAATAATTTAAAACAATAAAACAATAAAACAACCAATTGATAATTAAATAATTAATTTAAAAATCAATAAACAAATGAAGATGAGCCCGTGGGCTGCTGATAAAAGGAGGGGGAGAGACACATAGGACCACAAGTCTTCTCTCGCTACAAGAAGGGTATGGAGGCAGGAGGACTCAGCGCAACGACAGAAAAGGGAAGAAATATTGCGTTTTGAATTGTGGGTTGTGTTTGGTTTCTGTGATTTCGAACTGGGTCGGTGGGAAAAGAGTGGATTTTGAGTTGTGGGTTGTGTTTGGATTGTCGGATTGTGTATTGGGTCGGTGGAGAAATGTCGAGTTCGTCGGAGACTGCGGAGGTTTCAGGCCAGAGAGGGATGAGGACGGCGGAGAAGCCGTCGAACTTCACTCAGACATGCAGCATGCTTTGCCAGTACCTCAAGGAGAAAGCCAGCTTTGGAGATCTGAATCTTGACATGGCAGGCAACAACATGCAACAATCTAATCGTAAAACACTTGTCTTTACTTTTTAGCCGGACCTTAATTTCTGTTTGGTTGCTGAGAAATTAGAGAAAGAGAAAATGAATTTCATCTAGAATCTTATGTGTGCATGTCTATGTTTTAGGCTTTTAGTTTCTGTTTGGTTGCTGAGAAACAAAGAAGCTTTCCAATTAGAAAATCAGAAAAGGGAAAGTTTTTAGTCACATAAACCATCAGAAAAGGGAAAGTATTTAGTCACATAAACCACCTGAAATAAATTGTGAACTTTTTTATTTTTTGTTCATGTTATTTTTCTGTTAAGATTTAATAAGATCTCATTCAAATTTGACCAAGAGCACCTGAAAATTGCAGTAAAAAGCACTGCTCTGTTTAATTTTGTTTCTATATCAAAAGGGTTTCAGAATTTTCCTTATTTGGTTTCTAAAATTGGACAATGTTTTGACAGGAGGAACACCTGAGATGTTTCGTCCGAAAGCCCCACCCATGAACTTCTTTCCATTTATGGAAAATTCTCGGAACATGCCAACTGCGGCTACAGACTTCAAGTCCATGGATTTGTTTCCTCAACAAGCTGGTTTTGGTCCCTCTGCCCCCACTCCCAGAGAAGAGGTCCCCAAGATGGCCGACTCTAGGTAATTTTTCGAAATTTACGGCGTTGTGAGGTTCCTGTAGTTAAAGTTTTTGTCGATATTGGAAGGCGAAATTCGGATTTCTGAATTATTGTAGCAACGTAAGATGTTCTTCGGTTTATATGTGAAATCTTTGTTAGCTCTTTTTGATCTGTTCATGATGTACCAGTGTGAAGAAATCTGCTCCTGGAGAGCCTCAGAAGGCGCAAATGACTATCTTTTATGGTGGACAAGTAATCGTGTACAACGATTTTCCGGCGGACAAGGCCAAGGAAGTCATGCTCTTAGCAAGCAAGGAGAGTTCTCAGAGCCACACCGCTCCGGCTTCACCTCCGGCCAATACTAACAATGTCTTTGCCTCTCATTTGGGCAAGAGTCCCATTAATTCCAGCAGTTCAGTTCCTCCGAGCGCCAACATGTTTCCTAACCTTGGCAATCAAGCGATTCAGGAGGGTGTCAAACCACCCCCTCGACCCGTTGTTTGTGGTAATTTTCTTTCTGTGATCATCGGTGTCTCCATATCTTAAGTAGTCCTATCAACAACACGTTTCTAATCAATGATTTCCTTTTCCATTGCAGATCTTCCGATTGCAAGGAAAGCTTCGCTTCATCGATTCCTCGAGAAGAGAAAGGATAGGTAGGCATCCGAAACAACTATACCATAATTCATGTTGGAGTAATATATTTTTAAGATCCATTTGATTGATCTGGTTTGCAATTTCTTTCTGTTTTTACAGGCTCAACACCCTAGCACCGTACCAAACGAGCAGCCCTGCATCCGGCCCGGCGAAGCCAACCGAAAACAAGTCATGGTTAGGGTTGGCTGCCCAGCAAACCCCAATGATATGAGAACCTGTGCTGTTGTATGCATCCTTAGGCTTTCTTACGGTTCAAGCCTCTGCTATGTTTTTCAATTTTGGCGGGTTTGATTTAAAGCCCGGAGTTCCATTAGCTCTGTATTTGTCTGTCATATTAGATCTAACTGTTGGTTAATCTTAATTAGTTTATGTAAGCATGTAATTAAGCTTTTGATGGAAGGAATTCAATTATTAATGATATAATTTTGAACTTTTATAAAATAAATTTACTTTTTCTTTTGTTGACAACGGTCCACAAGTGTCAAGCCCGAAAGAACGTTACTTCGCTGCTGAAACAATAGCAGCAACTGCTGAAGTCCTAATCTCAGATGAGCATGTGTTTAATTATAATTTTCAATTTTAATTATTGGGGCACTGTTTCCATCTGTGATTGGGGTTTGCAACAGCTAAATTGTAAAATTACAATTATATCTGCAACTAACGATCCACGACGAGTGAATTATATTCACTCTTTGTTGGTGGAGGTAGATAGATGTGTACAAGGTTTGCTTTAAGCACGTTCAACATTTTTATTTGAGTGGTCCTCAAAATCTTGGTTTCTCATCAACATATGTGATATATGTGGCCCCATTGCTTGTGGTTTGTGTCCAAAGTAAGAAGACTAAGTGGTACCATACAATATGAATTCCTTGTTTGACCAAATAAAGAATAGCATGTGGGTTCTAACGTAGGCAACTATTATGTGCTTTTTTTACTTTATCAACAAGTCTCATTGATGAGATATGAACTAAAAAAACCGACCATCGTACACTCGGGTATTTTTCATCTGTCATTAAACCAAATAGTTATGTGAACTCTGGGTGGCATTGGATCAAATAGTTCACATGAAACTAAACTGTTTTTCAGCAAAGTAAAAACTGAGTGTTGTAAACTCTGATCTTTTTAACAAAGTAGATATTGAGGGTCGTTAAACCTATTGGTTAAATGAATTATGGGTGTCGCTATACCAAATAGTTCAGATAAAATTAAATTATTTTCCAGCAAAGTAAATATTAGGTGTCACTGTGCTAAATAGTCATAGAAATTAAGAACTATTGAAGAAAGTTGGGATTTCATCATAAAATCAATTGTCAATATGGGAAGAAGCCCCACTACTTATAAGTACATGTAAGGTCCATTTTTTCTTCGATGTGGGATTTATACTCTCAATACACCCCCTAATGTATGGTAATTTTTTAAGCCTAACACATGGACAACACACATTGGGTAACGTGGACAATGTGTGGCCATTGAGCTTCACACATGAGATAAATCTGCTCTGATACCATAAAGAAAGTTGAGGTTCCACTATAAAACTAATTAGCAATATGGAGAGTCGTCCAACTACCTAAAAACACACACAACCCCTCATGTTGTTGACGTGAGATTCATACTCTCAACACTAATATCTTTTATCTATAACAAATATAGAATGTCATTAGACCAGTCACCAAATAATCATGTTGGCATGTTGAATCGTGCAATTTTAGAAATGGAACATGCATAATATAGTTGATAAATCACACAATGCTTTGACTTAAAGGGAAATGAGTTTTGATGCTAATTGCTAAATATGCTGGAACATTAACCACCACCTCTCAACCACTCCTCTTATCTTTAATGGCAGCATTATCACTAGATTTAGATTATGTTTCTCTTGTGGTTCACATGATTGACTTGTTCAAGTTGGACAAGAAAATCAACACGCAACAAATTCAAACAAGTCACATTTTCTAGGTTTTATTCCATTTTTGCTGCAAAATATTGTGTTCAAAATTTAGTAAACATTGTTAATTAAAAAATGAGGTGAAGTGTTCATTTATGTTCATGCTAAGGCTTTTCAGTGAAATGATTTATGAGATTGATATAACTTATTACTTTGATCATTGATATTGAAAATTGATAGAATGATTCTTAAGTTTGTCCACCGTCAATCATTTTGGTAATCACGTGAAAATCTCGTTAAATTGAGGCTAATTTTTGTTCAATCAATCAACCCTTCACTTGCTTTTCCATTCGACGGAGATTTTTTATGGACAGAGACAAACTTAAGAATCACGTCTATCGATTTTCAATATTAAGGATCAAAATGAAGAGTTATGTCAGAGATCATTTTGACTGAAAAGCCTAATGCTAATTACATCCTAATTGTAAACAACAGTGATGCCAGATTAAATGTTGTGGATCAGATTAATCAAATCACTTTGTTTGAACTTTTCAACTATCTCATTTGGTTCACGGAGTTGCTTTTTTTGTTTGACTCTATTTAAATATGAGTGAAACTACCGATTTGGCCATCTAAATTTATAAGCGAGAAAATTACCACTTAAAAGTATCTCATGAAGTAACGAAAAGTAGTGCTTTCCATCAAACTTATCTTAAAAACACGCGGTTTCCAACTTGAACACGAAAGCATTCTGATTAGTTTTTCTTGTCGACCAAAATAAACAAAGAATTGTTTTGGTTAGGCAAGTGGTGGCCTCTTTGGCCTCTTTTGACCGTCCCAAATACAACAATTGTATGGTATATTGTATACAAATACAAATATACGTATGGAAAGATTTCGTAACGCTATTTTTTTATATGATTTTGATATGCGTTTTTGTGGGGTTTATTCATTTTAATGAACAAAACAGTCTATCTCTTAGAACATCATTCGTAGATCATCTTTTTAAATAATCATACAACTCTAAAATCATTAAGATATTCATTTGTATTGAAGAAAATAAACGAATATAGTTCAATAAATAAACTTTAAACCTTTAATCTAACGTCATATGATTTAGATTTTGGTAGACATAATTTAAAAAAAAAAAAAATTAAAAGATAAACAGTTCAGATCGATAAATATATTATGAAGTGAACTTTACATGAACATATTTAAACGTTTATAAAATAAAAAAAGATAGCGCAACGTGTCAGCTGATATATATGTTTTTCTATTTGAGATGATGTGATATATAGAAACAAAAAGTAATAGTGGCAGACACTTGCATTGCAAGGCACTGAGCATCTTTATTCAAACAAAGAGGTTTGAAATTGTCACGTTGTTCACGATCATATCTTTATTTCTACATTATTTATTCGTTTATCTTCCAAAAGCATACGAGTGCTGAGTGGAGATATTTAGTAGGGTAATTGCTAATTTTTATTAATTGGGCATCACATGCAATGTTCTTGGTGGTGGGTAGGTGGGGTCGCCTCTCTTTTTCGACCCAATTTTATTTTTATTTATTTTTATTTTATTGTGATGGATTCCATGAATTGAAATTTATTTTTTATTTTATTGTGATGGATTCCATGAATTGAAAAAATATGTTGAATAATATAGAGAGTCTGATTTATTTATTTAAAAAGAAACAGTAGGTAGCTTTATTATGACAATCTATTTTTTTTGGGATAGAAAGACTCACAGATGCATTTTATCCTCATTATAACCACCATCGTGTAAGTCAACAGTACGAGGAAAGAACCCAAGACGTGTCGCATAAAATACGGGCATGAAATTCGTCCCTAACTACTAAGTCACCCCATGGTAGTTCGCATGAACAATTATTGAAATAAAATAGATTTCACATGCTTTTGTACTTTTTATTAATACAAGCAATATAATTGCTTTAATTACATAAGTAGAAGGGAAAGAGTTTAAATTACACAAGTAATTTTAAAAAAAAATTATATTAATCATCCAGACAATTCATCACTTGCTTTCACAATTTTTTCTGACTCATTTGCGTTCAGCATTCGTATTTATCAAAAGAGAGATGGAGAAGTTTTTGGGGGGGAAATGATCCTCGCCGAATCCCATAATCGTGGTCATTCATCGTACATCGTGCGGTCAGAAATCATTTGAAATTTTAAATTTTAAAATTAAATATAAATAGTACCTAATGAAAACTGATTGCACGATATACAAGAAACAATTATGATCACGTGATCCCTAAGATTTCCAGAAAAAGGATCCGGCGAGGATCTTTTTATGTTTTTGGGTGCCTTACAAAGTGGGTTTCATTGCTCCTGCTTACGGGGCTTACTAATTCTGAGCCCAATAGCTAGTTGGGTGGTGTTGAGTTTGGATTATTTGGGCATTTGGCCATGAAAAAAATGAATACATATTCTAACCCATTATTTTCATTTGGTACCAACCCTTAAAAGTATGTTTACTTGGAATGAGTGAGGCAATAAACCTCAACATGGATAAAAATAAAGGAAAATTAATGAAAATGATTTAAAAACTTTGAGTTTTAACGATAACGACAAAATAAAGAGTAAAGTGAATAGTACCATTATTGACTTTTTAGTGTAAAAATGTGGTTTTTCGTTAAAGTGAACAGTACCGGGAGCTTTTCCTTAAAGTTTTCTAAAAATAATGGGTATCAGATCAAATAGATCCCCTAATTGATTTGACTCGTAAAATTTTCAAGTAATGAATTACAAGTGGAACTTACACTGTTGATTATGTTCTGTATGTGAATTAGCACAAAAAAAAAAGATCGAGAATCAGGATAATTCTAATACTCATCCGAAGGGCTTGAATCATCAACTTCTCATTGAAGTGGACAATTGTATTGAGCTACCAAATCTCTCATTTCTCGAGTTCAAATCTTCTGCAGTCATTTTGTGCGTGATTTTTCTGTGGCTTCTATCATTATTGACACGTGTTCATAAACTTAACGCTCCTTAACTCTGTTGTCCATAAACTTAATGCGTGTCACTTTATGGCTACACACAAATTAAGTGTAGAAGATTTGAACTCTCGTGGCTCAGTCGTACCTATATTGGTGAATTGAATACTTTGTACGAATTGAAGTCTAATAGCAATTGAAGTCACTATACTATTTACGGAGACCCCGAATTAGGCCGGATGATAACTTGTTGGGCTTAAAGTTGACTCTTGAGCGTTTATGATACATCCTCCACCAATAGCAAACTTATTGCTTTTGTGGCCCAATCTATGAAATTGGTTGCTTTCTGGCCCAACAAGAAGGGACTATTTTTGTTTTATTGTTATTTAAAAAAAAAAAAAATCATTTTCTTGAATTTTTTTACTTCGTTTATATTTCACAACCAAAAAAATTTATTTTCTTCGTTTAAATGATTCATATAACTTTTTACAACGATATTATACTATAAAAGGACATGAGGATTAGATCAAGTCACACAATAAGTCAAGCATTAACTAAATATCGAACTTAGAATACATCATCTTCATCCATTTGAATTCAACTTAAAAAGTTTTATTTATTAGTAAAGAGAAATATTACTAATTTATTGAGAGAACAATAAATTTCGGGTAAAGTACAAAAAATTACCTCAATTATTGGTGTCACGACCTTTTCATATCTCATCTTTTAAAATTAACAATGTCATACCTGATCTTTAGAATTTGGTCCAATGTTATACCTTCTGTTACTTGGCCATTTACTTTTCAGTTAAATGCTAAGGTGGTTTGATCTGGATCCCACTTTCTGTTAAAAAATTAATAAAATATTATTAAAAACTAAAAAAAAAAAATTTAAATATTAAAAAAAAAAAAAAAATCCCACTTTCCTCCTTCTTCTTTCTTCTCCTCCTCCTCCTCCTTCTTCCTTCTCCTCCTTTTGCAGATTCGGGTTTTTTTTTTTTTTTCTTCTGCAAATTTGGGTTTTTTTTTTTTCTTCTTCTTCTTCTTCTTCTTCTTCCTCCTTCTTCCTCCTCCTCCTTCTTCTTCCTCCTTCTTTTGCAGATTCAGGAATTTTTTTTTTTCTTCTTCTTCTTCTGGGTTGCAGATTCGAGTTTTTTTTTTTTTTTTTTTGGTTTTTTTTCTTTCTTTTTTTATATTCTTCTTCTTCTTCTTCTTCTTCTTGGGATGTAGATTCGGTTTTTTTTTTTTTTTTTTTTTTTCTTCTTCTTCTTCCTCCATCTTTTTTTCTGGGTTGCAGGAAGGGCCTAGGGAAAAGAAGATGAAGATGGGGGAGAAGAGAGAGAAGAGGGAGGGTTTTTTTGTTTGGGGGGGGGGGTGGAAGGGTACGAACAAAAGTTCTTTTTTTTTTTTAAAAACTTTTTTTAATTATTTTAATATTTAAAAATTATTAAATGATTTTTTTAGTTTTTAATAATATTTATTAATTTTTTAATAAAAAGTGGGATTCGGATCAAGCCATGTCAGCATTTAACTAAAAAATAATCGACCAAGTAACGGAATGTATAACATTTGACCAAATTCTAAAGATGAGGTATGACATTTTCAATTTTAAAAGATAAGGTATGAAAGTGTCATGACACCAATAATTAAGGTAGTTTTTGGTACTTTACCCATAAATTTTTTATTTATTCTTAAAAAAATTTATTTTATAAGTAAGTTGATTCCTATTATATGATTTCGCCTTCCACAAGTTAGTTAAACATAAAAAATTAGCCTAACTACTTATTTATTTATTTATTATAAAAAGGAGACCTACTTGCGATTTTATCACGCTAGTCCACTTTTTAAAAAAATAGAAGATTCAAAAAGACATTTCAACCTCTCTAACCACCATCATTTGATTCCTCGGTACCAGAAGTTGAACCTACGACTGTATAAATTAGGCATTCATCTTAATTATGTTTCCAATATAAATGACACAATAATCAAATGGGATAAAATACCACACAAAAAAAAAAAAAAAATAATAATTTAAATATTTTTTATAGTAAAAAATAAAAATTCGGCAGATATAAAAGCAGAGACTGGCTCTGCTCATTTTCTTGAATCAATTCCCAATCCTTCTGCTTTTTCCTTCTCATCTTTCCCTCCTCTTCCAGAGGGTTTTTTTTTCCTTTCTTTTTTCCCCTTTTTTTTTTTGGTTTTTCATTTTTTATTGTTTTTCTTCTTCTTCTTCCTCCCTCGTTTCCCTTGTAATTTCATCTTGGTCTTCGTTTTTCCCTGAAACCCTAACCCTAAAATTGCAATTTCTAAGCAATTTATATAAACTCCCCAATTCTCTTCGTTGCGTGAGGAGGACGATATGCAACAGCAGAGGTTCAAGCAGCAAGCCATGATGCAGCAGTCGCTATACCAACACCCTGCCCTCTTAGGCGCCCCTCAGGTTCTATTCTCCCTCTCTCTCTCTCTCTCTCTCTCTGGTTTAATTTGTTCGCTTTGTTGGGCCAAAAGTTTGATCTTGTTGGCTGTTTGGATATGGGTATTTGTTTGTAGGTTGAAATTTATGCTAGATGTTTGATAAAATGTATTTTTATTACCATTGAAATTATTTATTTTCAGGGATTTTTGTTTTTGGTTGATCTGTGTGCGGCTTTGTGTTACAAGGATCCTAAAAGTTGGATTTTTTTTTTCCAGAAATTTCTGTAACTTAATTGAAATTCAGCTGAAATTATCTAAATTTATCTGTTTAATGTTGAAATTTTATGTCAACTGTATTCATGTAATGCTGTATACTTTCTGGGTACTTATTATCCATTGAGGAACCTCATTGTTATACATATAATGTGGCAAACTACTGTTTGGTCTAGTAGCTTATCGTGCTTGTTATTATTTCCTTGTTTCTATTAATCTACTGTTCGACTGAGGGCGTATAATGTGTGTACATCAGTCCCGGTAAATGACCGAGCACCTCTAAGTATTAGTATTTGTTACCACTACCTATATAAATTGGAAAATTGATAAGGGAAAACTTTATCGGGATTGCTCGAAACTGATGGGGGTAGCTATTATACATAGATTGGATTCTTTCTGTCAATTTTGTTATCATATGCCAGCTTGTCTCCAAGCCTGTGGTCGTCTTTTTTTTTTTTGTTTCAACCATTTGTTTGCTTATGCATCTCTTTTAAGTTTTTGTGGGGAGTGTAAATTCGTTACTTCGGTTTTTTTTCCTTTTCCTTTTCCTTTTGTTTGTTTTTTTTTTACATTTTTTTTTTTGCAGATAGAGCCTATCTTGAGTGGAAATCTGCCTCCTGGGTTTGATTCGAGTACTTGCCGCAGTGTGTGAGTGTTGTATAGATATTTTTCTTTTTCTATTTTATTTTATTCTTCTTTACAACTAGCTTCCTTTGTACTCGTTGAAAATAGTTTGTTTTCTTGCCTGAAATGTTTAGTTCGTATGTTAATGAATGCAATCTATTGTGCTAATAATAGTGTGCACAAGCATATCAGGCACAGTTGACCTTTTCTGCCGCACACATATATATATATATATATATATATATATATATATATTTGGGATGGGTAACGTGTTATTGTATATTTGAAGCATCTGCTAGGTAGAATGCATTTCTCTGTCATTTTATCAGATTGCATGTTATAATGTTGTAATTCGTGAAACAATGCAGTTATGTCGGAAATATTCACCCACAAGTTACCGAACCCCTTATGCAAGAAGTTTTTGCCAGTACTGGTCCACTTGAAGGATGCAAGCTCATAAGGAAGGATAAGGTGGGGTTTATTTTTGCCTACTTTGTGCGTTTTTCTTTGGATGGGGAGGTTAGGACAGATGATAGATTCTTCTTAGTCCTGCGAGAATTTTTGTTTGTTTGTACTATTTGAGGATGAGCTGTGGGTTCATATGAAATGTTGGTACTTTGCATTATTTTCTTTTAGATGTCCTCGGTAGACTTTTTACTTGCGTTTTTCCTCAATGCAGTCATCCTATGGATTTGTTGACTACTTCGATCGTAGGTCAGCTGCTCTTGCTATTGTGACCCTTAATGGCAGGCATCTGTAAGTAAAATCTTTACAGAATCATGTTGGCTCTCGTTTTTTTGGTGGTGTCTTTTGCTGAGTGTGCTGTTTGTTCAGATTTGGGCAGCCGATTAAAGTTAATTGGGCATATGCAAGTAGTCAGAGAGAGGATACATCAGGTTTGTATATGCATCAGTTATCATGGATCAGTGTATGCATTAGTTATCATGGAATGATGTGTTCCAAAATTTTAATTTCTTATGCTTGTTATGTTGGCATGCAGGTCATTTTAATATTTTTGTTGGTGATCTTAGCCCTGAGGTTACTGATGCTACACTGTTTGCATGCTTTTCTGGTTATTCCAGTTGTTCGTAAGATCCACTTCCATGTCTTTTGTTTTATTTATTCAACATTGATGTTTACTGTTATTCTGCTGATGTCTTTTGATATTTTGGGTTTTTTTTCTATTGGATAATCGAAGTACCTCTATCTCAAACATACTTGGCTGTTTAAATTAATTTGATCTAATTGCTGTCAATAGAGATGCTAGAGTTATGTGGGATCAGAAAACTGGGCGTTCAAGGGGCTTTGGGTTTGTTTCTTTCCGAAATCAGCAGGTACTGAAATTATTAAACATTTCCTTTTGCGTTTTTGTTCTTACTCCTTGTTTTCTGATTGGGCTTGTTATATGATTGTGCCACTGATTTTTTTTGGTTCAGGAGGCCCAAAGTGCAATTAATGACTTAAATGGTAAGACAATGTACATTGTTTTGATGGAAGTTTATTTCCTTGCATATGTTATTTAGATTTTGGTTAGTGTGACTACCCATTAAGAAGTTCTACGATGACATAACTCTTAACTTGATATCTCAGGAAAGTGGCTTGGAAGTAGACAGATTCGGTGCAATTGGGCCACAAAAGGTGCTACTTCCAGTGATGACAAGCAGAGTTCTGATTCTAAAAGTGTTGTAGAGCTGACGAATGGAACATCAGGTAAGCTGCTTCATTTGTAACGAAACAAGTTTCTGTAGTTGCTTATGTAGAAGTAACATTGGTTTTGTGTTCTCCCTTGTATGTTACTATCCTTGATTTGAATGAGTGGTGTAGCTCTCGTTATTGTTATTCTTGATAAATGTGTAAGAAACTATTATTTTTGTTTTATGAGGGCATGTTTGTGAGGTAATGATTTGTCTTTAGATCTTGCATCTAAATCTGTTGTCTACTCTTCGTTTTCCAAAATGTTTTTTTTAGTTGTACGAAATTATCTTGAATTGGAATCAGAAATCTTTGAGTAGTGAAGATGTTAGATAAGATGTTCACTTTCTAATTTTCTGCCACATTTGTGTTCCCATAATGATGAGCTTACTGTTTTTGTGTTTTCCCTTGCAGAAGATGGTCAGGAGAAGCCTAATGAAGATGCTCCAGAGAACAATCCTCAGTATACTACAGTTTATGTGGGCAATCTATCTCCTGAGGCAAGGATTTCTTTTTTAACTTTAATTTTTAAACTGGTTGTGGATTGGCTATATCTTTTCTTTTCGTACTGTAATTACAATGTTCTTATGCAAATGAAGTCAAATACTGTCTAGACTAAATACATTTGAGTCTGAAATTTCTGTTAAAACATAGGTAAATAAAGTGTGCAAGAACCGACTTCTTCAGCAAACTAATGTCAGCTTATCACCTCACTGTTGGTTTTGATTGTGCTTTTATATGTATATGCGGTGGACAGCTGGCCCATTTTCAAAACTGCAAAGTTACCAATGTTATAAGGTCATAGGTTAATTGCGTAGTAGTGGTAGGATCCATGGGCAAACAGCTCTGGTTAGCATGGAACTCCCATTGGGCATAACAAATAAATGTCTACATTTGTCAAAATTGCACAAGAAACAATGAAAAATGTTGTAAATAGGATTTACCATTATTCTGCAGGTTACTTCAGTTGACCTCCATCGTCATTTCCATGGCCTTGGTGCGGGAGTTATTGAAGATGTTCGGGTGCAGCGAGATAAAGGTTTTGGGTTTGTGAGATACAGTACCCATTCTGAAGCAGCTGTAGCTATCCAGTTGGGGAATGCTAGGTTTCTGTGTGGCAAACCAATTAAGGTACACTCTTGGCGGAGCTCACAATTCAGTTGAATTACCAACAATTGACAAATTTTTGGCAAATATGTTGGATTTTAGATGATTGCTTTTTCTTAGTATTAGAGTGTTGACTGTCGTGTGGAGCAGGCACATATGCTTGTTTTAAATGTTTGCAATATGTATGTCCTAATGGTATTGTCAAATGATCAGTTGGCTTTACCATCTGATGTTTTATATATTTGCGATATGTATATGTTCTAATGATGTCGTCGAGTGACCAGTTGGCTTTATCTAATGTGTTCCGTTTCTGTTAACAGTGTTCATGGGGCAGCAAGCCTACTCCACCAGGGACAAGCTCGACCCCCCTACCGCCACCAGCTGCAGTTCACATTCCAGGTTTCTCAGCCGCTGACCTTGTGGCCTATGAAAGACAAATGGCATTGAGCAAAATGGGTGGTGCCCAAGCCCTCATGCTTCCGCAGGGTCAGCATGCACTGAAGGCAGCTATGGGGATGGGTGCTGGAGCTAGTCAGGCCATATACGACGGTGGTTACCAGAATTTAGCAACAACTCAGCAACTCATGTACTACCAGTAACTGAGTCGGAACACCCTCCGATATACCTCGACACTGAGGAATAAGTGTTTGAGAAAACCTGTAGGATGTGTAAACGTTTTTCGGTTTTCCCTTTTTTCTTTTCGTTTTAAGGTGTTTTTCTTTGTAATTTTTAGATTTTATGTATCTTTTTAACTTATACCTGCACTGTGTATATGGATACTGTGCTTTTTATTTTTAATATTTGGGGGTTACGACCTTACTCAGCTTAGCATGATCTTATTTACAGCTTTCTATTAGCGAGTCATTGTGGGATTTCATATTACCAAATGAACACTCTAGATGGCTTCAAGAGCTTCGGTTGGAAAGACTTTATGCATACCCCGTCGGGATTCTAACATGTAATCGGTTGTATATCTCTTTCTCTTTCTCACTTGTCAAGTGACCTAGTTACACTGTCATGTGACGAGAGAATCAGAATAGTCGCATCCAAAATTCTACCCTAGTAGGGCCACAAGATTTCTGACTCGTCTGGTGGATGAGATTGGTTACGAACATCATATAAAAATTTAAAGTGGACTATTGCACATCCGACTTTAGTTGTGGATACATGAATGATCTCCGCACTTATTTTTTTTTTCTTTTGCACACTATTGTACATTTATCTCTTAATTTCATTATTTTATTTAATATGACGGCCAAAATTACACTTGGACTGCCAAGAGAAAAACATGCGTTTGCTTTATTTAATCTCATGATTAAAATTACACATGAAATTGTTGTAAGAGAAACAGGTGTACGAAAATCATTTCTCTTGTAAATATATTGGTCTTACAAGTCTTTTCCAGGGCAGTGAGACTGATTGAACTGAACTTTCCAGGCATCAATACTCTATAGGGTATGGATGCTCTCTGTTGGTGGACACTTAATTTTGGGGGGTCACTGTCTAATTTTTGCTGAAAAGTCTTCAAAAATGGGGTCCAACTGTGTCCGATTCAAAGGAGAAAGCTTTCAATCGAATGGGACTGGATTTGTATACTTTATCCTCTTCAATTCGTTCGATTTCCATAAAAGCATATTTTATAAAAATATTCCATAACAGTAACACAGTACAAGCCACTAATTAGCACTAAAATAAAGACTAGAACAAAATCTTTTTTAGAAACTGTCTGCCATACGAAATTTGAACCATTACAATATGCAGAATCATGAAACTCGAGTTTTGAGATTCTGTAATACGAATACAGTCTGAACCGTTAGATCAGCAGAACAATTCGATACTCTCATCCAACCATGTATAATTCAAATCAAGATTTATACTTGTTCTTTATTATTCAAAATTGTTCATGTTTGTCATAACAAAATACAAGCTCGATCGATACCATTTAGCCAAAATTTTCCCTCTCTTTTCCCCTCTTTTTCCAGTTAATCGAAAAAAAAAAAAAAAAAAAAAAAAAACCTAATATCCTCATATATATAGAGTGTATGGCCGTCTATGTAATTATCTGCCTTAAATCACAAGAATCCCAGTAGAGAAGATGATCTCCTCTCTCGAACACGATGATCTCGAAGCATCTGCAGATCTCAAAGCTTCTGATCTGCACTGCTCTTTCCTCTCATCGGCAATTATCTGGGTTGACCGACATTCTGTGCTACAAAATGCCTTTTCTCCTCTGTAAAAAATAACACATAAAACATTAGTCACCTAATCAAACATAAAACCAACAAATAAAAGCTAAACACGAAGAAGAATGGTTTTTAAGGTTTTTTAACCGCTCTTCTGTACTCAAGTTCGAATATTTTAGCGCTGGTTTAGATTAGATTAATTAGAACATCACTCGAATAAATGAAGAAGAAGAAAAGATTGTCAAGGTTGTATACCTGTACATGTATATGTCCTTTCCATGAAGGCTTTTCTTGCACAAATGGCAGCAACTGAGAAAATCCGACGTCGGAAAAACCGAGCTTTCAAGATCATCGTCACATATAGTCAAACCACCGTAACCGGTACGGCAGTGCATGGCACTTCCCGCGCAGTCACCTCCGTCATAGTACACCTTCGTACACGGCTTGTTTTGTCCACGAAGAGTCACGTAAGTATAATTCTCCAGACTATCTTCCTCAAATTCTTGGCCACCTCTTGACGAAAACCCATCACTGTTTTTACCCGAGTTCACCGGAATCGGGTCGGACCGGTTCCTGTTCGGACAGAACACGCCGTATTTTGCCAATATTTCACGTCCGTTATGGGCTGATTTTTCCAAGGCAGCTAATATGCCCAACCCTACACCGCCAACGTCATAGCTCTTCAAGCCTCTAGGACTTGGAGAAGGTTGCATCTTGAGGTCCAGTGGACTTCTAGGGCTTGTCTCCGTGTCGGAAAACCCGGCACGGTTGCCGGAAACTAGGAGTTCCGATATCTTTCCGATCATCGGGAAAGGTCTCTTGGCAAACTTCAACATAAGAAAAGTGAAAGTG